>NW_024962334.1:220571-527542 GCF_019238085.1 Lagopus leucura | reverse complement strand
TGGCTGCTGAAAGGAAGCAGAACCCAAAAAATTGCTGAAAGGAAGCAGAAATCAGGGCTGCTGAGAGGAAGCACAACCCAAGGGCCACTGAAAGGAAGTTGTACCCAAAGTTTCTGAAAGGAAGCAGGACCAGCTGCACAGCCACAAGCACTTCTGCAGGACAGAGGTGAGCAACAGGCAACTATGGGAACAAGCGTAACAAAGGAGCAGAAGGCGGTCTGCAAAATAAGGGAAACAATTTTGCAGAAGCACCACGCTGAAGTGGAAAGCTTTGATCTAAGTGATTTTTTGTGTGGGTCTCCAGTAACATAGAAGGAGGAGATGGGGCTATGATCTGTGACACGGAAACATGGGACAGAGCCGGAATGAGGCTGTGGGACGCAGCTACGCGCTCTGACCTGTGGCTAAAGACCTGGGGCCATGGAGATCAGTTTTTGAATCACTAAAAAAACACGTGGAATCCACCATCCCAATAGAGCCCACTGCTCCGTCTGTATTGGAAGCCGCTGTAAACGACCGCAATCATAAGGACATAATTGTCCCTTTAGACCTCAATCTAGTGAGCCCAAGGAAGGAACCAGACTTGCACCTGCCAGATCCACATGATGTTTGGTGTCTGATCCTCAAAGAAGCAGAGCGGGAGGGGGATTTTGACATGGTCCAGACAGCTTTGTAATTTATGAACCTAAGAGGCACCTGAGATGGGAGGGTATAAGCTTTCAAATTATAAAAGAGCTCGGGAAAGCAGTTCTTAAATTCGGGCTGGGTTCCCCCTGTACTGGTAATCTATTGCATTCTGTTATGAAAAATTACAGTCTTTGTCCTTGGCACAAGACCTTGGCATAACTGATTTTAACAAGTACTCAATACATGATGCGAATGGACTTTTGGAGAGAGTCTGCACAACAAAAGGCAATATAGAATCTGGATAGACTGAATGAGGACCCTTTATAAGTCATTGGTATGGAAGCCTTGCTCGGGGAAGGTAATTATGCTGCCACAAGGGCTCAAGTGCAACTGAATGTTGCAGCTTTAGACAATCCAAAGACTTAGCCCTAGGTGCCTTTCTAAAGGCTCCTGATGTGTGTAAGCCCCAGCATTCATTTATCATCAAAAAGCAGGGGCTGGGTGAACCTTTCATGCAGGTTATTGATAAATTGAAAGATAGTCCGGACAAACAGGTGGAAAATGAGGAGGCACAGCAATATTGCTACAAAAGATGGCTATAGAAAGTAATAATGAGGATTGTCAGAAAGTTCTCCACCCTCTGAATAAACCTACCCTCTAACAAGGTCTCTTTGGGGTCATAGATGCAGATTTCTTAGGGGAGATGAAAATTATGGTATGGATGCCAATGCCTCCTTGTCATGTGCCATCAGGTTCAGTTCCCTCCATTCATGCATCTGAACCAGCTAAACAATACCGTTGGACAGTGCTACCCCAGGGAATGAAAAATAGTCCCACTACGTGTCAACGGTTTGTAGCAAGGGCTCTATCCCCTGCGAGGGAA
Organism: Lagopus leucura; assembly: GCF_019238085.1. NCBI lineage: Eukaryota > Metazoa > Chordata > Aves > Galliformes > Phasianidae > Lagopus > Lagopus leucura. The sequence continues at coordinate 526,032 of NW_024962334.1, read as the reverse complement.
AAGTTGCCCCACACAACTATTTATCACTATATGGACGACATTCTTGTGGCAACCCAGTCAGGGGAAGAGATACAACATGCAATGACCACAGTTCTTGAAGGTGTCAAAGTAAGGGATTAGAAGTGACTCCTGAGAAAGTTCAGGAGAGCTCACCCTGGTGATATTGGGTTGGCAAATTATGAATCAGAACATAGCCCCACAGTGCTTAAAGATAGGCACAGAGGTTCGCACCCTGAATGATATGCAATAACTATTAGGAGCCATAAATTGGGTCAGACCCATACTGTGCATAACCAACAAAATGTTGCATCCATTATTCCAATTATTAAAAGGGGACACAACATTAAATTCAGGGCAAAGTGCAAATCACCATTCAGGAGATATGATCCAGCTCTCCCCTTTCAGCCATTAATTATGAATCCGGACTTCCAGCCATACACACTCCTATTTCAATGGGATGCAAAATTAAAAGACCCACTCCTGATGTTGGAATGGATCTTCTTGCCTCATCAGTTTTCAAGAACTGTCACTACCAGGGTTGAAATGATCACCATCCTCATCATCAGGGGATAGCAAAGACTATTATCACTGAGTGGGTTGGAGCCTTCAGTGCTTATTTTGCCAGTATCTGTAATATGTTACAATGGTTGTTGCTGCTTTTGCTGCTTTTTCAGGTGGCTGTGGCAGGCTTCCCTGGAACAATATCAGTGCATCCGCCAGGGCACAGATTATTACAATCCCATTTTTGGTTACAGGATCTTCCTAAATGCTCTCCTGTTCCGTTAGATGCACTGACTGTCTTTACAGATGGATCAGAGGGGACAGGACGTTCGGTTATTGTTTGGCAGGACACTCAAGGACGGTGGATGTCTGACATTCATATTGTAGTACAATCTCCACAGATAGTAGAGGTAGGTGTGGTGGTGCGGGTATTTCAAAAATGGTCTGACCCTATTAATATTGTTACAGACTCGGCGTATGTTACTGGAATAGTCACAAGGATAGAAGCAGCATATTTAAAAGTGGTGTCTAATGAGCGGCTATTTGCGTTACTGTATTCCCTTTGATTTTGATTAATATGCAAAAGGAATGTTACTTCATTGTGCCTGTTTGATCCCATGCCCACTTTGCCTGGACCATTAACAGAAGGTAACAGACTCACAGATCAACTGGCAGGTGTTGTGGTTGTACCTGGTATGTTTGAACAGGAGTGGTTATCGCGTACCCTTTCCCACCAAAATGCAACAGCACTACAGAAATCGTTTGGACCTACACTGAACCAGGTGCCAAATAGCCACTGTGTGCCCTGTGTGCAGCTCACACCATCGCTGTCTTACAGAGTCAACTCAAGGGGGCTGAAACCACCAGAACTATGGCAGATGGATGTCACTCATATTCCTGAGTTTGGCCACCTGAAGTAATGTTCATGTTATGGTAGACACCTTCTCTGGTGCGATCATAGCCTCCCCCCATACTGGAGAAAAGGCATGGGACGTTTGTAAGCATCTCTTGCTCGCATTTGCAACTCTAGGAGTCACACGAACCATAAAAACAGATAAGGGCCCCAGTTACGTCTCAATATGTGTCAGAGATTTCGTACAGGCCTGGGGCATTAAACATGTTACAGGTATTCCACACCCACACACAGGCCAAGCAATTATTGAATGCACCCACAGCATGCTGAAGGCCATGCTGCTAAAACAAAAAGGGGGAATGGGTGGTGTATTCCAACCGAGAAACTGGCCAAAGCAACAGATGTATTAAATTTTTGTACTGGTGGCAGGATGAGAGTGGACCACCAATAACTCAACATTTTACTTCAATGAATGGTGAATGAGCGAGCACTCCAGGGAGGGATCTGTGATGGTTAAAAACTTGGGTTCTGGTCAATGGTAGGGTCCATTTCCATCAATAACTTGGGGAAGAGGTGATGGTTGTGTTTCCACAGGTGCTGGACCGCAATGGGTTCCAGCCAGAGTCATAAAGCCCTGCTTGTACTGTACCATCAACATCTCCTGCTGCTTCTTCAGATCCGTGACAACCTTCTGGGTATCCTCCCAGCTGAAGCCTAATGAAGCAACTAGATAGTGGATACTACAACCAATATCTTAGCGTCAACAATGTGACAACTACCTCGCAAAATTTTTGATCTGCGGGGCAAAAGCTACAGGTTGAAAACTCATGGGTTTAGTTTGATGGGTGGTATCAAGGTTTGGGACCGGGGGTCTGAAAGACCAGGCAGATTAATGTGTTTTTTGGTTTTTGCATATTTGTTAGTACATACATTTTATATTAACACCAAATGCTTGCTGTTCAAACTAATAAAGAAGGGGGAGATGTGGGACAAAGAAAGACATTATGAACAAAAGACCTTGCAAATGAGTAAGCAAGCTTGGTAGCTAAGTGCACCAATGTAAACAAGCACGAGGCGCCTGGTTGGTACATGTGACTAAGAGGTTGTTGTGTGGGTGTAAAAGGTTGTACACATGTACATTTATAAAGGTCTTCGTCCTGCACCAGCAACGGAGTCTGTGACTCCTGCCACAATTTGCTGCTGCTCCAAAGTCAGTGTTTTCCTCAGTCACCATCCCAAAGACTCCAGCTTCTCTTGCCACATTTCCTGCTCATCTCACAGCCACAAATGGTCACTCTGGAGTCCAGGTTCCATTCTACCCCTTCAAAGAAGCAGCTCCCCCACTCCCTAACCTTGCTCAGGTCTGGCTCCAAGTGTTGCATTTGTTATCTAGCCACCTGAATTAAACAAACAAACCTATGGCAGAGCATGGAGGCAAACAGCAAGCAGTGGAGCCAGAAAGTGTAGTTACCCAACAAGTTTAAACCAACCTAGATGCTGGAATTTCCAGCACGCTGTGAAGAAGTAGCTCCGTATTCCTGTTCTGCCTTCTGTTGCCACTCCCACCCATGGTTTGGGAACTGATCCATCAGAAAAGTAGAGATTTTTCTCTTTTATAAGGTTAATTATGAGATCAAACAGGTCCTGGATACTACCGAACATGTGGCTGCACAAATGCTAGCATTATTACTGAAGCCAAACACTGAACTACGTTGCCTCTAATCAGCCCACATGCATTATTTCATATATTCTGCTATTCATTATGGTTTCTTAGCATGTGCTACTTGATTCGTTACTTTATGCTAAGCATACAGTCACATGCTAGTTATTAGCTACACCATATGTTGAACTTGCTTTGTGTGTCTTTAAATGCCATACATCCTGGTCTGCCAATGCTTCTATATGCAATACAACACATATGTTGCCAACCTTCATTCATGCTTTGATGTTCTTCAAACTTCCTTCTCATCAACCTTGTAAGTAATTCTTTAGCCACACTCTGGAGCTCCTCCTTATTGCAGTTGTGTAATTACTATAAATTAGAATTTCTGATGGGTAGATCTGTGCCTTGGCCACCTTGAACTGTGATGCTTCAAAGTGCCTGAGGGAGAGGCAAGTATTTTGAAACATTCTGTGACACATTTGAAACATTCAGCATAATCATGTCAGTATAAACTTCATGTTCAGATAATATTCTCTTAGACCATGGAGGCTGTGCCTGTGTTAGGACTCTGTAAGTGGCTCAGATAACATGGATAACATGACTGTAGGAAAGCACAAGGAGCTACAAGGAGGCTAAGTGTGTTCCTGACTCATGCTGGTGAGGAAGTTAGCTGCAAGAAGGAATGAGTGAGAAAATCTCAAAAGAATAGTATATTGCATATCATCACAATCCCATCCTGCAGAATTTCAGAATAAAGAATGTAAGGGATATATAACTGAATTTTTAAGCCTAGCAGGAAAAGACAAACTATGCTGTTACTCCTTCCTTAAATACAGCCTGACCTAAGATTTACTTCAAATAAGTTGAATAGAATATGCTCAGGTGGAAAAGTGTTTTGCTACTGATTTCAGCAGAGTTGTTTCTACTTTACATCCGAGGCAAATTAATTCAGAAGTTGTTTTTTGCTGTTGTTGCTTGTTGGTTTTTTAATTTTTGTAGTTCTAGTCAGACTTCGACAGTTTTAGGTGTCAGCATGGTCTGTAAATGCCCCACATCAGCATGATATAACATGAGCTATGGAATTCACATTTTCATCCTTTCATATCCTGTTTATTGCAGGAACTACTGGCCTCTGGGAAGACAGCTGCACCTTCTCAGGCTTTTATCTTTCAAGCCCTGAGCACAAGCCCTTTGCATATAGATAAGAAGCCCAAGTTGCAAGGTTAGTAAAGAGGGTAGAAGAAAGAGCTGGGCAGGGTGTTTCTCTAAGGAAAAGCTAGTGCTGAAGCCTGGCATTTCGTGTGCCAGGAAGCAGTCTCTGTTGGACGGGGGGAAATAGCCCTGAGTAAGAGCTTGTGTAACGCCTGCTTTGTCCCAACAGCTACTTTCCATATGCAGCTTGCTAGGGCAAAGCTAGGTGCAGACGTCATTGCTTTTATTCTGGGAGGCTTGGCACTGCTGAAACTCCCATCTCCCTGAGTAACGACAGCCTACAGCACGAAGCCAGCGGATGCAAGCGCTAATAGGTACCAGCCTCAACAAGCCTCGGCACGTTGGGGTCTGGGTTACTTTGGCTTAACTGGGGTATTCCCCGGGGGAATCCCTCCCTTGCTACCCTGCTCAGCGTTTTCTGGGTGAGGTGAAAGCTCGCAGCCCCGATGCCCGCGCCAGCCTTTCTGCGGCTGTGGCTGCTTCTGGCTACAGCCCGCCCCTACGATGTCCTCATTGGACTCTCAGCCAAGGGGTGTTGCTGCGATGATAGCAGCAGGGCGAGCTGTGCACCGATGTGCCGGATCTGCAGGGCGTTGTGTAAGAAGGAGCTGCAGGGAGCGGAGGAGAATTAAACAGGATCACATTTCTCCTCTGTGAATTTAAGAGGTTAGTGACTATTACTTGATCCCTGCTAACAGTAACTAGAGTTTAGGAAGCACCGTTTTTGCTTTGTGAACCCGCTCTGCCTTTCTGAAGATTTCTTGCCACCAGCGTTTCTTCCCTCCGCTGGGAAGCAGTATGCCGCTCTTGCGCTTCCTTGCTGCTGCAGGGGCACCCACCGTAACGAGGGGACAGCCCGGTGTCGGCACCGGGGGGAACAGAGAGAACGGGGAACCCCTTTAGAAAAATGACTGAACTGCACCGAAGCAGAGAATTATCTCATAAAAGCAGGAAAGCATCTAGTTAGCAGCGTGGGGTGGCCGGCAAAAGTTCATTCAAAGCCTTTTCCTGGATTGTCTTCTGAGCTTGCACAAAGGAGTGCTGAGCTTCCTGCAAGCCCTGTTAAAATCTGCGGCTGCTGCACGAATTTGACATCTGCTCCTGAAGTAGCAGCCCGTTTCCCTTGTTGTATTTCACTGTACCCATGTGTGGTGTGGGGATGATGATATTTACGTTTTTGAAAGGAATGGTGGAGTCGTATTCCAAACTACTTCCAGTGGGAAAACCATGGTTCTCATTTTCTCCGATACAGTGTGGAATCTGTGTCTAAAGCTGACTCTTCGTTAGTATTATTTAATCCTTCAGTCACACCTACCATTTATCTTTGTTTTTTAAAAAAAGTGCATCATGGCTCTGTCTGTGCACAGAAAGGGAGGCTCAGCCTTTATACAACTCTCCTGGTGTCATTCTGAACTTCTTTGTTGGAGGTTGTTCAAAAAATCAAGCTAGTGTTAATTAGGGCAGCAGTTTACTAAACTGATTTTCTGTGAAATCATCTTTACCGAGCTCCTTAAAATGGTTTGCCAAATTAATTTTCCTGAGCTGAAGGTAGTCATTCAGCTGTTACTTCTCTGGCTAATGCAGTGCAAATTGATACCATGCCAAAAATCTAAAACAGTGTTTGAGCATCTGTCATCTATATGAGTCACGGGAAAATAAAGACAAATCTGTTTCAATAATACAAATCCACCTTGAAGTTTAATTTTCACAAAATAGTAGTTAAGTGTTCAAAATTCAGCTAAGTAAAAGAAGACCAACCTGGCTAATCAGGTTTCCAGCTTGGAAGAAGATATCCTTTACACATTTTGTAACTAAAAGATAACAATATTTTCTAAGGGAACATCAGCTTTGTTTCACCAATGTATGTAGTTATGTAGTGAAGTAGTACTGCTGTGTCACTGCCTCACTACAAAGGGGATCATATTGTTCCCACTGGAAACTAATAGTGTGAAACTTCCTTCGAGGTGCCAGAAGGCTTCAGTTGAAGTTTAACTGAACAGATATTTAGCAAGTACTTGTTCACTAAAGTTATAAATGAACTTAGACGTTCCACGATTGATAGGAAAATAGTAATGATTAATATGGTTTCTGGTGTAGGATCAAGGAATTCGAGAGCTGATGTATTTTGGGCTTCTCCTGGTAAATTCACATGAATCCTGTCAAATGCCTTTATTCTGATACTAACCTCAGTTTCTTTAGCATGTAAACTGAGTTTCTGGAAAGAAACTGGAGTTTAAATCAATTCAGTATGGTTTGTGTTTACCTTGAGGAAAGGTCAATGCATATTTTGTATAGCTAAAAAAGGAGGATCAATTAATATTAGTATTAGTATCAAGTATCCACTTACTTCAGAAACTAAGAGATAGAACAGGATGGCAGGAGGGCTGCTTCTATGTACTGAAAAGAAATCTTTCTTGTTGAAACAAGTGAAGGTGAGTCTATACAGGAACTGACAAGAGCTTGAATTACAAACTAAAATCACTTCCTGTCTTGCACTTGGGTATCAGGATTTCAGTAAGATAAGAGAATTAAATGCACATTGGCATTTTTGTTTTGCAATGGTAAGCCTTATGTCGTCTGTTTTCTATGGCTTACAGGAAAAATATTATGCTGCATGCAGTTCTGTGCAGATTTCTTATAAGAAGCTCTAGTGAATACGTATTTTCCATCCTTGCTGATGTGGTCCATTGTAGTTTTGTCTGTGCTTCTCTTGCTATTCAGGTAAGGAGCAGTCAGGCACAGGGCATAAGTGTAAACCAGAGCCAGTAAGAAGCAGAGAAACCAAGATAATGGACTTGAATATTTGTCAGAAGTGTTTGCAATAGGAGAATAACTCCCCAGGGGAAGAAGTTGATTTGTTTGACATGTAGCCATAACAACATACATAGGACCAGCAATAACCTTTTAATTTTTAGTTAACTATATATCTTTCTGAAGCCTGCCGTTACTGCTTATTGTAGCAAGAGAACTTGCTTAATAAAGGACAACATAAGCAATACTGTAAGGCATCAAAATCTTTACTTCATGGAGAGAGGAGGGAATGGGGCTTGCAGAAGACGACCTGCCAGAAAAACAAGCTGCTTAGCACCTCAACCCTAGGTTGGGAAACATGGAATGCGTACGTGTCCTGTTGTTACTTGTTAGAACAAAGGTTGCTGAGAGGCTGCCCCTTCCTCGTGAGCCAGCCTTGAGCAATGTTCTTTTCACGTAGGGCAAATTCGTTGGGCTTACACCTGGAAGCTCAGTAGTAACACAAACATAAAAATACTTTTGACCTGTTTCTTCTCCAGTAAGCAAAAATTGGATTTTTGTTTTGCTTTTTTTTTTTTTTTTTCCCAATTTAAATTTAACTGAACTTAGGCATTCTTTACACTAATATTTGCAACACAGACACAGCTTTACTGTTCTACCTGGAAAAAGATTGCAGAAAACTCACCTGACTGGGAAAGATAATGACACAAATTTGCTAATCCAGTTATTCCAGATATGTGAAATTCAGCATGTTAAATAGAATTGAGCTTTGACAACATAAGTTCAACTGAATAAAAGAAGTCTGTGGGTTTGTTTTTTTTTTTTTTTTTTTTCCTCTTTCTTGTTAGTATAGTGTTATAAACTTTTTAAGACCCTGGCTCGGGCAACCGGTGTTCCTGCTATGTTATAGTAACTATCCTGAATGCTAAATTAGAGGCTGTCCTGTGCTTGCTTATAAAGAAAGCCATTCTCATGGCTCAAGTAATGTTGCTGTGTTTATTACTTTTCCTTCTTAGTGAAATGTGGAGACAGCATCTTTATTGTCTTACTGCTTCCTTTGTTCCATGAGGAACAAAGCAAATGAAAGCTTCCAGAGAGAATATAGAATTATTAAATCATCCCATAATCCCTAAATAAGAAAGAGAGAAGTAGTACAGTTTGTGGGGAGAAGAGCCAAGAGCACAGTCGTTCCAGCTGAAACACTGTGGAAGGATTTAGCTATGGTAAAAGCTGTAAAGTCTTGTGAACCTTTTGTTTCTAGGCAGCATTTAGTTTTTGTTAAGTGCATGCTCTGCCACAGATTAGCAACAGAAGATGGGTTAGTCTGACATTTAGTTAGGCATTCAGAGACCACAGAGGCTTGTTCAAACTTATTTTCAGAGTTATTAGTTAATTTTTCTCAGGCAGAATTGTGTGTGGTTGGGAGAGTGATTAACATATCTGTATAAATCCCTATCTGTATTTAGACCTAATGACAGGAAGAGATTTGTATAGGACTGAGATTTTTGTCCCCATCAGATCAGATTCATAAGATATGGATGGAGAAGGCAAATTAACTCTTGACCTGTGTTCTCTGCTAAAGCAATGACTCTATAGAGGCAAAAATCTGTGAGGAATTAGCAGAAAAGGATAAAAATCTACACCAGTGACAGTTCACAGTTAAGTGACAAGGCTGTGAACTGAAATGGTACTGTTCAGTCATTGGCAGTAACTATGGACTTTGTCTTCTTTCAGTCTTGGTGTCCAATGTAAAACAGAATGGTGTTGTTGTTTTGTGTTGTTGGGTTTTTTTTGTTTGTTTGTTTTTTGGTTTTTTTTTCCCCTAAATTTCCAGTGCCTGCATTGGCCATTTGAGTGCAGCATCTTAGAAACAGTGAGATGTCTTAGGTTCATTGATATCAGAAACTGCTAGAAATATTTGCTTTGGAAAATATGTTTTTTGTCTGGAATTTGTAACATTCTCTAATGGCAGCAGCTGGGCAGAACTTTGATTTTTGAAATCTAGCTTACTTGCAATGTGAAGTGGAATCGTTTTGTGGCTTAACCTGTCAGCCATATAGTCTTTCTCCTACCCCATCATCCCAGTGGGATGGGGGAAAGAATAGGTAAAAAGATTTTTACTAAAACAGCAAAAGAAGTGAGGAATAACAGTCAATTACTTTTATTACTGCTAACAGTTAATTACTGTTATGTTAATTACTCTCATCGTATACATATATTTTACAAAATGTGATGCACAACACAGTTGCTCACCACCTGACAACCCATGCCCAGCCAGTCTTTGAGCAGTGTCTGCCCCCTGGCCAACTCTCCTCAGTTCTATAGCTTTTACATTACACAACAGGGTATAGAACTTTGGCCAGTTTAGGTCAGCTGTCCCGGTTCTGTCCCTTTCCTAATCCTCATGCTCCTCCAGCCCCCTCACTGGCAGTACAAGAAGCTTAGAAGTCTTTGGCTCTGTACAGCACTGTTCATCAACAACTATAACATTGTGTGGTATCAACGTTGTTCTCCTGAAGCCAAAACATTGCATCATAGCAAACAATGTGAAGAAAATAAACTCTGTCCTAGCCAAAGCCAGAATGAACAGCCATCCTTGCATTTAGCCCAGTATTTACAAAAATAAGACACATTATCTAGTTTTATTATGTCTAGCATTTGAAAAGAGGCCTTAAGACTGAGGGTTGTTCAGTAAATCTTTCCAAAATGAACAGCCATTTGCCTGACTCTGATTACTGCTTAAAAATAACAATATTCTCACAATCTGTGTTTCCAACCCAGTCCTTCCTGGGTTGGGCCTGGTGACAGCCAGCCTGCTCTAATGATATTTACAACATTGATGCAAGTAAAACATAGAAGAACCATAAAAATGTCAAGCTGATCTTTTAAAATAGACTTAGCTTGACTGGATGTCATGGTCTTCTGTCACAGGGTGAGAAGAACTATGGATCTCTTGCACTCTGAGCAGGGAATGTGAGAACATGTTTCTCTGGCTGCTCTGAACCTGCTTTTTCTAATAGATTCCACCAGGAAAGATGCTGCCTTGCCAAGGAGGCAGAAATGGAGAACTGTCTTTATTCCCTGCTGGCTACACAAAGGAGGCTCAGTTTTGAAGGCTCACTTTATTTTTCGTAAATGCCAGATGGCAGTTTTCTTCCACTCATGGACTCAGTTGAGAGAATGCTTTTCAGAGAAAGTGCTGGTCCAGTTTACTACCATCCACATCAGTTGACCAGTAGCTTCCCGGCTTAAAGGGCCCATAATACCAGAAAAAAAGTATTCCTGTTTTTAAAATACGGGAGGTGAAGTCCTCCTGTGCAGGATGAACTGCTGAACTCCTAAGGGAGCATGAACGTGCTGATAACCCAGGAGAAGTAACCATTAAGGTTTGTTTGGTTAAGCAATTACTGAAGGAGTCTTCAACTCTTACTGCAACTGGTTACAGCAAAACTAGGCAAATGCACCAATCCTGCCATCAATAAGGTATTGTCCAGCTATTGAACCACAGTGGTTAGAATAAATTACTGGTGCACATCTAATAGATATTTTTGGATTAGGTTTTTGGGTAGACTGTGTTTCTAAAATATTCTTCTGAGAAGGCCATTAGCTTTGCTAACACCACTGAACACCTTTGAAGGCAGATTGGGAAAAGTAAAGCATTCTTTTAAGCCAACTCACCAATTTTAGATGCAGACGTACTGAGATTTTGGATAAGGTCACGAGTTTTGTAGATGCCTCCAGCAGCCTCAGCAATTGCTGTCCAGCAAGATTTAACAGAGTACGTTGAACCTGCAGTGCGCCTAGAACACTGGTACAATCCATCCTATATCCCTCTTCATCAAATGTTGCTGCGTGGACCCAACCATCAAGTCAGGTTATCAGTTTTAGTGGGTTTTGTATTCATCACGCATATTCCTGCTCAATGGACGGAGGTACCTGACCTGTGTGTTAAGGTATGTCCTCATTTCCCTTTTGATGTTTTTTGAATATTAGTGGTAGCTGGAGGGGATCGAGTTGGAATCTTCTCTTTTGCTGACGGCTGTTTTTAGGTCCCTTTGAGACTGTGATTCTGGTGATGGTAAATCTGTGAGTACACAGCTGTAAGTTGAGACCTTTTTGTGCATTGTTTTGGGGTTTTTTTTGTAGCTTCAAGCTTTGGGTTAGCACGTGTTCAGGTCTAGAGATGCTCAAAGCTATCTGACTGTACATGAAAACTAAAACTTCTGAGTAATTCAGCTACTCATTATATAAAACTGCCTCTCTCATTTTAGAAACCTCAGGGTTTGAAGGGGTAGACTTATAAGTTGGACGAGATGAACAATTCACTTTTGAAATGTGTGCAGTTAAACACAAGGCATTTTCTTTCTGAAACTACATAAGATTTTCTGGAAAGTTGAAGTACTTTGGAAAAGTACTTTACAGGGTTCCTATAGTCTTTATATAAAATGTTTTAATTAACTTTTTTTTTTTTAATTGGTATGATACCAGGCACTCCCTCTAGTGGCTGATAAAGATTTTTTTCAGTTTCTTAGGATATTCTCAAGAGGAGTAGCAAGTGAGGACTGCTTGACTGCTAAAAGACATAAAATTGCAGACTGACTGTTCATGTGAGAAGAGCTTAGTGGCTGGCTAGTGGCAATTCTTGAGTTCTATGATGGTCAATAGCATGAAATATATTGGGCTGTAAAAGTATCAGGAATTTGAGTAACCTTGGTTCTTGCTCCTAATTCAGGAGCTGTTTTTTCCCTGCAATGAAGCAATTGCTGTTGTTGGTAGCTTTCCAAAATTTAATGGGAATTGAGAGCTTTGATTGCATTTTTCAGGCCCTGTTGAAAAGGGGTAGACTGATAAAATGGTGGAGCTACTAGCCACTGTATAAATTATTTTTATATTATTACTATATTGCATTGTCTACTTTAGAAGTTAATCTAGTAATAAATTTTCAATCAATGTCAACTTATTTTAGAGAATTTAAACATTTTTCCGGGTTAGGAGAAGAGGAAGTTAGCAAAAAAATTAATTTGTCTGACCAACTACAGTTTTCTGGACAGCTTCAGACAACGTTCAGACAGTGTTGTGTACTCTGAAGAGAGCACAGGGCAGGCCCCTGGTCTTATGAGCTGAAATGCTTATGATGGACACAGAAGGTTTCGTCAGCCATGGCAAGCAGTATCTTTGTGGTGACTGCAGGTAGCTTCTAGCAGGAGTGCTGTATTTTATTTATCTCTATCTGTCTTTTTATCTATTTATTTATTTTTGGGTGGGGGCGATTCCCAAAATAAGCCAGCCTTTCACAGAGCTGGAATGCAGTGACCTTCTGTGGACCGGAAGATAGGTATCATGTTTTGGGTTGAGTTCATAAAGATATTAAAAGAACATACTTGTGGCTGTATACGTGCTTTGTTCTTGTGCCCACTAATGTTACAGTGAAATCTCTTATTTCCTCATGTAATTCTATAAGTATTCTCATTTATCAATGGGATTAGTCATGATTAAAGCTAAGCATGCATATAGTTAATTACTTGTAGGGCTAGGGCTTCAGTTGAATTTAACAGCAAGAAAAAAAAAAAGTAAAATGTTTGTTGTACTTTATATTGTATTGTTTGGAATGGATATTTGAACACAAAATGTGGTTATACCCACCTTTTCTAGATGCCTAATCTGTGTGGGGTTTCCTACTGCAAAGAGGAAGAACAAGGGTTGTAGTAACACCTATTTATTGTATTGCATTTATCATCAGAAGGCCCAAAGATGCTTTGCAGTAGAGAGAGATTTCCCTTGCTTTGGAACTGGGTGGACTGACAGGGAAAAGGATCTGGTTTACTTGCTTTGACCACCAGGAGAACTTCTGGGAGAAAGTGAGAACGGCCTGGGAATTGAGCTTTCCTGTGCCTCCGCAGCTGCGTGGCTGTGCAGAGATCCTGGTGGCCTTATTCTGTTCTGCGTGGAAACCAGGGAATGCATATGAATTTAGTGCCTGCACAAGTGTTAAGCAGACAAGGGTTGGAGAATGCATTTTGAGGAAAAGGAGATCATTCACTAGAGTCACATATTTTATTTGAGTTAGAATTTACTGGGACCTGTTTTCTCCAGGCTGTGTTCTGTCACAGCCTTGAATTGTAGCAATAATATTGTTTGATCCCATGGAAAAAACAGGATCTGTGAATCGCTGACAGCTCCATTCTGCAGCTCATTCTTCTGAATCCTCATCTAAATTTGGGCTTTAAAGAAATTGACACTTGTCTATTAAAACATTCTTTTCTTCTTCGATAACCATTCACTTAATGGTTATAAATTCACTTTCAAATATTGTTATAGCATGCTAAAGCCCAAAATAACTTCTTTGGGATTGTTTGTGGCTCTTTCCTTTACTCATGTACTAATTAACCACAGCCCTTTGGTTAACTAATAGCTCTTATGTGGGATTGCTTATTCACCCACCCAGGAGTTTCACAAGACTCTAATTCTCTCCAGAGTATTTCCTGGAAATTTCAAGAGCTTTTTTGAATAGTATGTTTTTTTTATTAAATCAAAACTGGATCCCTTCATTTCTTCCTCTTAGCTTTTTTTTTTTTTGGAGTGCTGAAAGGTGAGCTCAGTTCTTTCCTGGCCAGTTTCCGTGCTAGCAGTGCAGATATATTCAAAAGGAGCTTGGCCATCTGCTGTCACCTGTAGAAATCAGTTGTCTCTTGCAAAGCATGTACGCTAGGCAAGGACCACCACTGAAACTGGACCCACAAATCACCATTATTTCCCCCACCTCCTCACTGAAATAGTACAGTATCCCAGTATTCCAGGGCAGATTTTCAAACAAAACAAGCCAGGCCAAGAAGGACTTGGTTTCTTTGTATGTCTTTCTCTGGGACTGTGCCTCAGAAGTGTTATTTTGCTTTGTTTTGTTTCTCTTCTGACTCTTCTGACCAAATCTGAACCGCAAAGGCTCACTAGGGATGGAGAAAAGCAACAGGACAAGATGATCATTCATGCTCACACATGGCATTTCACAGCACTTCTGATTTCAGTCTTCCACAGGGTGGAAGACGTGATGTATTAAAAACGGATCTTCAGCTTCTCACAGTACCTCTCACAGTTTTATGACTTTTATGAAAAGTTCTTACTGCCTGTATGGAATTGCAGGATGTGGAGTGCAGCCTTTCCGGGATGTGAGCGAGGGCAGCCGTGGACTCTGGAGTTGGTGGAGTTAGGCTGCAACAAGTATGTTTTAGTAAAATTTTTCCACTCAGTTATGGTGGAGACATTGGTCTGTATTGATATATTGGTTATAAGTGGTCATTTATTGTTAAGTTTCATTTTTCAGTGAAGGTGTTTGTTGGGCACCTGTAACACAATGAATGGCTGGCTAGATCTCAATCTAATCATATCAACTTCAGTTTTGGAAGCCAGCTGGAAAAACAGAATTTCATCGGAAAGCCTGGACAAGTAAACCTGCCTGTAATTGTAAAAGCATGCAGATGTTTGTATTTAAAAGCCAGGAAGAGAAGCTTACTCAGGCTATTCCAAGGTGTAGTAGGGCCAGTCAGGGTGAGAGACTGTTGTCTGATGGTAAACCTCTGTGAGAGCTGGTGCCTCGAAGTTTTAACTCACCTACCAGGCTCTGTGCGCCTGCCAGGAAGTTGTGGACTGAGATGTGCTAGCAAAGGACAAATGCTTGGGGAGGGTTGGTAAGACTGTTATAAGCAGCTCGAGGACAGCTCTGAAGCTACAAGGAGGTGCTGTTGTTTTCTTCTGAAACATGTGGATGGATGGTAAAGGATGGTAAATGGGTCTGACAGGTTTTTGAGGTTACTTATCTTTGGCTCTCATTTTCTGTGTTCTAGAAGAGAAGTAACAGTGATAGAGTGCTAGGCGTTGCCTTTTTGATAATCTTTTTCTTGCAGAAGGGTATTATCTCAAGGTTGCGGCAAAGGCAGAGCAAAACCACAAACTGCTGCTCTAGCATGGTATTCAAACAACTATTTTCTTCATCTCCATTCTGTTTCATTCTTTTTTGTTTCAAGTTCTGTCTTTAGTTAGGACTGATGGAAGAGACCCATGCCAGGTTTACTTCTAATTTGTATATACTCTTTGTATGTATTTTGTATTTATGAAGCTAGGCTTCAGGACATACAAAGACTGAAGTGTTTAAGTAGTTCCCTCTAGAACAAAGGGTATTTATGCTTTTAAAAAATGTGCTAAATGGGAGTATTTGTGTTGTTCTTCTCTTTTCTAAACTGCATCAACAAAAGCCATACTGTTCAACTTCTGCTTTTTCTGCTCCAGGCAGGTGTGTCTTGCAGTATGGGAGTAAAATGTGTTGGTGCCAGCAGTAAAATGTAACCAACATCTCAACTACAGCACCTTCAGGACTCTGGGTGTTTGAAATTAGAGATGTAGCTCTGGAAGGATCCTCAGTGTCTCAACTTGTCGTTTTTACAGTGACTCCCACTGTCTGGCGTTCCCCTAAAAATCTTTGCTGAGAAAGGTGCCACAACCTCTTCTCTAGGCTTTACTGCCATAATAGAGAGAACATTATCTGTCTAATCCACAAGTCTGCTGCAAAATAAACTGGAGAACTTCCTCAAACAAATCTGGGTTATATTAGGGGAATATATTGGGCTGGATCTGGAAGTCTGGGAGGGATGAGGCTGCTGCAGCTCCATGCTCTGAGATCCAACCAGTAGTGTGGATGAAAATGTATTCCCAGCCAGCACATTCACACGGAGCACAAACACACACCATATACGGACGTGTGTGTGGCTGGCCCCACAGATCACAGGCGCTCGGGGCACTTGTATGAACGTAGCATCAGCAGCCTCCTCCTGCTGACTTCTCTGGTTGAGCAGGATGTGATCTACCAGTGGGTCCCTCTGGTGGCTGGGCTCGGGTGCTCAGTCGGTCCAGTAACAGCCCCTGCATACCAGTCTCCCCAGTTGCTGGCGATCTGAATGTAGGAATTCATCCTCTTCCTGTTCCTCTTAGCAGTAGCAGAATACAATCACCAGGCCACTGTATGTATGATGGTGTATAATATCTCTATCTACTGCTGGTGGTTGCATTCTGTGTTTTTAAGTGGTAGGAGTAAGTGACAACATGTGAGGACTCTAGCTGTGGAGAGATAGAGATTTAATGTAAGCAAGGATATGACTTCTACAGAAGGGGACATTGGAGAAACTAACAATTACCATTCAATAACTGTAGGAATCAAGTGTTTCAGCTATTGAATGTGCAAAGTTTTGCTAACCTTCTTGGCAGCGTATTCAAATTAAGTGCTGGTATGCAAGGTTTCTGCTTCTCGTGGTATGTGTAGCAGTAGAGTGGCAGTCATTTGAAGTAGTACGCTAAGAAAGATTGGATTGGAATTGTTCCAGGAAGGCTTCTCACATCAGTTTTATTGGTGATAGTGCTGCTGCAGGTGAAATTGATTGCAAAATGTTTTGATTTCTAATGTGAGTCACTCATGTCTCCTGTCATGGAGACAGGACAAGGGGAAACGGCTGGAAACTGCAGCATAGGAAGTTCCGCACAAACATGCGCAAGAACTTCTTTACAGTGAGGGTGACGGAGCACTGGAACAGGCTGCCCAGGGAGGTGGTGGAGTCTCCTTCTCTGGAGATGTTCAAGACCTGCCTGGACGCCTACCTGTGCGACCTGCTGTAGGGAACCTGCTTTGGCAGGGGGGTTGGACTCGATGATCTCTGGAGGTCCCTTCCAACCCCTACAATTCTGTGATTCTGTGATTCTGTGATTTGTACTTGTGGGAATGAGACTTTGAAAACTGCAGGAAATGTGTGAAGCTTTATTGAAACACTTGGTATGTGATAAGGGAAGGAACCTGTTACCTGTAGAGTGTATATATGGCATGAAAAATATTTCATGATTAGGGCAATAAATTAAGGTCTGTCTTTTTATCATGCCTGTGCATTAGTTTTGCACGGCCTTACTGATGTTGCACCAAATGGAGGTAAAGCTTACCTGTGTGAGCACTAGAAAGCTTTTTGAGATGTAAAGGCTGAAGTCCTGCTCTGATTGCACCAGGGAGGAATGCATTTGCTGTGTGACCAATCCTTTCGGACATGCTCCATTGCCAGTTCTGTTGCTGAATATTCCTTTTACTACTGAATTTCCTCAGAATGCATGGAGAATACATTTTGCTGCAGAGCTGTTTACAGCTATCCAGTGGAGGAAACAAGCAGCACAAGCACAAAAAGCTCAACAGAGAGCAGGAGGGTGATGGGGTTATGATATATCTGTGTGGCATAAATGAGCCTCTTCAGCTAGATGCTGTTCTCAGGTTAACTTTTGTGTCATGCTGGTCTCCTGGATGCTGGACCCTTGGGTGCTGGCTAATGTACTGTTGTATCACTACTTTTTATTTCCCCACCCCCAGTACTACAGGAGCCAAGGTTCAGCAGCCTTGTCAAAGCTTTAACTGAGATCACAGGTTTTAAGAAGAAGGCATGAAAGGCAGGCACAGCAGTTCATGGTTTGGGCTTCCTCTTTCATCAGCTTTGTAATTGAAAGATACCTGTAGTTGTTGTCCTAGCATAAAAGTTCGAAATAATGAGTAAATATTCATATAGTCATCTGGGCTCTTAGGTGAATATTCCTTATTCTGCTTTGGTAGGTGAAAACAAAACATCCAATTTACCTTTCTCGCTAAGCAGTTTCCCAATACACTGTGTGAGCAAAATGAGGGTAATAAAAAATGTCAGCAGGGGAGCAGACACCATGATTTTTCTCTTGGCTGCACACATAAGCAAAGCTCTGCAGTATGCATGTAGTAGCTGTCTCTGTCTGTGTGAATGCTGTCTTAACCTGGAAAACCTTGGGAGCCTGCTAACTGTGCCTTGCAGCTAGGTGCCATGGCAACAGGTTGCTTAGTAACAGCTTTTGTTCTTTGGTGGAAATCATCTTGACTCTCTCAGATTTCACTTTTTTGGAGGTCAGAAGTTGTTCCTCAGATGAAAGCAGGAGAGCTCTTCAAAGGAGATGCAGAAACACTGGTATTTGGTGAAATGTTTGTTATTCGTGGTGGTGGAAAGAAGACAGCTCCCTCATCTTTACTTAGTTGAAACTGGTGTTAGCATCTCACCAACAGATACAGCAGTTCTTGGAAACAGGGTGGCTGTAGGAGTTCAGGGGAATTTGTCTGCCATGCAACCATTAGTCCCACTAAGAGCAGTAGGCAAATAGTAACAGCTTAAAACTCCCACAACCTAGAAAATATCTGAAAATAAGGCCTTGATTTACTGTTCTCCAGAAGGACTACTAAGCCTCCATTGACTTGGTTCTGGTCTATACTGGCATCCTTTATGAATCAGAATTTAAAGAATGACAACCATAAGTTTCAGAAGAGTGGTTTCAGGATATTTATGGATGTACTTGACAAGATCTCATGGGAGGCTGCCTTGGAGGGCAGAGAGCACAAGTACTCTGGTGTAGAGCAAGCCAAATGTGGCAGAATGCTGTGACGTGAAATCAAACACTGTAACACACATAAGGTTGTAAAGCAGGTATGTTTATTACGGCACTGGGTGCAAGGGGGATATCTCCAAACTCGCACAGCTAAGAAAAGCAATAGGTACATATTTAAAGACATCATGTACACATATTCATTACATTCCAAGAAAATGGGTCAGAATTCCAAGAAATCATTAACATTGTCCCACCCTCTTGAGCATACGTCTTAAAAATGTGGTGGGGGACTCTGGCAGCCAGTGGATGAAGGCTAGTAGTTTACCTTGCTGTGAACGTCCAACCTTTTAGGGGAGGTAACCCGAAGCAGCCCATATTGGTGTTGTGTTGAGCTGAGTATCTGTTTCACTTCAACAACAGGGCATCTATTCTTACTTATAATTGTTTAGCAGTGAGTTTCCACGGACTCTGCATTCTCTTCTTGAGCTTATGTGTATGCAGGCATCTCGTCCTTCAGTTTGTATCCACTGAAGTTACGGGAAAAGGCTGTTCTCACAATATGGGAAAGCTGTTCTCACAATTCAGCTGGTGTGGATCAGCAGGAACCATCTGACTGACCTCAGGTACACAAAGAAAGTGCATGGAGGCAGATATCAGGCAGGACTTCCTAGGAGAGACACAGCACCAGAATTACAGTGATGAAGCTGGGAAGGCAAAGCTCAGCTGGCGCTTAAACTAGCAACAGGAAGGGCTTCTGTGGCATCAAGACTAAACGTGGGCCTGCTGTTCCATTGGGCCAGAGGCAAGTGGAAATTGAAAGTGTTCAGTGCCTTTTATGCCTTGACTTTCACCAGTCTGCTCTCAGGCCTCCCAGGTTTCTGAACCGACAAACAGTCTGTGGTAATACATCAGTGGAGGTTGGTGGCCCTGCATGTGGCAGGGGGTTGGAGATTCATGGTCCTTGAGGTCCCTTCCAACCCTGGCCATTCTGTGATCATTACCCACAGCAGAGATGGACGGTGATGAAGCTCTCTTTTGCTCACTGAACGTACAGCAGCCTCTGACATCTGATGTTACTGTGAGGCAAAAAAGGCAAGTGTTTGCCTTGTTTTCAAGGCAGGAAGAGTGAGTATGGTGGGAGCTGTAGGGTGGTTACCCTCACCATGGTCACTGGGAAGGCAATGGAGCAAATCCTCCTGGAAGACATGCAAGTATGTAAGGTACAAGAAGATGTTTGTCAACAGCTACTACTGGATTTACTGAAGGCAAATAGTGCCTGACCAACCCAGTCACCTTCCATGATGAGATGACTGGTGCTGTTGACAAGAAGAAAATGGTGAATAGTTTTTAAGTTTGACTCTAGCATGGCCTTTGATGTGATCTTCTGTAGTATTCTTATGACCAAATTGGTGAGGTGTGGACTGAGCACATGAGCTGTATGGTGTGTGGAAAACTGGCTCAAAATGTTCATGATCTGTGACATAAAGTCAGATGGCAATATCCATCAAATTTGCACTGTCAATTAGTGACATCCCTCAAGGGATATCATGGCAAATAGTATTTAATATCGTTACTAACCACCTGGATGATGGGATTGAGTGCACCTTCAGCCATTCTATGAGTAAAATCAAACTGGGGAGTGATTGGTAATCAGTAAAAAGAGCTGCTTGTTAGAGGGGTCTGGGCATGCTGAAGAAGCAGCACAGGAACATCATGAATTTCAGTAAAGGCAAGTATAGAGAGCTGTGCCTAGAATGGAATAACCCTGTGCACCAGTTCCTGGCTGGAACATCAGAAAGGATCTTGCAGAAGGTGGTGGACAAGTTGAACCTCAGTCCATATTGTCCTCTTCTTGCAAAGGTCAGCAGTGTTCTGGACTGCATTAGAAAGGACATGGCTACAGCTGCAGAGCTTTGTTCAGTTTTGTGTTCCATGGTGCAAAGAAATGTACTGAATACAAGAAGGAGTCCAAGGAAGAGCTTTAACAATGGCCATGGTAAAGATGGATATTACTGCTGCCTATGGGAGCAGTGATGGCTTTCTGATGGGAGGGTGTAGGGGAGCTGAAGCCATGTGTTTTTTGGAGATGAATAGTGAAATAGCAGAGGGCTACACAGGGCAGTGGAGGGAGGGACACCAGAAAAGAAGAAGCAGGGTTTGAAGGGAAGCTGTAGTTGGATGAAATTAACAAAAAAAAAAGAACCCAATCAAACAAAAAAAGCAGAGAGGCTGACTTGGATTGTTTTAAAGCTGTTTTTTTCCCGCAAATTTTAGAATTACTTTACAAAGCATTACTTGTCCTTGTGGTAGATGAGCATTTATTTGAGGTTTGTACTTGGCTTCAGCTTCAACACATCGATGGCAAATCAGAACACAGAGTTCATCATCAGTGGACTGGCCTGTGAAAGTACTGCCCTGCTCATCCTCCCTGTGATGTTGTTGTGGTAGGGAAATGCACTTGGGAGATATAAATCTTTAAGACATGCCTGCTTGTCTTTAAAGAGATCACAGAGCTTTCTTCATGCGTGGAAATGTCAAACGTCTAGACCAAGTTATCAGATGTTTGGTTGCATCTTGGCAGTGTAGGACATGCCAGCATTTACATCAGGGAAAACAAGATTAATGTTCTCTGCTTTCTGTCTAAGAATACTTTGGCTGTGCTGCTGTGCAGTTACTGGCCATATGGCAGCCCAGGACAGGTTGTATTGCATACTCTCAGAGAGTCAGCCGGCTTTATGTAGAACTGCTGGATTTGCAGAACCTTTTGGCTTCTTTCCAGAAAGGAAGTTATTATATAAATAGAAAAATGTCTCACTTTTAAAGTCTGCCATCCATTCATGGAAAGGAAGGACTCTGTGATGGAGCTGTGATATGCTAGCTATTAAATACAGGTCTTAAGACAAGTTCTGTGATATGATGAACCACTTGAACACATTTCAAAGGGATTTGAGTGAACTCAGTAGCCTATTGCGTCACATTTCTGTTAGCTACTTGCTGACATCTGAATAAGGTTTGGCTTTATGAAAGCAGAGTTAAGGAATAATCCATCCTCCCAATTCCCTCCCTCAGCCCAGAACTGCTTCTCTCTCTCTCTCTTAAATGAAAAAAATGTTGTGTTTTTCTTTTTTCCTCTAGTCAGATTAACAGAATGTTTGGGACTGTGGTGGTCGGCGTTGGAATTGCTGGCTTAGCACGGATTCGAGATTTGATGAATCCAATGCCTTCTAGCCCTTCAGAGCATCTGAAGCTCCTTGGATTTGTATCCAGGTTAGACATTTCTTCTTAATGTGTAATCTGTGTATTGTGATGTTTCTTTCTTGTGGTGTACATGCCTTTTAATATGGAGGACTATAATTTGGTGGGGACAGGGAGTGAATATCAGAAATTTTATATTTCTCTTAATGCTGTCTGCAAAGGGAAAATTAATGCAAACATGTCTGTCATCCTGAGTGTCAGCTAGGAAATGAGTACAGAAAGCTTTGCAGGAGAGAACAAATAGGCTAACCTGTTGAGATACCTTGCAGAAGGGACTCTCTTTAAAATAAAAAGTAAAAGACCTTCTCGCCACAGAATTTGCGTGATAAATGCAGTTCTGTCTGGGTTAAATCTTCTGTAGGTGCTGGATGTACAGACGTACAATATTTATACTAACGAGCTCAGGTCTGTCTGTATGAAACTTTCAGAAATGTTTACAAAACATGAGGTTTACAAATTTTAAAAGTGTATTGAAGATAAAGTTTTATGAAAATATTTGTTGTAAAGCTCTTCACACTGCAATTTCATCATTTATTTCTTATTTTTTTAAACCAGATACTGTAACTTTAAAGAAACTCCCATAATTTAGTACCTACAGTAAGGCTGCCTTTCAGAGAGCAATGTTATTTTTTTCTTGCCAGTCTGGAGCAACAGAAATTTAGTGGAAATGCTATACATGTACTTCCATCTTAGTATTCCTGCTGGACTCTCTGCTGCATAACAATAGAGCATGGAGGTTTTAAACAGTCACAGGGTACATGTGTGGGTCTCAGACTGTGAGTGTTTTTTTCCAGCTATATTTAAGTCATGTAGTCAGGTTGTTTGAGACTGAAAGGACCCAGTAGGTCATCCAATTTATCTCCCTGCCAAATGCAGTCCTGGTTCTCTGATGCCTTTGTTAGGGCTACAGCTACTCTGGAACCACACTAAAGATCGGATTTCCACTACTTCTATTGAGAAACAATTCTGTTGAAATGCACAGTTCACAGGCAGCTTGCTTGTATATATGTATTGCCTTTCTCTTTGCATTCCAAATACGCAGAAGCATTGCCTGTCTTTCTTTTCAAGACCTGACTATGGCCTATCCTCATCCTCAGTGTCATCTACCATAACTCAGCCAAGCTGTAAGATCTGTTTACTCATATGAGGGGCATTTGCTGTTGGTGCACGTTTTGTTTTGAGGTGGAGACATGCTCAGTGTGTTGACCAGGAGAGCCTTTGCCTTAGTACTGGCATGGTGCATGTGTTGCAGGTCACGTGCCATCACAGCCAACTGTTTGTTTTGTCCATTGCATTGCGTGTGGTCCTGCCAACTCAGGTGCTTTGGACCATGTGGCCAACACTGGGAGTAGTTCTCCAGCAGGAACACTGTTCTCCCTCGTATTAATTTTATAAATAAAACTGCTCCTTTGGTATGATGCTTCTAAAAATATGTTTCAACAGATGGATGGTGTCTACTGATATCCCCACCTGCGCACTGACCCATCTGTTTTGTTCTTTTTTCTGTTCCACTTCTTTCTGTAAGTGCTTTGCCCTTCCTGGATCACAAACTTCCTTTGCTCTGCCTTTATCTCAGTGGTTATCTCAGCAACAGTTTCTAAGTGCTGCTGCAGAACATGCAATTGGGAAGAAAGGACTGAAATAATTATGCTCTGGTTGTATTTATGCAAAATACACAGGAGAAGTTTTGGCAATATTAATGAAGCCAAGCAGATTAGCCTGGAAGATGCTCTAAGAAGCAAAGAGATTCATGCAGCCTTTATCAGCACAGAGAACAAAAGCCACGAAGAAACCATCAGGTATTTTGTATTGCTTTTTCTGTTGTTTTCCCTTGCCTCCACCTTCCATATTAATTTAGGAGCATAAAGAGTCAGTGTACAGCTGTTGCAGGAGAACATGTGGACACCTGAGGAGAGAAAGAAACCTGAAGTAATGACTGTGACTTCCCTGAAGTACCACATGAGCCATGTAATGGGTTCATAGAACCATAGAATAACCGGAGTTGAAAAGGACCTCAAAGATCATCTAGTTTCAACCCCCCTGCTGAGGGCAGTGTTGCCACCAGACCAGGCTGCCCAGAGCCACATCCACTGAATGCCTGCAGGGATGGGGCATCCACAGCCTCCTTGGGCAGTCTGTTCCAGTGCCTCGCCACCCTCTGGCTGAAAAACTTCCTCCTAATATGCCAAGCAGAGGGGGACAATCACCTCCCTCTCCCTGCTGGCTGCCCCTTTTTAATGCAGCCCAGAACACAGCTGGCCTTCCGGGCTGCAGGCGCACACTGCTGCCTCATGTCGATGAGGATCAGCTAGCACGGTGAGAAATGATTATGACAGTATACTTTTTAAAGACTGATCTTGTATCCCTTTCAGAATGTTTTTAGAAGCTGGGAAGCATGTCCTTGTTGAGTACCCCATGGCTTTGTCTGCTAAGGCAGCCCATGAGCTCTGGGAGATGGCTGAGCAAAAAGGTAATGGAGTTTCTTCTCAGTGCTGCAAACAGCACTACCTACTGAATAGCACTAAAGGCATCAAACCCAAAGGCAGGACCCTCCAGTCTACTATTAATTACAGAATGCAAGGCAGCGCACCTGTCTCAGAGATGTCAGCCTAGGATTTAAGATGTGTGCCAATGGGAAAATAAATAAACAGATGTCAAAGCTAAGGGTAAGGTGCTGTTAAAGAGAAGTTCCGTCACAGTGATAGTAGGACATTTAATAAATGTAGCCTTAGGGCTACACCTCCCTGTCTTTTCCCTGAAAATAAAGCTGGAAACAGCTCCTCTAGCTTCTAGTATTTGTGAGTTGCTGGTCACGCACAGCTGCTTATGCTTTTGCAGTCCAGCAAGACATCCCTGTTTGAAAGAAAGTTTGTCCCCAGGCAAGATGTTTTTAACTGCAGAAAGCCTGTGGCCCCATCCCTGCAGTACCATGGATGAGAAGGTGGCAGTTCAGCTGAGGCCAGTAAATGGACTCAAGAAAAAGAACAGTGCTGGCAGAATTAGAGTCCAAATAATTTGGATAGGCTGCACTGTTTATATTTCCACTTCTTAAAAACATCCCTTGTGACTTTTGTCCTAAAATACTGAAGGTATAGGATTTCTGCTTTGTGCTCTCCTTATTCTGACACCAACTTGCTGCCTTGTTGCTAGCAAAATGGGTTCCCGTTGAGCAAAATTTATACCTCTGCTCTTGAAGCAGCAGCAACTACTTTCAGCAGCTTAAATCAACTCTCTTGAAAACCTACAAAAAAAAAAAAAAGATACTTAATGAGAGCCAGATTTAATTTTTATTAGATGGCATTTTTTTCCAGAGTAGCCCAATTAATTACAGTGGAAGAGGTAGTTTTTATTATATTGTTACAAACTGGGTCTAAGTATTGCACTATGTTTTTTTGCTTTGTCTTCTTTCCTATTACTCTGGGAAGAAGAATGCAGAACGGGAAGCATGAGGGGAAGGAGGACAAGAATTCACCCATCTTTTACTTGAAGTCTGATTTTTCAGCTGTAGTTGGGTATTGGGTTTCATTGCAGAGTTTCTGTTGAGCACAGTGGATACTGTTACTGTAGTCACTGCATTTGTCATCTCCTGAAAATCACAAACCCAAGCAGATGCCTCAACATAGGGCCTGCGTTTTCTTTTCCTCCTAACAAAATTTTGCAAGCCATTTGTGAGAGCATTTTTAAGTGAGCTCCCACTGGTGGCTGGTGAAGCCTTTACTGTTCAGATGTGTTTCATACAGAAAGTTCTTATTTAATCTGGCCTGATTTGTTTGTTTATTTATTAATGACAGGTAAAGTCCTCCACGTGGAGCATATTGAACTTCTGACTGAAGAATACAAGCAGCTGAAAAAGGAGGTGGCTGGGAAAGATCTAGTGAAGGGAACGTTACATTTCACAGGTCAGTAGTTGTGTGGAAGTTCAGCCAGATTTGTTGGCTTGCACCACAGGAATCCAGCCCTTCCAGACCAGACCTTTTATATGACAGTCTGCCTATAAATTGACGTGACACACAAATATCACCTCTTGATATTTCCTTTAAATTACAGAAGGGTCTGGAAAACACTTGCCTTACTAGTTAATAGGTCACCTGTGACCTATTTTCTATTCTCTTTCTGCTACCACTTGTGAAGAAAGCAAGCCTGTACCTTTCAAGGGGTGGACCATTTCTTCACCTCTCGTGTGCTTTGGTGGTATCAACTAGCTCCCTCATCCTAGTATCAATATGAGCTCTGAGGACATGTCCACGTTTCCAGTGGAGACTTTAAGCATTCCACACTAGTGATGGAAGTGATGGGAGAGATTTTTGTGCATTTCTTTCTCTGTGTGAATCCACATATACCCTTCTTTCCTCAGCACATCCTTAAGGCTTATTGCACGTGTACTTCGTGCAGTGTTCTCTGTCACAGCACTCCAACAAATCCATTTCAAGGTCAGTCATATTTGTTGACTTGCTACTCAGTTCATCCACTGCTGGTCCTTCTACACCCTGCTCTCAGAGCCTGCAGTACTGTAATTCTTCAGCCTTTACTGTGCAGCACGCATTATTATTTTCCATTTCTCAAGTTTTTCTGTTGCTATTACACCAGGCAGTGTCCTCGATGAAACAAAAGCAGGGTTCCCAGCTTTCAGTGGAATTGCCCGACTGACTTGGCTGATTGACCTCTTTGGTGACCTCACTGTTACCTCCGCCACCAGAGAAGAGCAGAAGGATAAGAATTATTCTAGAATGACTGTCCATTTTCAGACTGCAAACAAGAAGTGAGTAATGGTTATAGCAGCCAGATGAGACAGCCTGTTTGGGTATCATCTGTAGGACGTCTACATCCTTTCTCTTGTGGAAATAGAATATGTTAATACTGGTTTTAGAGCGTTACAAGCAAAAGAGACCTGAGAGTATTTCCTGTAGCAATCATGGTAAAGAAGAGCCATAACCAAGCAATGTCTGTGGGAGGGCACAAGAATGTTTTAAAAGTTCTTTCCTGATGTCTCAATGTGGGAATGGGTTCATAATGCATTTATGCATTTCCTGTGCCTTAGATTGAAAAGCCTTTTTCTTGCATCCAGAAAAGGTTTTCAGAGGTAGGATTTTTTTTGTTTAACAGTACACATTGTAGATGTATGTTGAACAGTAACCCTTGTTTAAAGGTTGGAAATATATGTCTATTTGAAAACCCAGTGGAGTAGTCATAATATGTAGCTTGTAGCACTGTAATGCTGTAGTTATGTGCTACTAGCTGAAGGTTAAGAGAAAATGACACATTTTAAGCATTCTGATGCTACAGAGAGGTCTGCTCTTGATTAATGTCTATCTTGGAGTACTGACATTGATTTTTCCTGAATGGGTCATCAGTCTGTTTTCCGTATCTTGTTTTGTGTTTGTTTGTTCGTTTTCCTTTATGTTTCACCAATCTGTCAGACTGTGAGAGTGAGAATCCAGCAGCCAGGATTACTTATTATTTTGTCCAGCCGCTGCTGTATGATTTCCTTGCAGAAAACTCTTCCGATACTGCAATTTATAATACTGAATTAGATCTCTGTTTTATTACACGTTAACAATAACCTTGCTGTAAAGTAGCATTTTATTAGTGACCTTGCTAAAGAATATGTTTCTAAATATTTTATGAGCGTGCCATATTGAGAATTAAGTACCCATTCAGTGCATAGAATGTTGATGAATTTTGCTGGAAACTATTCATTTTGATTACTGTGGACTTCATGCAGATGGTCATCTCCTTTTCAAGCAAGCTGAAGTTGAAAAGCACCGAAGCATGCTAGAGCTGCAGTGTAAGAATTGTCTGACTTGTCTGATACAGAGAAGTTACCAGTCTCTGTATGTTTCCTAGTGGGTGGGGATGGCGATAGAACACTTTGTTCCTTTCTTTTCACTCACATTTTCCTGTTTTTCCATGAAGTCTGTTCTGCCTTTATAGGCAAATGAGAAGACTAGGGAGAACCAGGGAAAAGGTGACCACATAGGGAAATATCCTGACCTACCTTTGTTCATAATGAATTACCTTTTTTGTTGTTGCACGTATATAGAATAATGATCTGTAGAACTATATATCTGGGCAGAGAAGAATCAAGGCTCACTTGGACCATTGGTTTCACTGCAGATTTTGCTGAGCTCCTACAAAGCTTGTTTCAGTTTATGATGGGATAGGCATCTTGTCTGAGTGATCTTTCTGCCTCTCTAAATAAAAAAAAAAACACTGTAGTTAAGAGAGGACAGAACTCCATACACCATCCATGTTTACCCTCTTAGCAATTTGCAAGTAATGAGAGTGTCTGTAAAGCTCAGTGTAGAGTGAGATTTTGAACTAATTCCAGCAGGTGGAACTAGTGGATGGTTTAAGCATTTCCCTGGCTGGCCTGTCTCTAAGTAGTCCTTGTAAATACAACTGCCATGTGTTTATGAGGTACGGAACTGTTTCTGGATTATTTTTCTTGCAACACAGCTGACAGATACCTGCTTTTCTTAGCTCATGGCTAACCCTGCATGTGGGTCAGTCAGTAAGTATTTTGTCACCATGAGCATTTTCATGACCCTCGTGACAGTTGCTTTATGCTTCAGGATAACTTAACACTGGCTGGAAAGTTACATAGCGTGCCAGTGTGCCTGTCGGCCTCTGCACTGCATTTCCTGCTGACCTTCCCCCACTGACGTCAGTGAACGTACAACAGTAGGGAATTTGGCCCACTCTCCAAGTGAAGTTACGAACCTACAGCTCTATGAACTCACAGCTCTCACATGCTCAAGTTCTGTCTTGCTTAAGGGATGGGAAAGCTTTGCAGCTTTCCTGAAAGCTAGCACACCCTTCTTTGAAAGACATAAATGCACTAACCTTGAGAAATCAGGTTAATTCAGCCCCTTTCTGCCTTAGAAAAAGCAGCAGGTGCAGAGTACAGCAGCCTGTGTTCTGCTTGTTTGAGCAGGGATTTGTGCAAAGGCTATGGCGTGTCCCTGCTGCATAGTCTGCACTGGCTGCTAATCTGTCTCAGGTGGATTTTGGAGATGTGCATTAACATCCCAAGCTCAGTTATCTGAGAGATGACCTCTGCCTCTTTCGTGTTTCCAAGGCAGTTGAGCTGACAGCCTTTCTGTGCTAAAATGTTAAGCAATCCAGGAAAAGGCAGACCTCAGCTGACAGTACGGCTGGTTTGGGACTGCAGTTTCTGTCCTATTATACAGCCTGGATTCAATAAATGTCAGTGTTTTAGTGCAAGCTGGAAAGCTAATGATCTGTGCAACATCTGTTCTGATGTTAGCTAGAAATAAGGTCTAGTTCTCATTTGAGGTAAGGCAGCCCTCGTTGATTGCTTAGTAAATAAAGATTACTGGTGTTTTCAACACATGAAACAGGATTTTTAAAAGAAACAGAAGACATTTTCTGAACACGTGCTGCTTGAATAATTGTATTGATTGCAATTGTATGGCAGTAACTGCTTGAAATTGTATTGAGAATGAAGCTTATGAAGTCTAAAAAAATAACTTCAGCCTGAATATCCAAAAAAACCATGTAAAACATGCTTTCTGTATCAAGAGTTGCTTGAAATATTGAGTAGATCCAGCATGCTTTCAAGCATGAAACCAGGTTAATTCTTCTGCAGGTAGGTACGAAGGTTATTTTCTTCATTTTGGTTTTTCAGCTAGCACTGTTCAAGCAGCATGGTTACTTATCACTGAGGCAACAGAGAGTCAGAAAAGATTAAGTATCTTCTAATCTGAATAAAATGTAGCTGTGTAAGCTGTGATGGCCTAAAATCTGGAAAGACAAAATGACTCTGTAAAATCAGTGCGGGTTTTTTTTTGGGTTTTTTTTTTTTTCATAGTAGTGCTTCCTTTTGAAATCAGTGTAAAAGTGGTTTCTCAGTGTTCAGTTTAACTCTCCTTTTCTTTCTTAACTGTCCAACCAAATCAGTTATGGCTTTCTCTAGCTACCAAAAATACTGGGTTTGTTGTTTTCAAATAAAACTACTAATACTACTAAATAACTAATTACTTGCATTACCAGATAGAGCTTTGATGAAGATCTTAAATGAAAGTGGATAAATTACCTAATCAAAAACATCAGCACTATTAAAAATTAAGTTTCCAATATGAAATGCAAACCTGGTTCTTAAGCAACATAGTTGCTTAAACAGTATGCAGTGTTGCAGCATATGTGTCTTTGTAGCGATAAAAAAGGACAAATTTCAATGTAGAAATTGTTAATTAAAAAGTAATGTTTAGTTAGCAACCAAGTGGAACAGCTCTTTGGGAAAATAACTAAAAACCCAATCACAAAAGACAATAAATCTAGTAGTAGAACCAACATTTCCTGCTCACAGATGTAAATCAGCCATTTCTATCTTTTCCTTTTTTCTTTTTTTTTTTTTTTTTTTTTTTTAATTTTGCCTAACTTATGTGATTGTGCTTCTGGTTCAGTGGCTCCCTCAAGCCAGAGTGGAAGACAGCATAAGTTTGAATCTGGTCTTTGATGTGCATCTGCTCTAGATCACCCCAGGGATGCGACCCCATACTGATACTGCCTGTTTTGGATCATCCTATGTACTCCCCACTGTTAGGTGGGAGAGGTCTTTGCCTGTATCTGCCCAGTGGTTTCTTCACACCAGACTGCCTGAGATAAAGCAGCTTCACACAACAGTGGTCTCAACCCTCCATGGATATTTGCTGTCATAAGAAAAAATGCAGCAAAACCAGCCTGGCTGTGGTCAGCAGGAGATGTCTCAGGGAAGGAGAATGTGAACATAAAAACCACAGAGTGATGCACTCCTCAGGCACCCCGTGGCCTTAGGACATCCTGAAACACAAGACATTTGCATTTATTAGTCCTGTGGGGATCTTCCTTTACGCATTATTTGCAGATTGTGGTTTGGATCCTTTGGTTTTTTTTCTTTCGCTACAGTAGTTTAAATTTGTGTGTCATGATTACATATTCTACTGACAGTTTATTCTGCTGGAGGAATGACTGAACACTGAGGCCTTGATTAAATCACTCACAAAGTTTAGGTGTTTAACTTTTCATCCAAATCCACAATTGAATGAATGGATTAAACTTGATTCCTCTCAAGGTAGCTGAACACGTCTGGCTTCATTGTGCGTAGAGAAGAAGCTGGAGAGAGTTTAGGCAGTGTGCTGAAAGCAGTGCTTGCAGCAGTGGCAGAGTTTAGGCTATAACGTGGTGTTCAGCTCTGTAACCAGCAACAAGGCTTGTTGATCAGAACATCCTGAATGAACGTGCAGTGACTGAAATTGTAAAAAGGTGCCTTTATTAGAGCATTTTCTGTAAGTACTGCACAACATGTTTTAAGTAGGACTGTTGATTCAATTTCTTCATAAATACTCTTTTGTTCCACTGTTTCTCCATATTAGGCCTCTGACTTGGATTGAAGAAAGAGGACCAGGAATGAGACGTGAAAAGAAAATCAATTTCTGTTTCACCAGTGGTTGCCTGGAGAACTTCCCTCAAGCCCCAAGGTCTGCTGTGGGCCTTTTCATGCAGGATCAGAACCTCTTTGCCAAAAAACTGCTGGGACAGGTATCCAAGGAAGAGCTGGCTGCTGAGAAATGGCGAATTTTGCGGTGCCTTGACCTTGCTGGGATGATTCAACAGCAGTGTGAACAGCCTGAGAAAATCTGTTCTTGAGGTGGCTCTTCCAAGAGGAACATGGCAGATAGGAAAGCTGTAGGTCTAGAGCTAAGTGTTGCTGTCAGGCAATTGCTGTTTCTGTTATATTGCATTCTCTTTGACTGAATGTCACTCCTGGGTTCTCTATGGGGACTGGAGATCCTGGGCTATGCCCTATGCCTTCTGGTGTTTGCTAGAACAAAGCAACATGTTACCCCGCTCTGATGCATTGCTGTCCTTTCAGGCAGACAGGAACCCAGCAGCAACGAGGTTTCTCATGTTTGCTTCCAAGCAGTTCAGTTGGTAATGTCCCTGAAGCCAGATCACGGAGGATTGCAAATAGGTAACATGATTTTCCTTCTTGAGTATTCTTTCTCTTCTATTTAGATGTATCTGAAAATGAGACATACAGGATTATCTAGAACAGAGCTCTAAAAAGAGTTTTTGACCTCTCTCTGCTTGACCTGCAAAAGTTGTGCCTCCTCAGTCCCAACCTTTTTCTTCTGGGTACTCTGAATTGGTTTGTGTGTTTGCTCTAGTTAGAAGCTATGCCTCTTTTGTTTTGCATTTCACACTGGAAATCATTTACCTTCAAACAGAACCTATAATGGTACCAAACCAGAATAGAAATATCTTGTTTCTGACAGATGCAAGTTGAGTCCATTCTATTTCTCTGATGCCCTGTGCCAACACAGAAATGTTTTTCCAGAGGAGATAAAAACAATACGTTAAACTGATACATCACCTGCTTACTTTCCTTTTTTTTTTTTTTTCCCATTGGAAGCATTGTGTTACTGTCTTTCATTGGTGTTCTGTATTCTGATTCAGCATGTGAATGATTCTCACCTAAAAATAATATATGTCCTGATATTAAAAAAAAACTAACTGGTGTTCTCCTGGAAACAGTAAAAGTCGTTAGAAATAGTGATAAAATTAGAGTAGGACTGTAGGAAATAGAGCAATTTGCAAATATAGCCATGCAATTACCAAGTATCACAGCTGTGGGGATGGATGTGTGGCATTTTACAGTAGTCCCAGGGTCACATATGAAGACATTATCACTTCCCTAAAGAATCACTTTATTGGAGAAGAAGCCTGAATAGTGCACAAAACTATTAACAATTTCTCTGCCTTTATTTTCTAATTACAGCATTTGCCTGTGCTGTGTTAATATAGCAGCAAACTTCAGCCTACACAGTTCTCTCAAATGCAGACCCATCATCTCCTTAATACGTTACCATGTTGGCAATTTTGAGTAAGGACTTTATATGTTATAGATGTGTATATAACCACAACTACACAGTACTGATGGAAAAGGATTTTCCATTAACTCAATCATATTTATTCTCAAATTAGATACAGTTCAGTTAGAGTTTGAATCAGAGAAGGAAGGAAAGGCTGTATTTTGTTTCCCAAATAATTCAGGAGCAACTAGGGCTTGATATGTGAATGAGTTCACAAAATACGTTTGAATCTATTACATCTATTAAAGTCAGTGAAAAGTATTTCAAGTGTTTGAAATCCGTGTGTGTCACTAGCAGATCTGTGCAGGCAGATCACGTGCTTGTCCACCCAAACAGATCCCTTACTGAGAATTCTCAGGGACTTATTTATGAATGTAATGGACTTTGCTTGGGTGGACCTGATGCTAAGTGAGTGGGAAGGATTTTATCCCAATGGATTCATGGCAAAACACAAGAAGTCCATCCTGGATCAAAATGAAATTAAAATCTGCTGTGTATGTGTATCTGCTATGTATGACAGCACGCACAGTTTCCTGTTTGCTGTCAGACTCCTCATCTGTGAGCCTGGGGTGAATACCACTTGCTAACTGACAGCAGGCAGTCAGGGAGGGACAGCAAAGGGAAGGGAGATTTCACGCTCCCCAGAAGCATCTAAATTAACCAGTAAGTCTCCCTGGGGCTGCTCTGTAGTTCCTCATGAGAGCTGTAGTTAGCAGTATTCCTCTAAGGAGTGAACAAAAGCTCGTGGGAGCACTGTAAAGCAGCACTGCAGCCATTCAGTGAATTGCCCTGGAGAAGCCTCTTTCTGTAGCCTGGGAAAATTAGCTGGTTATTTTGAGCTGGTGGAGGCAGATTCTGGGTGTCCTGCGCTGTCCTCCATCCCCACTGTTCCTCCCAGCAAATCTACTGCACTTGAAAGCCTGGAGCATTCAAACTGTGTTATCTTTGAAACTGTGAATTTGCTGATGCTGCCATGGTTTGTATACAAGAACTACTGGGTATCAAGCTTCAAACATATATCCTTAATCAGATGTCAAACTCACCAATAAAAAACTGGAGTTCTTAATCATTCCTTTTGGTTCTGTTGTCCTTCATTAGCAATTGTCTGTGCTGAAAATCTCTCTGTCCCAATGGGTTCTATTCCCCTTCTCGCTCCTTATGCCCTGTGAAGTCCTGCCAGCAACTGCGTGCTGTGATCCATTTCTAAAGCCCACAGCTGTCTCCTTCTCCTGTTTCAGAGTTTTGAATACGAGTGTCCTGGAGTCAGAGACCTTATCTCAACTTGTGATCCCTCCCACAAAATTCCTGCTCCTCTGATCCTAGTCTGCCCCCTGCCCACGAGTGCATGAAAATTTAAATCTCAGCTGGACACTTCCAGCTTTCCATTCAAAAACTGGTGATCTCGAGCACCCTTTTTGAACCTGATAAATATAATCTAAAACGTGTTGAAAGAGGTTTCCTTGTGGATTAATGAGTAGCTTAATCATAGCAGAAAAACTTTCAGAAGAGTTTCTCAGATAGTACTTGGCACAGTCTGAACTGTCAGTTATGGAAGTATGAAAAGCTAAGTATGAGGTATGGCACGGACAAATTAGCATACATTCTTTGTATCTGGCTTTTTGCTACTTCTGCTGGAACTGCTCCTGTGGCACAGCTGAAGAAGTCCACTGAAGTATGCTTTGTTAACTGCCTAGTGCTATGGAGTTGATGCGGAAAATGCTGTATTGTAACATGTTCCTATGTGAAAGAGGAAGCCTCCTCAAGGCTTGAGCTTTGTCTCATGCCATTGAGCCGCTAAATTCATTCAACTGAACAGCTCAGCTGAGTTGGTTTGTTCCAAACTCATTTTCAGAGAGTTAGAGGTAAGGGAAATGGAAAATTTCCATGGAGCAAAGAAACAATGATATGAGGTCATGCAAAGCTGTGGAGGAAGTTCTCACTCAAGATGTTCAGTCCCTTCAGGCTGGCAGCATGGCCTGACAGTGTACTGGTGAGTGGCCAACAGAGGCAGCCTAGTGGGACCGCTAGCTCCGTGTTTCCAGCAGGCCAGAGATCTGTGCACTGTGTTATGCAGTGTGTTCTGGACAATGTGAATAAGATTTGACACCAGAAAACTAAGCGTATCCAGGAAAATGATTCAAGATTTTTGACAAAGAAAGCAAGTTCTTTGGGAAGCCTTAAGGGCTGGAAGCTGTTACCTGTATAGACTGGGTTAGATGAAATTGCAGGTGTCTGTTGACAAACTTCTGCTTTTATTCACAGAAGTTATGCAGCACAGGTATGATCAGAGCAAAATTCAGCCCTAACCTAGAAGACAAGAGGTGTCTGTGCACTACACTGTGATTTTGTACAAAATACCTGAGCGAGCTCTGAATGGCCTCCTCAGGTACTGCACGGGGCTGGCTTCTTCAGCAATTGCATCTGAGCAAATGTGTTCTGTTTCTCAGTGCTGTTTGCCCATGTGGTCATACAGGTCACATTGAAGGACCTGATCAGCTCCTGGTTTTCCACTAAAACTGCCATCATCAATAATATTTTCTTCCTGTTCACACTTATCTGTGGGGCACCAGTAAGAATTGCAGCTTTTGCTTTCCTGCTGACCCATGCTGATTGAAACCAACACTTTGGAACAGAGGCGTAAGGCTCATGAGGCTTGGGCCTGCCACATAGCAATGCTTGTGAAGCTGCCTGTGTCACAGCTGACAAAGCTCTGTACTTAGAGCTTCTCTTCCCCGTCCTCACAATGCATGCACTTCACTGGGGCCCACCTGTGTGCAGGTAAATGAGAAAAGAAACCTCAAAACCATAACTGAAGTTCAAAATGCTATAAGTAAGAACTTCAAATAATAGCCTGCAAACACACCTGCTAGCTCTTACAACAAGTATCTGTAGCCTGATCTGATGTAAAGAATTTGTTTAGTCCTGGTTACTGCTTCAAAACTTCTCAGGAAATTCATACTCAGAATATTCTAGGTGACATTCAGTGTGAGCTGGCTTTCTGATTTTGTCACTGCTGCTAATTTTGCAGCCTACTAATGTTGCTGTTTGCCATCCCTAGTGTGACGTGTCATCCTGCTGACTACCAGAGAGACACCGCTTTTCCCTGGTAGCAGCACACCAACAGTGTTTGGTTTTGATAATTCCTTGGCATGCTATCTTGATGAGTTCCTTGAGAGAAAGCCTGGGACTGTACTTGTCTTTCATGAGGTTCTGGTAACTGACTGGAGCTGTTTGTGCAAGGAATGTGCCTTGTGCAGGAATTTATGGCTGATCTCCTAGGCAGCAGTATCCTTCTACTGTGTAGTTCCAAAGGTTACATCTCTCTCTCTCTATATGTATGTGTGTGTACAGGGTCAAATTGCACAGTATTGTTCTTTGTGATCTAACCTGTCCCAGTGATGACTTATTTTATTTTCAAAAATACACCATTTTATGGTAAGTTGAAGTGCCTCTTTTCTGGTTATCATTAGCAGTACTTGTAGGTATGAGTTTGCAAAGTGTTCATGGCATTTCAAATGCATGAGGACACTTTTTAAAACAATTTTTCTTTCTAGTACTGGCACAAAATACATGTTTATATAGGAAAGGCCTAAATTCTGACATTTTCCTATTAATGTCTGTACCTACATTTTAACGTAGAATTTTTGCATGCGAGTAGTGTTTAATTTCACAGTCTCGTTCACACAGTGTTAATGTTTAGTTTTTTCCTTTAACACTGATGAAGTCTGTTTGTGTGCAGAATTTGAATGTTATGGAAATTTCTTTAGGAACTTGTTAAGATTTGGAATTCCAAGTGCATTATCTTTACCTTATTTTGTCCTAGGGTAGAAAGCCAGGAAACCTAAACCATGTATGTTACTGTTTCCACACTATATGTCCTGAGCTTTTCTGTTAGGCTAGATGCAGTGAACTTGAACAGAATAGATTTTTATGTAGTTTTTCATGTACCTCTTCCCTCTTGCTGGACATGATTTTTTTTTGCTTTACCCAGTGCAATCCACCTCTGCCACTAACCTGCTGTGTAAATACATTTGCTTCCCTTGTAGTGCCATGTCCTGCTGTTTTGCCTTCACCTCCGTGTGCTCTTGAGACTGTTGCTCATCTCTGTTTTTTTCAGATACCAGCTTAATTATGTGGCTATGCACAATAGCACTTCCATAAAGTTACAGCATAAGTTTTTCTGTTAAATTGTCAGCTCTTAAAGCTTTTTCTACTTTTGCTTTTGAGCTTGATTTCATTAGGAATTCATCTTTTAGCCTGTCATCCCATCCTGTTAAGGCACAGCCACCTTACTGTCAGTTATAGCCAGGCTGTACACCCAAAAATCATTTTGGAATGTCCTCTATTTCAGTCATCAGAGCAGCTCTTTGCAGGGAGATATCTTTCACAGGAAAACAAATTTTTTTGCTGTTCAGGCAATACACCTATTTTTTTTCTATTCAGCATCATGAGTGATGTGCTCTGCAGCTATCCTTACTTCTTCCCTGGTGCATAGCATTATGGGCACCTCAGTACAGAAAGGACATGGAGGTGCTGGAGCAGGTCCAGAGAAGGGCATCCAGGCTTGTGAAGGGCTTGGAGAATATGGCCTATGAGGAGCGACTGAAGGAACTGGGCCTGTTTAGTCTGGGAAAAAGGAAGGTGGGAGGAGACCTTATTGCTCTCTTCAAATACCTGAAAGGTGATTGCAGCAGAGCGGGTCTGGTCTCTTCTCACTGGTGACAGGACGAGGGGAAATGACCTCAAGTTGTGCCAGGGTAAGTTTAGGTTGGATATCAGGAAAAAATTATTTACAGAAAGGGCTGTTAAGCACTGGGATAGGCTGCCCAGGGAGGTGGTTGAGTCACCATCCCTGGATGTGTTTAAAAACTGTTTGGATGTGGTGCTCAGGGACATGATTTAGGGGAGGGTTGTTAGAGTTAGGGTGGTATGGTTAGGTTGCAGTTGGACTTGATGATCTTGAAGGTCTTTTCCATCCTGAGCAATTCTATGATTCTACGTGGGCTACATCACCCAACGTCTTTGAGACAATCAGGTTTGTTGAGTGCTTCTCTGCTGCCTGTCTGTCTGCAGTCCTAACAGTGTGAAAAACCATGGCAAGCAATATGTTTCTTCCATTCATATTAACTTCTAGCAGGATGGATTTTATATCCAGCTAGGGCAGAGTAAAGCAAAGAGTTTTCTATATTCTTGTTGCTTGTAAATCCCCTCAAAGCCATTATGCTCTCAGCTTGGCTCAGCACATAGCAGGGCCTAGCCATGGTGTCTTAGGCTGCAATTTGACATGTCTTCAAGCAGGGCCACCAAGCAGCCACAGCTTGTCCCTGCCCAGCTGCCTCAATGCATCTGCAGTACCTCCATCTGCTACTCTTGCCCTACCTGCTGAAGTTCCTCCAAATGCGCAGTGCTGCTACTGCTGTGGTCCTGTTCCCAGTACCTCAAGATGCATCGTCCTGATGACCAGTGGGGTGATTGAAACAATGGGCTGAGGAGAGCTGAGAGGGAGGATGCTCAAAATCTGGCCAGCATCTGAAGGGATGGAGTCTAGTATGGACAGAGGAGTCAAGAGACCAAACTGTAACTCTTGGTTGGCACTTCACTGACATTCTCACAAGGAAGAAAGAAGTAGAAAAAGGAAACTTTTTTTTTGCTTTTTTTTTTTTTCTGTATGTGTGTAGACAATAACTCAAAAAACGTGGATCACCTTTCTTTTCTAGTGCTTGTTTCCAAATACTCCAGACTATAGTCCAAGCTGCGATTTTGTGTTGAAAGCAGATCCACCTCCATCAGGGCAGAACCTTCACAGAACCATTGGTCTCAGGCAGTACTGGAGGAGACCCAGAACCCACCCCTACCATCACATGGCTGATATATTTAACAATAGAAGTAATGCCTCCTGTCTTATTCTGGTGGCCCATGATATCAGAGGTGGATGTTGGAAGTATGGCTACAGAGTTTGAACCCTCCTGACAATATTCCACTACTTGTCATTGCCGTGTGACAGATGGCAGCAGAGGGGCAGTCTGACAGAATAGCATCTTAGATGGAAGCGTGTATGAAGCAAAGGTTTGGGACTGAATACCTCCATGCTGAAAAAAATGGCACCCACTGACATTCTTTGACACTTGCTTGATTTATGGAGATCAAATAGTGGATGTGAGCAGAGTGTAGTGGAGGGTGGTACATTTCAGCAGTGGTGACAGCAAGAATCAGCCACCTCTAGTGATGTAGATTATTATGAGCATTGGCATGCAGGTTCTAGTTCATTGCTGGAGGAAATGCATAGCTAATGGTGTTGAATATGTCAAAAAACAGTGTTTTGCTGCTGAGATTTTGCTCTATCAAGTAGTGTTATTCTGTTCTTTGTATCTGTTGTATTTCCATGGAAATAAGGGAGGCATTACTTTCAGAGTGACCTTGGTGGCCCAAGACAATTCCTGTTCACTCAATACAGCCCAGGGAAGACAAAAGGTAGAAGACTTGTACTCCAGCCCATCACAGCAGGCGTCATGAGGGCTGTGCCCTCTGCCCTGGATGACACGGACAATGCCAGAAAAATGCTTTTCCTCCAATGTCCAGTATCCTGGAAAGGGCTCAGATACTGAAGGAAAGACCTATCACCTCTTCACCTCTTCAGTCTGGGCATGGTTGTTTTTTTTCTTAATCTTCCCTTGTTAAGGAGCATTTTGTGTGCTGAGGTGACGGGCAGCTGGGCAAACTCTGTCCTCTCCCTTACTCCAGCTATGTCCTCTGCCATTTCTCCAAACCCTGAAGAATCCAGAGCCATTTGGACCTTGTTGAGGACATATGGGGATTTTTGTTTGTTTGTCTTTTTCCTTTTTCATTTTTCGCCTTTTTTTTTTCCTATTTTTTTTTTTTTTTTAACTTGTAGAAAAAGATTGTAACAGATTGTAACTGGTGCAGGCTAAGATTGAGCAAGACAAAGTCCTCTGGGATCTGTGAGAAAAAAAAAACTTCCCTTTGTAGGATCAAGAAGACTGGATCTGCTTAATACCTTCCAGATGTTTGGTAAGGAGATACGCGAGATGTAGGAGTGATGCTGAAATATCCGTATTTCCTCATTCTTGTGGGTTTGAGCTAAGTAAAAAAAAGAAGTCTCAGCTGTGGCAAGAGAGGCTTGGACTCCATTGCAGGTCTAGAATGAAGACATTTATTGTAGGTGCATACAAGCTCTTATACCCCCTTAACAATCCCTTGATCACAGGTACTAGCCAGGCACCTTGTACTGTACTTGTCTGGCACAAGTAGCTGCAGAGCTGGCTTACTCATTTGCAGGGCCATTTGTTCATAATGTCTTTCTTTGTCCAGCATATCCCTCTTCTTTACTAGTTTGAACAACAAGCACTCGGTTGATCGCCTTATTAATATAAAGAATATATATCAACAACAACAACAAAAAAAAAATGGCTGGCACTGACATGGGTCAAAAGCTGAAAAACACATTAATCCAGCCATCAAATCAACCCCATGAGTTTTCAACATGTAGCTTTTGCCCTACAGATAGAAAATCTTGTGAGGTAGTTGTCACATTGTTGACGCTGAGATATTGGCTGTAGTATCCACTACAATAGGCTTCAGTTGGGAGGATACCCAGAAGGTTGTCACGGATCTGAAGAAGCAGCAGGAGGTGTTGATGGTACAGTACAGTCAAACAGGGCTTTATGACTCTGGCTGGAACCCATTGCGGTCCAGCACCTGTGGAAACACAACCATCATCTCTTCGTCCCCTTCCCCCCCTATTGTTTTAATAGGGATTTATTTTTTTTTAATCACTGAAATTACATATTCCAAACCAGAATTAGGAAAGCCAGGCAGGTGCAGGTAAGATATCAGTTGTGAATATGTTTGTACACATTACATTACATAAGAGAATCTTTGTTTGGATTCCCACAAGTATCGCATCTTAAATAAGATTCTTTGTGATTACAGGGCTAGTTAAAATGTAAGAGTAGTTGAGCATAAACAGTGGGAATGATATGGAGCCATTAGTTAGGGGTGGATGCAGAATAGGCATGGAATATTATAATGAATTTCTAGAATTAATTGTAATAACCACTTCTTGTACCATGAATATGCACGTATTCCCTCTATAAATATAGATGTTTACCTGCTTTCGGAGCACAGGCTAGGAAGGAGTTGTCCCCCCTGCACCCGGCTGGCCAGATAAAACATACCTACTTTACAACTACTTCGTGGTTATAGAGTTTGTTCCACAAGTCTCCGGGGCCCCAGAAGGTCTTTAGCCACAGGTCAGAGCGCGTAGCTGCATCCCACAACCTCACTCCAGCTCTGTCCCACATTTCTGTGTCCCAGATCATAGCCCCATCTACTCCCTCTATGTTACTGGAGACCCACACAAAAAGTCACTTAGATCAAAGCTTTCCACTTCAGCGTGGTGCTTCTGCAAAATTGTTTCCCTTATTTTGCAGACCGCCTTCTGCTCCTTTGTTATGCTTGTTCCCATAGTTGCCCGTTGCTCATCTCTGTCCTGCAGAAGTGCTTGTGGCTGTGCAGCTGATCCTGCTTCCTTTCAGAAGTTTTTGGGTCCAGCTTCCTCTCAGCAGCCCTGATTCGTGCTTCCTTTCAGCAATTTTTTGGGTTCTGCTTCCTTTCAGCAGCCATAATTCCTTGCCACTGGTCATTTTGATAGCCGATTATCTCCCAAGGCTGACCCTGGTACAGGGTCCCTGTTTGGCTGCCATTTGTGGCCATTTGTGGCAAGTGATGCACTGTTGCTGGTGCAGGACTGACTTTTATTGTAGGTGCTTACAACCTCTTATACCCCCATAGCAGCCCCCTGGTCACATGTACCAACCAGGCACCTTGTACAAGATTACATCTGGCACAAGTAGCTGCCAAGCTAACTTCTGAATTTTAGCAATGTTCTCACTGCAGCTCTGGTACTGAGGTGATGTCTGTGGAAAAAAATATCGGGAAAAAAGGTACGAAATGATGTATTTCTTCCTAAGTCTCAAGGATGTGTGGTTCATTTTATGAACAACAAAAACAACAAAGCTTCAACAAATAAATGGAAAACAAACCATAGCAGGATTAGCATGTAGAGTATTACTTGAAATACAAGTTATCAGAGATTTCACTCCCCAAGAGGCACCTCTTTGTTATGTTTTGTGAGAAGATTCTGCCAGGCCAAGGATTGAGTTGATTGTATTTATTTACTAATGCTTATTTTTTGACACGGAAAAAAACAGTATTCTCAGAGGAAGGAAGAAAGGGCAGAAAGGATTTACTTTTGTCCTGTGGGAAAAGCAGGACATCTGAAAATTATCTCTATATCCAAACTGGAAGCTGGCTTTTTCCCCAAGGAAACGTTTCCCCATCTGCATTGCTGTTCCAAATCAGAGCTTCAGAGGAGCTGCAAGAGCTCATGGCTGGGGAGAGATTAGTGGAGCCAAGGGTCATCATGTCCAATGGGAACTCAGAGAAGACACAGAAACTAGAGGAGAATAAAGTTTCCCTTGAAACAGTCCTTGGGAATGATATCATTGGTTTTGATCAGGAATCATTAACAGTGTGAGTGCTCTCCACAACTAGGTAAACCCAGCTGATGCTAAGTTATTTCTCTTAGGAAATTAGATGTGTCCAAAGTTACTGAACAGTCCTCACCTCATGAATTGTACTATGCTGGCTTTAGACAATGTCAGAATTGAGGTCTGGTAGCCCTTTTTCCTGCCCATTGTCTTGATTTGAGTTTATTGACGTGGAAAATGCAGCCCTCAGTCAGATCTTCTGAATTCAGAGGCATAGTGACAGTCTGTCTTGATCACAACTGGCTGCAAAAATGGCACCTCAAAGCTCTACACAAAACAAGTACCTCCTGGCTTGGCAAATTGAGTCTTCTGCACCTGTCACACAAAAGGACATTTTTTCTGCAGCCCAGCATGCTTCCCCCACAGTATGGGATTCTGAAATTATTGACCCTTTTCTCTTGTATGCAAATCTAGTGCTCATCCTGCTTTTGACTAGTACTTGCTAGAGGTAAGTGCTGTGGGCACCTGTGGATTTTCTCTGCCACGATAAACAGGTAATGCCTCTATTTGTGCATACACAGAGTACAATTGTATTAAACACCTAGGCTGAATGAAGACAACTTAAGAATACTATTAGATCAGTATAAATCAACTGGGCTAGGATTATTTTAATCAGCTTCTTTTTGTTTTTTATAGATGTGAATCCATTTTCTTTTGAATACAGAGAAATCCTCTGAATATAACTATAGTTAGTACAAGCTTACTGCTTCCTATTGCTGGTTGTATTTGCTTGTTATCTTTGTCCCACTGTAAAATTTGGAGCACGTTGCCTAATTTGTGCAGGATAAATGCTGTGACACTGAGTAAATTTAAGCAGAACCAGATTTTATTAGTCTATTTAATGTGGTTTGTTGAGCACAATGTGTACAGTTTGCCTAGAAGGGCTGAGAGCCAATTCAAGACAATGAAAACCCATGAAATATTCAATGTTATTAAAATGTATGGAGCTTCTAAAAAAAAAAAAGAGTCTGCAAAATGCTGGATGGAACTGATGTTACTACTGGAGTATCTCCTTTACTGTTGGTCATGTGTTAAAGCTGTTGGTGTCAGTGGAACAAATCCTCTCCATGGTTTCTTACATTTGCTAAATGAGCCAATCCAGCTGTTCCAGAACAGCTAGAGATAAAGTAGTTTCAGAGAAACAGTGACTCACTTATCCTTTGAGAAGCCTTTGTTGACATCATTTGGAGATTTATGAAGTGGAAGCTTCTTTATATGAGCTACTAAATGGCCTGGCTGGCTTCACACCAGCAAAAGCCTTGAAGAGAGCTGGGTGCAGGTGAGGAAGGCCGAGCGACCTCAAGCAAGATGAGATTTGCAGGTCAAATTAGGGTTTAGGCAAAGACA
This sequence comes from Lagopus leucura, assembly GCF_019238085.1. Taxonomy (NCBI): domain Eukaryota; kingdom Metazoa; phylum Chordata; class Aves; order Galliformes; family Phasianidae; genus Lagopus; species Lagopus leucura. Next base: position 482,592 of record NW_024962334.1, on the reverse strand, counting down.
GAAAAACATCTGGCAGAAAATCTGTTGAGAGTAGGCCTTGGAGCAAGTCTCAGAGAGAGGAAAAAGGGACCTGTAAGAAAGAGAATCAGGGGCTGGGTTTTAAAGAAGAGAGGGAGCATGAGGGGGGGGAAATGTGAGTGAGTTGTTTGAGTTCAAAAGTGAAGTACTCAGGAAGTGGAAGAAGCCATTTTAAGACAAAAACTGAAGTTGGAGTGTTTGCATAAAGTAGCAGTCAGGCAACAATGGGAAAAAAGATACGTATTAGTGACGAGAAGTTGTTAGAAATAGGTGTATGTGTAGTTATTGGAGGAAGACCTTTATTTAGAGAGGCAGAATTGAGGAAAGAACAGGAAATATAATGTGTTTGGCAATGCTCATGAGAGGTGGAGTGACTTTTAAGCAACTAAAACAAAATAGGGAGAGGAGAAAGAAGCTTACAGCTCAGAGGGAAGACGGACCTACAGAGCAGCAGACAGAATATGGGTGTTCTGACAGTGGCAAGATAGTACAAGGAACAGAATGTCAGGAGCAAAGCCTGAACTGAATATAAAAGAAACATTTGAATTCAGAGGAAAAAGAGTTTTCTGGATGGAGAGAAGGATACACTCCCACTCAATACCACTTTATTCTCCTCCATTGTCCACTTGATACTTGCTTTGCCTTTTATCTTATTTTTGCCTTTTATTTTTATTTTATCCATTCGTCCCTCCATCCATCCACCCTCACTCATCAGGAAGTAGTTCAGAAGTTCCCTCAGGTTGAATTTAGCAGATATTGTAGGTAGAATATTAGTTGCACGACTGACTTCTGATAAATCACAAATGAAGCATTGCTTTTCTATTGATCATGCTCATTTTGCCTATGGCTTACTTTCTTGGAAAAATCTCTTTTTGTCTCTTTATTTGAGAAAGGCGTTTCTCTTCCAAACAATATTGGATTCTTGGTTTGTTTTTTTTGTTTGGTTGGTTGGTTTTTGTTAATTGCTCTTTACAATTTGCAAACAGCTGGAAATCCTTCTTGTGGGAAGAACAGGTCACTCGGCAATGCAATAAAAAGAGACTATTTATGTGCAAAGATCAATAAATCCAAACACAACCGTTGTAGCAAGTGAGAGGAAATGATGTATCCATGAAGGAAGGCATAAAGTCTAAATCTGATTAATGAGTGAGAGCTACTTCCACTAAAAACCTACCTTTTGATATAAAAGCCTGTGCAATTATATTAATCCAGAACTGACCCAAACTAAAAGGAGCAACGGTGACATAGAAAGAGTCAAAAAAGAAAGACGTTGGTATTGGAGAAGGGATTTTGAGAGTGTTTATAAAGTTAGTGTGATGAAGATTCAGAGATGGAGAAGTTGATGATCCCAGAGGATAAAAACAGTAGTATTTGTAGCCACTTTTCAGGTTAGACTGCTACCAATCTTGAACATATGGATTAGAATTACTGAAATCAGTAGGTAAGAGATATGGCATATGAGGTATTCTGGAAAGATGTGCTGGTAATTATTCAGCAGCAGCTGGTATTGAAACCCTCAGAAACGTTGTTATACAAATAAGTCAGAATGTGTCTGAAACAGGTGGTGAAAATCTCTAAATCTTTCCTTTTTTCTTTCTTTTTTTTTTTTTTTTTAACAAACAGAATATTGACAAGAATAGGACATGGCTTCAGACATTCAGGGTTTTACAGATACCAACTACTGTTATAGCAGAGCAAAATGGGGCCTTGAAAGAGGATGTGAAAAATTCAACGCATTAATCAAGAAATAGATGAAGGTGAAAACCACAAACTTGAGCAGAAGGTCACAGAGTTGGAAGCTGTGGAGCACTGTCGCATCTGATGCCCTGGTAGAAAAAGCCAAGAAGTGCTGTGACATATCAAAGAAGCAGATTGGTAGTTTGGTAGTTACTGGAATGAATGTGGAAGATGGAAAAAGGATACTACAAGAGAGAAGTGGTAGGATATAAAGGCATTCACCTCGAAAATGGATGTTTGACAAGAGATCCCTCCCTAGGTAGCAAGCCAGAATTCCCACTGTTATTCCCCTTCTTCCTCTAGCAAAATCAGAGAGGGAGGAAATTCTTATGCAGAGGAGGAAAAGTACTGGGACTGGCACAAGGCAACAGAGCATGTCTTTGAGTGTTTGAGAAAGCATAGAAAGCAACAGTGTTCCTAACTTGATTAAAGGGATAGATTACAGATAATCCTGACTTTAAATTAAACTATCAATAGCCTCTCTTGTATCCATTAACATGGGAATGAATTTGTAGCACTTCACAGCGGACATCTGCATATAGCATGTGATAACAGCAGCTCCTGAGAAATGCTGGCGGAAACTGTAAGAGTGTTTTCCTCAGAGATGCTGGAGAATAACACTGGGATGCTGCTGTGCAAAGCACACAGCGAGGTTCTGTGGGAAGGCAATGTGTGCAGTTCTGCCTGATGTCTCTCCAGAAGCAGTGGCAACACATATTATTAACATCCTAGGATGTTCTTAGTGGTTAAAACATAAAAAAAAAAAAAAAAAAAAAAAAGTGAAGTTTTTCAGAGGATACAGGGAAAATGTAATTTGTCATCAAAGAAATGAATAACACAGAGGTCACTCTGCATATAGAGAGAAAAAAAAGGAAGTTTGTGTATTACTTTATTACTTATTAAGCAATTCATTGTTTTAATTCTTGGTAATGAGTTCAGTAATTATTGATTTATTAAGACAGTTTTGGAAAGTACAAAAAGTTTATTGGGAATTGAAAAATGGGATTTTTACAAATTAGAAATCAGACAAGACGTTTCTCCTGATTAAATCCTGATTTCCACAGGGAGAAGCAGTCTTCGTAAGCGAGGATTTTTTACAGGGTGAATTAGTTCCAGTAATTTCAGTCTGTTTCCTATTAAGAAGAAAATCAGGTAACAGATGGAAAAATACTTGCATGCAACTACATTTAATGTTAAATGAAAGGAAATAAAGTGGTCTCCACACACTGACCCTTAATAAAAAATAAATAGTTATCAATTTGCCACAAACTGCAGGCTAAGCCAGGCCCAGAATAAGTAAAATAAAATAGGAAATGAAATTAGTGAATTAAATGTAGTGTAGATTTTTACGAAATGTCCAGCTTTGTCAGCCAAAGACAAGCAGGAAAGTCAGGGCTGTTAAGTACCTCCTAGGGTTTCAGCACAATGTAGTGGATTATGCAGTTTGCACCTATTAGCATAAGTACTTTACTCTAGTTGACAAAAGTGTGAGTATCAATGCAGATTGTGCTTGGAAGCAGATGACATCAGCTGTTGTTTCACATTCTTAAGGCTCAGTGGTGTGTGCAGAGGTAATCGCATTCCCTAGAAGCCCACCCTCCTGAAGCTCTTAAATCCATCCAACAGTAGAGACAGAAATGTGTTAGAGATTTTGATCTAGTCTATTTCTGCTCCAAGCACGATGAAAAAGCACCCTCCCTCCTTGATGCCCTGCAGCAATGATAAGTTAATCTGGAAGTCTTCTTCAGGATGACAGATGTTGACTGAATATAGCAGTGGGAACTGGTAATGGAATAATTTGCAAGTAATTGGGAGCATCAGAACATGTTTAATAAATGTGCAGTTTTGCAGATTATGCATAATGCAAAAATATGACAAACTTTAAGTTGCCATGGCAGCTTTGTTACAAAAACTGTGTGTACTTTTATATGGAAATGGTGACAGAAGTGATGCCTGATTTTTAAGTAACCAGTAGATAAGCTAGTATTGAGGCAGGGAGGAAATTCACAGCATTCCAGCAGGGAAAACATTACCATGTGGGGAGAAATGTGAGCTTAGGGATGTCAGCCCCTGTGGACAATCGAGACTGGTGGGAGGAGAAGCAGAGAGTGAGGGCCCAGGAGCAGAGGTTATTGATGGACATAAACAGTTCTCAGGGAAAAAAAAAAAAAAAAAAAAAAAAAAGACTTAAAAGCTGTTCAGAATGTGAGTAAAAAGATGTCTGTTAACAAGGATAAAAATATCAGCTAGAGCATTATGTGCCAGGCCAACACATGCAAAACAGATTTCTGTTTATACAGCACCCTACTTAGTTCTGAGGTTGCAAGTAGGATGCAGAGTGGAAAGTATTTGGATTCATATATCACAAAGTGGGGGAACAGGGAAAGTAATGAATGTGGACTGTTAGGGGAGGGAGGGAAAGGAGAACTTGGGGTCCGCTGTGCTTGGGCCCACTCTCATTCTGAAGGATGGGACTTCTCACCATATAGTAGAGTTGGATAGCCTGCATGAGCCATGGAGATGGCTGTGTCACATAGGTGCTTGCCCTCTGTAGATACAGGTAGGAATGCACAGTGAGTTTAGGAAGTCCTAGATGCCTTATGCTTACAGGGAGGTGGTGGCTGGAGATGCTGCTTTGAGATGCTGTGAGTGCATTGCTGGCAAGTGATTGCCCTGGGATGAAGTGCTCCTGGACTGCATATTGCAGTCAAGGCAGCTGCTGGGGGAAAGATGAAACCTGGGGGTTGAAGAAGGCATGTACTGGTTAACATCTGAGGTAGTCAGAGTCCTGTGTGTGTCACAAACCCACTGACACTGCTGGAAGTTTTAATTAGCAATCAAGCAAGTAGCACAAGCAGAAGACACTTGACCACAAGTCACAGACATTGAGCTGTTGATCTTTTGCTATTAACACTCCGGAAGATGCAAATCAGCATAACTGAATCCTAATTCCTCTCTAGTCAGGCGTGACGAGCTAATGAACAGACAGCTAAAGAAGTGGATAGTTTACATGTCCAAAGATACACAGAATTGCTAGGAAATTCTGCTCGGCTGGAGTTACTCCATGCATAATCAGAGTATCCGTTGGGTGCAGGAATTCAGTGAGCTTTTTCTAATGAAGTTACTTTATAATAGTGCTGACCACTCTCATGCACAAAGCTAAAGACTTAGCAGGACACTTGAAGAAATACACGGGAAGCACAGATTTCAAATCTCTGGAAAGGATTTAGAAATTCCAAAATATTGAGATATTGTTATGAGGTCTTTTTGGATAGTTTTTGAGGAAACACAAATGAGCATTAATAAAGTTTCAGAAGACCGATGTGTGCCAAGAAAGTGCACTATAGAGAAAGTGCACTACAGATATGAGACTGCAGAAAAAGAAGAAAATGCAGATAAAAAAGGCAATGCTAAAAGTTAGCTGAAACTGAAGTGAACTAGCAAGGACTACATTAACAAAAGAAGGAAATCAGGAAAATAAAGTAAGCACTTCAGTTTAAAGAAAGCTTGCTTGCCCCAGACAACCCTACAGGTTTGGGGAAGAGCAGCTGAGAAAGCTGCCTGATGGAAAGGGACCTCGGTGTAGTGATGGACAGTGGGCTGAACATGAGCCAGCAGTGTGCCCAGGTGGCCAAGAAGGCCAATGGCATCCTGGCTTGGATCAGGAGTGCTGTGGTGAGCAGGACCAGGGAAGTCATCCTGCCCTGTATTCAGCACTGGTGAGGCCTCACCTTGAGTGCTGTGTTCAGTTTTGGGCCCCTCAGCACAGAAAGGACATGGAGGTGCTGGAGCAGGTGCAAAGAAGGGCAGCAAGGCTGGGGAAGGGCTTGGAGAATATGGCCTATGAGGAGCAACTGAAAGAACTGGGGCTGTTTGGTCTGGGGAAGAGGAGGCTGAGGGGAGACCTTACTGCTCTCTTCCAGTATCTGAAAGGTGATTGCAGCAGAGCGGGGCTGGTCTCTTCTCATGTCAGTTAAAATGTTACACATAACCCATCTATGTAGTGAACTTTATTCCAAACACTGTTTCTTCCTGCATCTGAAATAGGAATCTGTAGCCTTGCCAAGGGGTTGTTTATTTTCTAAGGCCAAGTTCATCCAAGTTTATACCCCCGGTTACCATTAGCAGTTTCATCTTCAAAGATCAGTGTGTCAGTATCAGCTTATTATCACTCACCACTCTCCTATCCTTTATCTGTGATGTTTACATCTAACTCTGCAAAACCTTAGTTCATTAAGGGAGTTCTACAGAAAATCTAACTGGAAGAAGGTTTGGATATTGGAAGGGAACCCTTTCCCAGGTAAGAATGGAGAGAAATTTCCCTAGAGAAGCTTTATCAGGCTTGGATCTCATTCATGCTCTCTGTCTTACCATGTTCTATGGGAGAGCAAGCCTCAAGATAATCATTTTGCATCTCTGGGACAAGAAGGAGCTGCCTGGCAGTTCCTCAGTGTGTCATCTAATAAGGGAAGGAAAAAAAAAAAAAAAAAAACAACAACAACAACAACAACATGAGCCAATTAGTACAAATTCCAACCAGGACTCAGTAGGTCCAACTGTGTACTAGCAGCTGCCAGCGCAGGAACCTAGACCAATGCAACAGGGCAGCGTGTCTTTCAGCCTGGTGAGATGGGTTTATCTGTTCTTGATTTCACAATTCTGAGAAAGAAATGAAGAGCAGCTTGAAATTTATAGATAGTGTTATTTGTATGAAGACTCTCTGGAGCACTGGAGTGGCTTAACAGATGGAGGCAGGGCAGAGATCCACACTGTGCTGCTTATTTATTAATCCAGCTTTTCTTGAGATGGAGGGAAAATATGCTGTTGTAGGAAACCTTTCCCCCTTCCCTGGAATGGAAAAAGAATGACATCTGCTCCTCTTCTATTCAGCTGTGTTGGGGCTGAATATTTTCCCCAGACAAACATTTCTGAATCCTGTGATATTCTGGCTGTGTAGAATTAGCTCTGGTAGCCCATTTCTTTTTCCTACAGAAAACAGTTTGCATGAAGTAGTGGAAACCAGCAGCTTTTCCTCCTTGCCATATGCAAGGTTTTACTGGTGCACTTTTTCCTTTCAAGGTGCTCATTAGTTGAGTATAAGAATCAGGGAGAAAACTTTTTTGAAAAAACAACTAGTGTGCAAAGTGCTTAAGTGTTTCCTCACTGTCATCTATATCAATGGTGTATTTCAGAAGTATGGCAAACTGCTTTGAAATCAGCAATGGTCTCACCTATGTCTCTTCCTTTGCCTCCCTTGTCTCCTTTTCTCTGCTGTGTGTTGCCACTTAATGATCATGCTATAGAGGAGAAGAAACATGTTTGGAAGAAGATCCCTTTGCTCTCTCAGCTTGGCTTGTCACACATGCAGATCAGTGTCTGGTCTCTGGAAGGAAGGAAAACAGAAAGGATATATTATTGAGACTTCCCAGCAGACAGCAAAATCAATCTTTAAGCTTGTTGGCATTTGGCAGTGTGGGAAACATCTAAGCAAAGAATACCAACTCTTTTTACTAGCTCTGTGTGTACAGTCTATGGCAAACTATTGACTGTAGAACAGACCAGTTGAATTTTCATATTACTGGTCACTTGTTTTCTAGGAGTTGTTTTTGAGGACTGCTGAATGGGCTTTGCCATGCACTTGTGTAGAATCACTGAAATGAGCAAGACTTCTAAATCCCACCAATTACAGCTTCTTGGCTCTGAGGGTAGCCAGCACAGTCCAGGGAGAGTCACACTTGCGTAGCTTGCTTCTAGCATATGGGTTACCTTATATGCTTCTCCAAAACTGTGGAAGGGAAGTTGGAGGTCACAAAGCAGTGATAGTGGCTTTGCAGGATCTAGAAATGGATGTAACGTAGGATGGTAAAATTCAGCCTAACAATCATAAACTCATAGAATGGCCTGGGTGGAAAAGGGGCACAATGCTCACCTAGTTTCAACTCCCTGCTGTGTGCAGGGTCACCAAGCACCAGACCAGGCTGCCCAGAACCACATCCAGCCTGGCCTTGAATGCCTGCAGGGATGGGACATCTGCAGCCTCCTTGGCAACCTGTTCCAGACATAGGACCATTGATCACAACACAGAGCGAGTCCTTATTTGTTCAAGACTTGCACACACATGTAGGCCTGTTCCTCTGTGTCCCACTGTTTCAGAACAGCAGCCTGGATGTTAGGAAATCACATACATGGTCCACAGTCCTCTCAGGAGGTGCCAAGCAGAGTAGGGCTGATCTCAGAGGGCTTCACCCTGCATTGTTCTGTGAGTCAAAGACCAAAACTTAATCTATCAGTTGAGTAAGGAATTATTTACACAATTTCGTGCTCTCAGATCTTACTCTCAGTTATTCAGATGTCTGCTAGTGAATGGTGTAACTCAAAGAAGGGAAAGATGTATGAGGCAAGTAATGAATGACACAGGCTAAAAGAAAATTCTGGTGTGATCATCTCTGAAAAATATGTAAAGAGATTTCTGCTGAGAGGAGAGAGAGTTGAAAGGACAGTGGCCTTGTTGGGGCCTGGCTCTGCAGCAAGCATGGTCCCTCTTGGTGGCACCACGCTCCAGGCACAAGCTGGTCTACCATCCAGAGAACCAGCAGCTAGTCCAGAGCAGGCCATGAAGACAAATGCCATGGCTAAGGGATGCAGTGAGAAAAAGCCAACAGTGCACTAATCCTTCCTACTCCTCCCATGCCATGCAGTATTTCATTAGAAGTTACTTAACCTATGTTAAAGCACAATTATACTGTGAGCGTGCAGGATCCCGAAACCTAAAAGTATTGATGACAAACATCATCCGTAAATAAGTGGCTTTCCAAAGGAGAACAACACCTTATGCCTATATAACACAACACAGATTTTGTCTGAAAGCCTGGCATTCCATCATGCTTGGCAGCCTGCAGTTCTTCTGGAGTAATTTTCCCCTCCTTTCTGGGATATGAATATAAATGGAATTTCTTGCTTCAGGGCATTTGAACAAGCTCCATACAGATTCAGCACATAAATTCATTGTAAATGTTATGTCACTGTCATCCTCCAATTCATCCTCCAGCTCCTTGGCCTTGTTCCCACCACCCTTGGGCAGCACTTCCTCTAGGGACAGGGTTGCAGCAGCAGCAGCTATCACCACCACAGACCAATGGTGTTCCCTGATGGACCCCAAGCTAAGAAGGAAAAATAGAGAGGCTTGTGGGAAAGGCAAGCTGGGCAGAAAAGTGTCTCACAGCTAAGGAGATATTACACTGCTCCCCAGGACTGTTCCTTTATCAAAGAGAGATGGTAGGCATACATGTCATGAGTGTGAGGATTCACTGCATGTCACTGAAAGTGGAGGTAGATGTAGGAAGTAGCATAGCTCTTGACTTTTCAGAGTCAAGGAGACAGCAAACAACAAAGATGCCCTGGGCCAAGCTTAAGGTAAATCTGCACACTTTTACATCAGCAAACCAAAAAGCTAAATTGAAACAGTCTTCTTGTTATGGCGACACACTCAAAGTAGAGCTAATGGTAATTACACAAAAATTGGATCTGAATATGCTGGACACAAGGAATGTTCAGAAAAAAATGCTGAGCTGTATTTAGTATAATCATATATTGTACAATTAATGAATCCACAGACGATATAGTATATTTAGGAGCTTAGCTTAAGTAATTACAACACTAGAGCAGAAAAGGACACTCACCCTATCCTGGGCTTGCCTAGGAAACTCCAGTGGAGCGGATCTCCAGAAGAGACCCTTCCCTGCTGGTAGCCAACTCTTAAATGGTTCTAGGAGAGGTGCAGCCAGGCTCCACCTTTCCAGCAGCACAGGTGAATTGCCTTCACCTGTGTTCTCATGGCTGACTCAATGCTCGCCTCAGGTGATCAATCAGAGGTTCAGGCTGTGATTCAGCAGCCCCATACACATACTGACAAACTCATTTCTGAATTCTTCAGATCTAGGTCTGTGCATTGCAAAAGCCTGGCAAGAAGCACATACCTGGTTAAATTATAAAAACAGAGCAATATTTCACTGCAGAAGGACTGCACTGACTGCAGGTACTCCAAAGACTCATGGCAGTATAGGGAGCTGCAGGTCTAGTAAAGTCAGTATAAATCCTAAATTTATTTATTTGCAAAAATTTTAGTCTGTGGAGAGCTTAAGAAACTACGTTCTCTTGGTAGTGAGTGTTGGAGCTGAACACGTTTCTAAGAATGAATGCACAAGAAGCAGTGTTTCAGTGTGAGAAATTAGGGTAAAGCACAGTGAGTTTGTTTGCTGTATATCTAAGAAGAATGGGTTGATAACTTCCAGGACAGAAATTTGCTGCCTGGTGTTTAATGGCATTGGAGTAAAGAAAAAGAAAAAAGATAGTGGGATGTTTGGAAAACTGAGAAGAAGGTCTGTGTTCTCTCCCACTTCAGAAAAATATAAAATGAGTGTGGATAAAAAAGGAAAATGAGATTTCTGAAGCATGATGTTATTGAAGGGAAGAAAAAGCAATTGTACTGAGTGGTGGTTATTGGGAATGATTTCTGTCCGAAATGGATGTGCATTACAAACCAATCTGTCCTGTAAAATTAGCTGAAGTGGTGTCAGTTAGGAGTTGCTGGAGCAGCTGCATTTGGGTGAAGGTCTGCAGTACAGCTTTGAAGTGCAACTGATGCTTGTATGACAGGAGTTATTTAAACTGGCCTCATGTAAGATGGCAAAACTCTTTGTACTCTGAGATGGCTCTTGAGGCTCTGAGATGGGCATTGTGCAAAAGTGATAGGGAATCCATTAGTTCCAGACTACTCCAACAAAGGGTTGCATGTACAGTGCTGGAAGATTTGATTTACTGAAGGTTGTCTCAGCAAAGGGCTCAAGGTGAAAATGGCAAATCAAAGAAAAAAGAGCCCCACAGTCTGTAACTCCCTTAGTTTTTCTACACAGAGTAGATACATGACAGAAAAGGAGGAGAGAGGCAGTAGGCAGGAATGGCAGTGCAGATACTGAGTTGGGTGACATATTTGATAGTGGAGGAAAGGAGAGATAAGAAAGGTAGTTTAATAACTGCATGCAAATAAAGTCAAAGTTCAGTCACAGAATACACGCTCTGACATGAATGAAAAATAGTTATAAGGCTACATAAGCTGCAAGAGGGAACCAGCTGGTGATATTGAAAAGTAATGGGTGGAGGCTACCTTTTACTTCAATGCAGAATTGGATGAAGGTGATGGTTTCTGGGGGCATCAAACTCAATAAAGAAGCAGCAGCAAGTGACAGAGAACAGATTATCATCTGACCAGGTACCACACAGTTCTTTAAGGCAAAGCTGTGGGGTTTTGCACACAGGAATGGTTTGTTTTGAGAGAGGACCATCAGCAAATGCTGCATTAAGCCCAGGATTACCTATTCTGCCTTTGCGCTTCAGTAGCAGCCCTTCTGCCAGATGAATGACTTGCAGATACATTGTGGTCTGGATTTGTGAGGATGATCTGGGTTTAAAAAAAAAAAAAATAGCTGAGAGGGAAAAGGTGGTTATTTTTAACCCAGATCAGTTCATTATTCATGCTTAGCAGGACAACCTGATAGAGCCAGCGAGGCATCAGTGGGAGGGCTGCATGTTGCTGGGCAGGGCATGGTTTCAACTACCTCAAGTCAGGGCTGTGGGACTGGGTTTTAGCCCCTGCTGTGAGCTCAGCTACTGGGAATGTGGCAGGTCTCACTCTGCTCTTTTTTTTTTTTTTTTTTTTTTTTGGGGGGGGGGGGGGGGGGGTTATTTTTGCATGTGTTGGAAGTTATCAGTCTGGATATGAACAGTTGAAGATTAACTGTTAAAGGCTGCTGCTTTTCCAGGAAGAGTATCCCCATTCTATTTTTTATTTTTAAGATTGTATGGGAACTGCTGAGTCACGGCCTGAACCTCTGATTGATCACCTGAGGTGAGCCATGAGTCAGCCAGAGGAGCACAGGTGAAGGCAATTCACCTGTGCTACCGGAAGGGGTGGAGCCAGGCTCCACCCCTCCTGGACCTATTTAAGAGCTGGCTACCAGAGGGGAAGGATCTCTTCTGGAGATCCTCCTCTTTGATATCTTCTAGTGAGCTCAACCCAAGGGTAAGCTCTTCTACTTATTCTCTTTGTGATCCTTGTTTGCCTTACTCTTTTGATTATATTGCAATTATAACATCTTGGTTATACAGCTTTGCCTTACTCTTTTGATTATATTGCAATTATAACATCTTGGTTATACACTTGGCGAGCCAGGCAGGCTGAATATACTAAAATTAACATGTCTTTCTTGTGGAATTTCTATAAATGGGTCAAGGGGGAGAACAATACTCCCCTAGAGAAAATGATTCCAGGGCAGATCCCAGGGTTTGAGGGATCGCCCTATTACGAGTTAGCTGCCATCATTGAAAAATGGGGTCCCTTACGTGTTATGGGCAATCTCTCCCCATATCGCATGGCAGACTATTTTCAAGGACTTGGCAAGGACATTCTTATTACCAAAGAAAGACAATTGGCTGCCTCCATGGTGGCATGGCCACTATTAACCGCTTTAAATCATGCGGACTCAAGAAATAATACTTTAGAAACCGAAAATCAGCTTTTGAAAGATCGCATTGAAAAGTTAGAGCACGAACTTGGCGTTTTAACGGGGAAGAAGCCAATTCTACATCTTCCTGTAAGCCAAATTCGTAATATTTCAATAAATGATGACCAGGCTCCTGAATCAACAGACTTCGTTGATCAGGACAACAAGAAATCCAAATCAGACCTTGAATGTCCAATTCAAACTGATCCATTGGAGGTCCGTCCTGTGATAACCCAAAAAACAAAAAAAGTACAGGACAGACCGGCAGGGGTGCCGCCTGATCAATGGCCCCCTGCCCAGACTCATTTACATGTGACAGCTCGGCCATACACAGCAACAGAATTAATGGACTTAGTACAACGATTTCGGCAGAAGCCCAGAGAAAGTGTGCCGGCTTGGTTATTGAGACTGTGGGATTCTGGGGCAGAAAGTGTCGTGGTGAATGGCCCAGAAATATCTAAGTTGGCCACCATGACTGTCCATCCTGCTCTTAGGCAAAGGTTATACGTGGGCAATCAATATCGTGATGAAAACCATTCCATACTAGAATGGTTAATGGCGGCCTGCCGTATGGTATGGCCGAATAAATCAGACATACCGTTACATACAGGTATGTGGTCCTCTATGGAGGACCTTCAGAACTATATCCGTGAACTGGGTGTAAGAGAGGCCATTTATGAAGATACATTTGATGGCCCTGATATGGTTAAATTTTCGGCAGGGATGAGAGATTTAATTCTACAACAAGCTCCCTCCCATCTGTACGGCACCCTAGTTTCAATATTAAATCCCCTTGTAGCATCAGAAGCCGTAGTCCAGCAGGTTGCCCAGTTAGTTGCCGATTTGGGAGAAACAGAACGCCTGCGGACTAGGCGCAATATTCGGTTTTTGGAGGAAGCAGAGGTCCTGCCGGTAAATAAAACCAGAATGCCGGCTACTCGAGCTCCTCGATCGGGACCCATAAGGGTATCCCGAAAACAAATGTTTAATGATTTAATTCGGGCTGGGGTCCAATTTGCTAAGATCGACCGCCAGCCCAACCACGTCCTTCTCCAGCTCTGGAGACAACTAAAGGACAATCAAAAATTCCAGAGCTACCCTAAGAAATCAAGGGTAAGAGCTATAGAGAGGGTTCCAACAACAACATGGAACCTAGAAGATTTTATTATTCCTAACAGGAAAAAGAAGCCACCTCAGGTGTCTCGGGCCACAATGCCTGAGCCATCAGAAGCAAAAGAACTGGCCCTAGCACAATTCATGGCGTGACAAGGGATGTTAGTCCCCGTAGGGCCTCCAGACGGGACCGGAGGCCCTATGTAGAATTAACAATTTATTGGTCCCGAAAAAATATTCAGAGAGTTATGGCATTAGTGGATACTGGAGCAGAAACATCAATTATCTATGGAGATCCAGGAAAATTTCATGGCGACAGAGTGATGATTGGTGGTTTTGGGGGACAGACTATTCCTGTCACCCAAACATGGTTAAAATTGGGGGTTGGGCGTCTCCCACCCCGGGAGTACAAGGTGTCTATTGCCCCAGTCCAAGAATACATCCTGGGCATAGACATTCTATGGGGTCTGGCTCTCCAAACAACTGTGGGAGAGTTCAGACTTCGACAAAGATGTATCAGTATCCGGGCGGTGCAGGCAATATTAAGAGGCCATGCGAAACATGAGCCTGTTTGCCTGCCGAAACCGCGCCGGATTACTAATGTTAGACAGTATAGACTCCCGGGTGGGCAAGATGAAATATCGAGAACGGTGCAGGAATTAGAAAAAGTGGGCATTATAAGACCTGCACACAGCCCGTATAACTCCCCCATATGGCCAGTGCGAAAGTCGGATGGCACATGGAGGATGACAGTAGATTACAGAGAATTAAATAAGGTCACGCCGCCTATTCATGCGGCCGTACCCAATATTGCTTCCCTAATGGACACATTGAGTAGGGAGATAAAAACCTATCATTGTGTCCTAGATCTAGCAAATGCATTCTTCAGTATCCCAATTGCTGAGGAATCGCAAGATCAGTTTGCGTTTACGTGGGGAGGCAGGCAGTGGACCTTTCAGGTCCTGCCACAGGGGTACGTGCATTCACCAACGTATTGTCATAATCTAGTGGCGCGTGACCTGGCTGACTGGAGAAAACCTGATGATGTTAACGTATATCATTATATTGATGATCTCCTGTTGACATCCGACTCACTGGAGGTAGTAGGACAGGCAGCTGATTCATTAACTGCCTATTTGCAACAAAGGGGATGGGCTATAAATCCCCAAAAGGTGCAAGGTCCAGGCCTGTCCGTAAAATTCCTGGGGGTGGTTTGGTCAGGAAAGACCAAAGTGCTACCCAGTGCTGTTATAGATAAGGTTCAGGCATTTCCAGTCCCTACAACATCAAAGCAGCTGCAAGAGTTTCTAGGTATATTGGGTTATTGGCGTTCCTTTATACCTCACCTAGCGCAGCTGCTAAGGCCATTATACAGACTCACAAAAAAGGGGCAGCTATGGGACTGGGGGAAAACCGAACAGGATGCTTTCCAACAAGCAAAACTGGCAGTTAAACAAGCTCAGGCATTGGGTATATTCGATCCTACCCTCCCAGCCGAGTTGGACGTTCATGTTACTCAAGACGGCTTCGGTTGGGGCCTGTGGCAGCGCCAGAGTTCTGTTCGGACCCCCATTGGTTTCTGGTCTCAGGTTTGGCACGGAGCAGAAGAAAGATACAGTATGATTGAAAAACAGTTATTGGCTGCCTATTCGGCATTACAGGCAGTAGAGCCAATAACTCAGACAGCTGCAGTTATAGTCAAGACCACTCTGCCAATTCAGGGGTGGGTGAAAGATCTGACCCACCTTCCTAAGACAGGGGTGGCCCAAGCACAAACAGTGGCACGATGGGTCGCCTATCTCAGCCAAAGGAGCAGTCTGTCTTCATCCCCCTTGAAAGAAGAACTTCAGAAGATCCTAGGCCCAGTTACATATCACAGTGATGCACCAAAAGAAATACTGGTCGCTCCACCAGAGAAGAGTCCCGTTCACGAGGGAAAATATCCTATCCCTGAAGATGCCTGGTACACAGATGGGTCCAGCAAGGGCAACCCGAGCAAGTGGAGAGCAATAGCATACCATCCTTCCACCGAGACAATCTGGTTCGATGAGGGGGATGGTCAGAGCAGCCAATGGGCAGAACTGCGAGCCGTGTGGATGGTTATAACCAAGGAACCCGGTGATGGTATCCTGAACATCTGCACAGATAGTTGGGCTGTGTACCGGGGGCTCACTCTCTGGATTGCACAGTGGGCCACCCAGGAATGGACTATCCACGCCCGACCGATCTGGGGCAAAGACATGTGGTTAGATATATGGAATACGGTCAAACACAGGACTGTACGTGTCTACCATGTTTCTGGTCATCAGCCCCTACAGTCACCGGGAAACGATGAAGCCGACACATTGGCCCGAGTTCGATGGATTGAGAATTCACCATCTGAGAACATCGCCCGCTGGCTACATCAGAAGCTACGGCATGCTGGACAAAAGACAATGTGGGCAGCTGCTAAAGCATGGGGACTGCCCATACAACTATCTGATATCGTCCAGGCATGCCAGGATTGCGACGCTTGCTCCAAGATGAGACCGAGATCGTTGCCCGAAACAACAGCCCATCTTGCTAGGGGACACAATCCTCTCCAGCGATGGCAGGTCGATTACATCGGGCCCCTTCCTCGTTCCGAAGGGGCAAGATATGCCCTGACCTGTGTCGACACTGCAAGTGGGCTACTGCAGGCCTATCCAGTACCGAAAGCAAACCAGGCATATACCATCAAGGCACTCACTAAACTGATGTCTGCCTACGGGACACCTCAAGTCATCGAGAGCGACCAAGGGACTCATTTTACTGGTGCAACGATACAGCGCTGGGCAGAAGAAAATAACATCGAATGGCGATTCCACCTGCCATATAATCCAACAGGGGCAGGCCTCATCGAACGTTATAATGGTATTCTTAAGGCTGCCCTGAAGACAGACTCCCAGTCCTTGCAGGGGTGGACAAAAAGACTGTATGAAACCCTGCGGGACCTGAATGAAAGACCTCGAGATGGCAGACCCAGTGCCCTGAGAATGTTGCAGACGACATGGGCCACCCCGCTTAGGATCCAAATTACGGGCACTGATCATCAGGTAAGACCCCAAATTGGTAATGAAAATAATCTTCTGCTCCCTGCCCCTGAAAACTTAGAGCCAGGTACCCATAAAATAAAATGGCCCTGGAAGGTGCAGGTAGGACCCAAGTGGTGTGGCCTACTTGCACCTTGGGGGAGACTATTGGAGGTGGGAGGCTCAGTAGTCCCTCCAGTAATAGGTACATGGCCTACTGATATTATGGTCAACACTCCGATCTTTATTGCTAAAGGGACCCCCATCATGTCCCTATGGCAGATCAGGACACCTCCTTTGGTGCCTGATATCGTTATGCAGCCGCAGATATCCGGCAAAAAGGTGTGGTACAGGCGGCCAGGACGTGCCCCAGTACAAGCGGAAGTGTTGACCCAAGACAGAAATACGGCCTGTATCTTGCCCTGGAGAGCAGACCTTCCCCTCCTGGTACCTGTAAAACATCTGTATTACTCCCCGTGAGTCTGTGAGCCTTCAGGACCACCGGAAGGAACAAAATGCCATCAAGCGTTCCAGTGTTGCTGTCAGATCACGTACAACACCCGGTGATGGTCTGCATGGGACTGATGGAACATAGAATGGACTTGCACCTCAGGACCTCATGCCTCCAGGCACATCATCGAGCACTGGCCCATAGAAGAGTATGGACATCCACTAATCATCACTTGTCTTGAACTGTACCAACATACGTCGCGATAAAATTGTATAAGCGTCGCGATATACCGGATCTCTGTATTAGGGAAAGCTTACCCTTTTGTTAACCTGATCATTGGTTCACGCCGTGAAGGGGTGGAGTGTATGGGAACTGCTGAGTCATGGCCTGAACCTCTGATTGATCACCTGAGGTGAGCCATGAGTCAGCCAGAGGAGCACAGGTGAAGGCAATTCACCTGTGCTGCAGGAAGGGATGGAGCCAGGCTCCACCCCTCCTGGACCTATTTAAGAGCTGGCTACCAGAGGGGAAGGATCTCTTCTGGAGATCCTCCTCTTTGATATCTTCTAGTGAGCTCAACCCAAGGGTAAGCTCTTCTACTTATTCTCTTTTGTGATCCTTGTTTGCCTTACTCTTTTGATTATATTGCAATTATAACATCTTGGTTATACAGCTTTGCCTTACTCTTTTGATTATATTGCAATTATAACATCTTGGTTATACAAAGATTCTTAAGTGGGTAAAAGTGCCCATCTCTGCAGGGAAGAGAAAACAATGTGTATGCTACCACTGAGGCAGTACAAAGACATGCTGAGGTGCAGCATGGTCAAGGCTGGGAACAGGCTTCAGAGCAGGGCCTGAAGTACATAAAATACTTTATCCTCTTCTTTTCTTGTTGTCTTTTATCTTGGGAGATTACTGAACTGAGTGCTTGTCTTTTCATAATGAGGCCAGAGTACATTGGAAATATCTTCAGGCATCAGTTAATAAACCACAGAATAAAGGGAGAAGAGCTGGCTAAGTGCAATCTGTAGTGGTCCTTGTCATCAGATCTGCAGAAAAGAGCAGGCTGCTTCTGTACTGACAGGGGAAGAGGAGTGTTGGGGCAGGAGGGTACACACCAGTTTTGACAGCTCAGACCTGCACCTGATGCAATTAAACCAAATTGCCTGGCTCTATTATCTACTGCCCTGTTGGAAAGCAAGTATCTAATCTGCTGTCAGGCTACAGCTGCTAATGAAACTGAGCTATGCAGTGGCATGGCTAGTTTACCCTCTGCTGCGTACAGGAGAGTGGAATTATAGATGGTAGGCTATGTAAAAATCCCACAACCTTCTGTAAGAGAAAGCCATAAAGTAGTGGCTATGGCGAGTGGCTATGCAGTTACCACTGATCAGCACAGCCGGATGTTGGAACAATGTAGGTGAGAGTGTTATTCATTTTCTGTCCTTTTTGTCACAGAATTTCAGAATGGCTGAGGCTGGCAGGGACCTTTCGGTCCATCTGGTCCAACCCCTGCTCAAGCAGGGGCACCCAGAGCAAGCTGAGCAGTCCCAGCTCTCATCTCATTACTGTTTACACAGAACTTGTTGCACTGCTATCCGTAGCATTGTCCAACACTTCCGTTTGCAAAAAGCTGTTTTCAACTGCTTGTAAGAATTCATAAACGTTTGGGCTGTAATTTTCCACACCAGATACCTGGCTCAACATAACTAGTTTTGGAAAATTTTCACACATTCTGGTTCGAAGGCTTTTTTTGAGGCATTACTTAAAGAATATGCATTTTGTCCACGGTAAAGCTCTAACATATTTCTAGTAGTTTAAAGTGACAACATAGCACTTGCTGTCCCCATCATGATCCACCAAGATTTGGCAATACTATAAACATACAGAAAAAGTCCTCAGTACAGGAGCCCTTGGTACAGGAGAGACATGGAGATGCTGGATTGTATCTAGAAGGACATAAAAATGATCTAAGGGGTGGAAAGCCTCCCCTATGAGGACAGGCTGAGTGAGCTGGGGCTGTTCAGCCTGAGAAACAGAAGGCTTTGGGGAGACCTGATAGTGGCCTTTCAGTATCTCAAAAGGGGCTATAAGAAAGAAGGGGACAGACTCTTTAGCAGACCCTTTTGTGATAGGCCAAGGAGAAATTGTTTCAAATTAAAACAGGGGAGATTTAGATTCAATATTAGAAAAAAAATATGATAAGAGTAGTGAAGTACTGGAGCAGGTTACCTGGACATGTGGTGGATGGCTCATCCCTGGAGACATTCAAGATCAGGCAAAACAAGTCTTGGAGCAACCTGACCTATCTGTAGATATCCCTGTTCACTGCAGGGGAGTTGGATTAGATGACCTTTAAGGGTCTCTCCCAACTCAAATGGTTCTACGAAAAATATCAGAAAATTCTTTGTTGAGCACCATACCTCAACTCCAAACTCTAGCAGAAATGAATGTCATGCTCCAGGAATAACTGAGAGAATAATTATGCGCTGTTTATTTGCTGAGTCTGTGGTTATCTTGTCAGAATGAAGCTTGCAAGTTTCTGTATTTCTAGGTGTGCTTGTGAGTTGAAAGTGAAGCTACTTTGTCTCAGCTCTTAAAGTGGTAAGAACGTACTTTCTTTGAATAAGGTCTGCAGGATTTGTCCCTCAAAACTCCACAGTTTGAGCCAATGTGAGTTTGTAATTCAAACCTCTGTCCTTTAGTTCACAGTTATATTTATTTTTGATGGACCTGGGAGATGAATTTAAAAATGAGGAGTGCCTTTCCTTCCTTCAGGAAACACTGCAATGAGTCAAAGGCAATTGTCTCGATAGAACAACACACACCCAGCTATTTGTCTAGTCTTGTGACTTTAGCAATGAAGATAAAATCTCATGTGTTCATCTGTTCGGATTGAGGAACATAGAAACAGTGATAGTCTATTTATTTTAACGGTTGCTGAACGTCTATTAAGAGGTATTATGCATGGTATTTGATTTTTCTGCCTTTACATCTTTGTATCTCCATGGTTACTGTTTGATTAAACTTTGATCAAAGAGAAGACAAATTGTGTAGTTAGTTGTTTAACCCTGTGTGGAAAGGATTCCTAGGACAAGAAAATCAATCCTAACTCATACAAGAACAAAATCTAAAATCCTCTGTCAAGTAAAGTTTGCACCTAATTAAAAATATATATTTATTTGTAGAACATGGAAGACATGTAGTTTTGTTCTTCTCTTTTTTTTTCCTGGTATAAACTTGCCATTCCTTGTTTTTCATCTGTTGACTAGAATTGTCTGCTCAAGAAAGAAAGAACTTGATAGTTAAAAAAACACCTTATAGTCAGTGTTAGTGGCATTGGGCAATCAATACTTGATTAGAAAATCAATGTCACTTTCTTTCCATTCTTTGAAAATGTTTGCTTATCTGCATCATCACAGGCTGAGTGCTGAAGATGGATAAGATAGATTAGTAACATCCTGTTATCCTGACCAACTTCAGCTATTTGCTGGGAGAGAATGGAGACGCACAGAGAATGATAGAGAACATGGGCAGCCTGGAGCTCATCATGTACCCATGTATATAAGAATTTAAGCTTTAGCAACACATTCTTCCTTGATGTGTGAAGAGCCAGCCCAGGTTTAGGGAGTACTTTCCTGTGGGGCATGTTTGGGCAGCAGTGCTTATCCCTGGTATTGCCGAGCCCATAGTCAAGAGGATTCAGATGGGGAAATTGCCCTCTTATGAGACTTGCTTAGCTGTTTGTCTATTACTTCTGAATCAAACCTCATGGTGCAACACAGCTGGCTCTTTTCAGAAGTGGGGTGAAGGTTCAGGATCAGGCCAGCCTAATCCATGTGCCTTGGACCAAGGAGTGTTCAAGGCATTGCAGTGTAGTTTAACCAGCCAACATAGCTTAAGACAGGCTATAAGTGCTAAAATGCTGCTCAGTCAGACGAGCGGCAGACAGATGCTTGGATCATCTCTGTAGAAAATAACCATTTCTGGTTACCAGGACCTGAAAAAGAAAAAAAATGAGTTTAATTTAGGGACTTCTTTGGCTGATGTCACCACTTTTGAAATGTTCAGAAATGCAAAGTGCTTTATTGAGCCTCTGAACTTTTCATCATCTGTCATGGAGTTCAGCTTGGGTCACTAGGTGATGTTGTATACTTATGCCTATTTCTTGTTTGCTAGCTAAAGTGAAATGATTGGAAAAGTCAGCTTTAAAAATGTCTTATGCTAGTTGTGCTCCTCCTTTTGCAGCATTGCTGGACAAATGTGAGAAAGAGAATAAATGACAGATGAGAATCAGTAAATGGCTGTCACACAGGAAGCAGAAAAGAGAAGTAATGAGCACTCTTAGCACTTATTCTCTACTATAGTGGTTTGAAGGATATACCTTTATGATGCTTGTATCTGGGACCATACATACACATTTAAAATGCACTTACAAGGGGCTACGCTTGGTTTCCTGGAAAACAGCCTCCTCCTGCTCTGTTACTCCTCCACCTTTCTCTGCCTATCAAGAGAAAGCTTCTGCAAGTTCTCCTGCTTCTCCCTGCTTTCCCCTCCTTGTTCTTTGGCACTTCCCACGGTTCTCACTTCCAGCAGCCAGAAAGGATTTCGGTTCTGCCCGTAAGATTCAAGCTCAACCCCTGACAGTGGACCAAGCCTGGTCCCTAAGGGGATATTAGCAACAGCTCCACAGCAGCGCTGAAAATCTTTCTACCTATCCTAGCACATGCTAGAGCTGGGAATAGAAATAGAAATATTTACAAATTGTAGGGGAAAAAAAAAAAAGTAGTGACGCTCTTATGAAAAAGAAATTGGAGAAATGAGAGTTATTTTAAAAGCTGCTTATCACACAATCAGTAAAAAGGGAATTTCCACCATCAGAAATGAATGCAAAACTGTTCAAATTGGGCAAACTCCCCAAATACTCATAGAAGATAGATATATACAGACCTCTGATGTTATCAGGGGAGCTTTACCAATATGGCAAAAAGATTGTGACAGTTTATGAAAAAGGGGAACCCAGAATTTACCGGACTGCAAAAAAAACCTCTTGAGACTGTTCTCATTTTAACCTACTCACATTTCAACCTCCTGAGAGAGGATAAAAAGAGAAAAGAAAAAAGGGGTTAGCAGAGAAAAGAGAAAAGGGGTTAGCAGAGTTCAGAAAGTCTTGACACAAATATTATCTGGGAAAGAAAAACATTTTCACCTCCTGCTACTGTAATTGATAATGCAGTGATGGCAGATCAGATCTGGGGTCAGCATAATAACAAATATGTCCACCCAAAAGCAGTGGACAGGGTATAAGGAACCCTAGAAAGCTATGAGAACAAGGTTAAATGCAGCTGTGGTGTTACTGCAACACATCAGGTAATGCTAATAGCAGAGCATGTTGGTCTCTGAACTGTGGTCAGTTAGTCTTTACCTTGGTTGAATGATTTTTTTAAATTTTTTTTTATAAACTTTTGGTGAAATTTAGGTCCAGAGATAGTCACAGTCCTTAGTAATTCTTCTCCTCCAGGTCAAACAAAATTACAGTTCAAGCCATTTTATGCACTAAAGCATGAGAGGCTCGGAAAACAGATTTGGGGCTAAAACTAGAGTAACCTGAAGCTGCTTGAGATTGAGGATGAGTGTGTTTGAGCATGAAATATGAGGAAGGCATGGCCTTGAGAAGGTGTAAACAGTGTCTTGGATGTGGTACTGCTGGAGAGCTAATCAGTTGTGAATCAGAGCACTCTGCAGGCAGCAATTTCCTCGTATGCTCAGGAGCAGTTTTTGTGTACAGCAGTATAATGAGACAAGACTATAGTAAGACTTCACCTGCTTGGTTTTGCACAGAAATTTTATCCTTCAGGGAAGATACATGTGAGATCTTTTAAACTAACCATGTTCGGGTGAAAAGAGGCATCAGTGTTTTTTTCTGTATATCTAGAAAATAAAGCTGCATCTTTTTGAGGACTTTGTTCACTTGTTAGAGGTGAAAATTTAAAAAGTGCAGTGAATGTGGATGCTGAGACAAAGAGGGACTTTCACTGGGGTGCACTCATGCGGTTTCTACAACTTTTTCCTGAAGAATTTGTGTCTCTTGTGAAGGTGGAACTATTGCAGAAGATGAATGAGTTACAGAGGCTCACCAGAGCACCAAGCAACTTTTTAATTCCTCCACTGCATATAGAATAATTATAGAAGGATGAAAGGATGAAGTACAGAGGCACCAGGTCAAACACTGCTGCCATCTCCTCCTTTATTCCTAATGACCTGTCGTTTTAACTCAGCATTAACTACCCACTTCCTTTAAATAGCTTTTTATCCTAACCCACCCTCCTAATTCTCAAAGCTGCTTGGACTTATTTTTGTTGCCTGCCTGTGTCAGAAGGCTTTAATTCTTCATTTTTTGTAACTGAGCAAGCTCTGTGTACTCTACTTACATTGCTTCAAGCAACCACGCAAAGGTTATCAGGCCTCAGAGAGTTAGCTTGGCTTCTTGAGCTAGGGGCAAAATAAACTCCATGAGTTTTGGGAGTAGGAGAAGGTGAAGGAGGAAATGTAAGTAAGAAATGGGCTACAGGGGAGAGCTCATATCTTGTATCAGTAAACACAAACGGGGAGAATTCTGTTTCATTTAGCTGCAGACTTAGAATAAGAATTCCTTGGAATTAAATGACAGCATACAAAGCAATCATGTTATTAATTCAGACCAGTAGAACACATCCCTGCATTATATAATTATTTTATTACAGTGAAGGATCAGTTTAAAACTTCATTAAAATGTAACCAGTAGAAAATAATATGATTCCACTGACATTTGATTTAATTAAAATATCTAAGTTAGGAATATTAAAACGCATATCAACTCTTGAATATCTCCAAAAGCTGCATTCCAGGTATCCTACTCCTCAGTGCACTCAGCTGCTCAGACAGCTGAAGGCAACAGGGGCATGAGGTGTTCCTGGGGTCCTGGCTCAGTAACGCTCAGCACACTGGCAGTAGAGCCTGTGTGCACACAGCCATTCAAAACACTCTTGATTTAGTCAAGCTGGCCTTCACATTATCAAAATTAGTATTGTTTGTTCAGTTCAGCCTTGACAAAGAAGCAAATCGGTTCTCTGAACTATGAGAAACAATGGCTGTGAGCCAAAGCCCACTGAAATTAAGGAGATCCCCTGCTGACTTCAACAGCTTGCTGGATCTCACCCAGTGTGAGTAAATGACATTGCTCTAAAGTACATTTCTTTTTTTCCTGCAGCAGCTTCAGACAATATTTTCTGTTTTGAATACTGCTGTTCTTGTATGTTCAATTTCACTCTTGTATTGTTCCCAATACTTTGTAATTTTACATTGTCAGGATAGTTTTCTCTGTGGTTTCACAGAGTAAATTGACCTAGTTAAAGTTAAAGGCTGCCAGCATAAATTAGATTAGGTTGGCCTAGTGATCTGAAAAAGAGCTGTAACATGCTGTGTTTGTCTTTATTCCTATAAGCAAGAGTGTCTGGATGAAAGGGCAGCTATTAGAGCTACTTCGTGTACTCTGTTACAAGTCTGATAGTCCTCTGTTAGCATGCAACAGAACAAAGTGATCAGTCATTTCATTTGGAAACATAATAATTTCACTGCTTTCAGCTGTAAAGTTTCACCTTCCATTTGAAACGTGTGTGAATCTAGTTAGTAATAGAGGAATGCAGTTTACTGACAGCAAGGGTATGTCTACATTAAGTCTATCTACATTGTAAGCCCACAAGCCTGAGATAAAAAGAGCACCATATTCTAAGCTTTGGAGATTGCAGAAAGCATCTATCCTAACACTTCATACCCCAGCACAGGCTCCTTTCATGAACAGACGTAAAATGGATTATACCTCTTATCAGCTTCATCCACTAATATGTATCTAAAGCTTTACTCTCTGTAGCCACAGTATAAATACTTGGAGGCTGAGCTGCAAAAGCCTCTGGCTCAGGCTTTTAATTTTTTTATTTTTATTTTTTTTTTCATTTTATTTATTTGTTTGTTTGTTTAAGTAAAGAAGCCAGACAACTATCTTGTTTATGAAGGCTATTCTCCCATCAGTCCTGTTTTTCATGTAAATACCCCTTCCTACCACTAAAAAGGGACAAGAGGATAATGGGTATTTATACTGAATGGAGTCCAGAAGCACTTTACCTTGGGAAATGCATCATT
Organism: Lagopus leucura; assembly: GCF_019238085.1. Taxonomy (NCBI): domain Eukaryota; kingdom Metazoa; phylum Chordata; class Aves; order Galliformes; family Phasianidae; genus Lagopus; species Lagopus leucura. The sequence continues at coordinate 457,483 of NW_024962334.1, read as the reverse complement.
CTTCACAGGCAGAATCCATGTAAACATCAAAGGGAGCTTTATTAATGCTAATAAATAGATAATAATTAGTGAATAACTGATGTTGACATTGCCACTTGCTGCTGTATCTAACTGCTGTGCACATAGTGAGCTGAATGTTTATCTTCACTGGTAAAAGCTGCATTGCTTTGTTGATGCCTGGCTGTCCCTCACTCTGCTATTTAACCCTGCAGACTGAACTGCAGGATACCAGCACTCCCATATTGTGGAAGCAGTTCTCCACAATTGTGTATCAGAGCACAACCCTGTCTTCTCAAGCAGCCCAAACTGACTTTTCTGGATTCATTTTATCAATGTTTGCTGTCCCAGTAACTTTTATCCTCTGCTACATCCTGTCTCCTGTGCCCAAAGACAGCCTTATATCTACAGTTGGGCACATATCCTCTCTTCTGCATCGGTAAGCCTAGAAAATCCATACCCTCTTTCCCAAAAAGTAAGGAGATCCTGGATCTTGTTCATATGTTTTCTGGGCCAGGTGGAACAAAGAAATGGGCATGGGAGTACATGAATGTGTATGAATGATTTTAATGATAGGACTTGAAAATGACTGATGAGCAGGCAAATATGTGCTAAACTAAGACACGGTGGTGATAAAATCTAGCATAGTCAAAACAGAGCTGCCTAGAAGTCATTTAACAGTGCACAGCACACTGCAGCAGGTTAGGAACACCAGTGATAAGTGTCTTAGATAAAAAAAAATCTGTAGTGCAGTTTAGGTAGGTGCGAAATGTTGGCTGTGCTGAATAGCATTATCAGCTTCTTAAGGCCAAATAAACAGTAAATCACAGACCTCATCTGACTTCACTGCTTACCAAGTCCCTACATTGAGATTTACACAATAAGCTAGGCTGATAGAATGCATTTTTAGTTAGTATAGAGAACTGATACTCCTCAGTTGAAGGACTTATCTTGATTTTCATGACAAGCAGCATAAATGCACCAAGAAAATCAAGGTGGTTTCCTCATGTAGGGCCTTACATGCTTCAGTGCCTATGCTCACTTTTGTGCTAGTGCCAGGGAGAAATTCTTTGTTCTCAGGTCTCTTGAGGAAGGTCTACCTGATGGCTGGAAATAATTGTTTTCAAGGGGAATAAACCCACTATCTAATATCTTCAGTGCAGAGAGGTGGTAGCAGCTGTAGCAGGAAAACTTTGGAGAATAGGTGGATGGAGTTGCCAGTGGGGGTTACCACTGAGGCAAATATTCCCTGCCTAACAGTGTTGTGTGCATGTAAATGTATGCAGAGACACCGCATCCCAAATAAGATTGACTAAAGCTTAAGTAATCTCCCTTCTTCCATGAGGCTCTTGAAGGCTGCTACAACAGAACAAGTGAGTAGCATCACTGCATGGTTCTTTCTGCAGTCCTGCATATTTTCCTTTATTAAAAATGTTTTGTTTTACAGACCAGATGCCCCATTATCCCTGTTACGATTTCTAGTTATTCTGACAGTAGTTGAATTTTATCCCTTGTGATTTCTAGAATAAATGTAGTGCTGATTTTTTAAATTTTTCAATCCAGCGACAGCTTAGTTCTCTTTCTATCTCATAACTATGTGAGAAAATTGAGACTAGTGGGGGAATATTAGCTAATGAACCCATTCTCTGTAGTTCCCAGACAACCGATGTGTTTTTTCCCATCTATATTTAATGAGACATTATTTCTCACATTGAAATAGCAAGGCTATCACAGTAGAGAAAGTCTCAGTATGCTGTTTGTATTCACAGTATGCTGCAAATCAGATAGATTCACAGTAAGGGGAAAAAAAACAAAACCAAAAAAAATTAAGATAAACAGGAAATGATTACTACTTTAAATGGATAAGGAAAAATCCCTATTAAGCAACTTGAACATTTTGTTTAACTTAGATCTGAAATCTCAAATTTTATTCCCCACTTGCACAGGCTAGATTTTTTCCTATTGGCTGCAGTGGAATTAATCCTAATTTACATTGGTCTGAGAAGAAGGGGATCACCAGGGCTCATTATTCCCATCTATAATCAAAACCCTCGTAGAGCTTTTTATTATTTGGATATGAAGACGCTGTAATGATTTAAAAGACTGTTTGTGGTGCCGACAGGAAGACAAGATAAAGCAAAAATGAAGTGCTCCAGACTGTTTCATTCCAGATGGGTGTTCTCATGAGCCACAAGGCATAGCTTTGCATTTCCACTATGTCACCTTCTGCTTGGGATTGATTGATAGGAAGGCAGCATGAAAAGTTCCCACTGTAACTTGACAAGGTTTTGTACTTACCTTGCTTGGGTCTGAGGTAGTCCAGAATACATCTGGATCCAAAAGAACATGTTTAGTCCTCTAATTATCCACTGAACCCAACAGTAATTCTTTGCAGACTAGATGTTTCATTGACTCAAGATTATGTCCCTATAACAGTACCATGAACTAACATATCCTTCTTTAATCCTTCCTTTCCCCATTGACTGTCAACAAAGAGTTTGAATTTACAAATGATCCATCTCTCAGGAAAAAAATAACCACTTTTAGATCCTGAATTCTTGAACACAAAGCATTAATATCTCTGCTGAGAGGATAAACTTCATTCTATATCAAGAAAACAGAACAAAAAAAACATTTGATTTGATTGATACAGCTATTCTGGTTGCATTTTATAGTATGTCCAATCAATAAACTTCATCCTCCTGATCACTAATGCCTATCTCATGCTTGGTGCTCCTCAAGATACTGTTCATTATAGAGCTACTTATTTAATATGATGGACAAATACCTGACTGTGCGAGGAGTCTCAAAGGCACAGAATGTGAACAGCAGTGTTCTGGAGCCTAGGCATGGCAGTTTGTGTGCAATTCTTCCAGCCTTTGTTTCCTAGCAAATCAGCTAAACATGGTATGCTTTATGGGTGCAAGAAGTGCCAACTGTGGTAGTATTTAGTAACTATGACTACTGTGGGCTCTCATTTGAAAATCTCAGAATGCAGTCTAGTCAGAAGTAATCTTCTTCCAGTTTAATGATTTTTATTTAATTTCAGTAGTTATGGAAAACAGCAGGAATTCTGACCCTCCCATGCAAATGTTAATGATGTTGCTGGCATTGCACTAAAAAAATAGTATATGAATGTATTGCAATACTGATTAGTAGTTCTTTTACTCGTACTGATCAGATCAATAATATCTTTCCATATTAAAACTAAGTTGTAGGATGTATAAATGGAAATTTGCATTTCCATTTCAAGAAAGGCAAATATATCCGTATCATCTCACTGAAATTCCGTAGACTTTTCCTCAAGATGTAAGCACTGAAGATAGGGGCACTGGGTTAATACATTAATGACTTTGGAGCAGATTGCTAACGCTTAAACAAGTCTCTCAGTCAGACTTCCTCTAACGTTCTATTTGAAGTAATTTTTGATGGATAGATATTGGTGAAAGTAGTGACAGAAAAAGAAGCCTTTATTCTGGGAAGTTGGATTCTAATTTAAATTTAACTATTATTCTACCAAGAGACCACATCTTTATGTAAACTTCTCCCTCTGCCAGACAGTTAGAAAAAAGAAAAGGCACATTTTTTTCAGGAAATGGCTCACATCTTATGAGATGCATAGGATATTAAAAAAAATGTGCTTTGAACAAGATACAGAAGCTGCAAAAACAAGCGTGTTTGCATTGGTGGGCTACTGTATTTGTGAATACAATATTTTTCTATCTTTTTAAATGAATAATGCTAATGTGATTTCTCAAAAGAGAACAGTGAGAATTTAAGAAGATACTTATACATATTTTGTACAATTCAAAGGGGCTTTCTTTTGCTGAAAAGTGGTACTGATAAAGGCTATTTCCATTTAAGTAATTACAAAGGGGAATCTCAAAATATATTGCATGTTGTCTTACATTTAAATCACAGTTTGGAGAACAAACATAATTTGACAAATTCTAATAGCACATGTGAAGGAAGTAATAGCAGTAAATAATAAAATAAATTCAAAATCATAGTTGTTTACGATTCATGTGAAGAAGTAAACAAGAAGTAAATTGTATTTGTTTATATAAAGTATGTTTATATATGTATAAAGTATGTTTATATAAAGTATTTGTTTATATAAAGTTGTTACCTGCTTCACTCGCAGCTCTTGTGGAATCAAATGCTTCTCAGCAGTATTAGGAACAACTGTCCCAACATGAACAAGAAAATACTCAATAAAAAGCAGTTTAGAAGCATTGTACACTGCAAAAATATTCACCTGTCTGGTTTCAGAATAAATAAGACCTAGAAAATATCTTCATACTGATGTGTTCTAAGTTCATCAACATCTGTTACTCCACTAGAAAAAGAATTGGTAGAGAAATGGCAGTCTCAAAAATAACATATTCTTTCAAGTTTCAGGAATAGAAATGGCTGAATAAAAGAAATACGTTACTATTGGTACATCCACTGAACAAAGGATTGCAGTACTTTTAAGGAATGCATAAGAATCCATGAAGAAAAGGAGTGTAAGCCTTGATGAGATAGAATAAAGCTTCATTAATGTTGCTGATCATGGATTTAGATTACTTATTTCCATGCATTCGCTCCTGGGCACTTAGGTGTATTACTATCTGAACAGCATACCAGAAGAAAGGCTAAAATCAGACTGGGAATGAGGGGCTTTTTTTCACCCAGAAACCTGGCCTCCAATAAAAACCTTATCTCATTTTCCTGTTCCATCAAAACAACGCAGTGTGGACCCTCTCTTCTTTGCTGTCTAGCTGTCCATGGCAGATGGAAAGTGTTTGTTAGAGCCTACATGAACTCCAAGGGGTTCTGCTACAACTTGCACTTGAGCTGAGGAATGTCACACGCTGGGCTAAGTCCTATTGTACTCTAACTCCAGTAAAGCTAATGGTCTTTCCTCAGAGATGAAGATGGTCCCCTGAATTTAGGCAGAAATGAGAGAAGACATCACTTAAGGGAGCAGAGATGTGGCCAAAATGAAATTTGAAACCATGAGGTGCTTTTCTTGTTTCAGTTTATCTCTTGGCCTAGAAAGAATTCTGTAGTTAGGATATCCATGCCCTTATCTAAGCTGGATAATATATGCACAGGAAAACATGCTTCCAGCCAGCTTTCTCTTTCTCCTTTCTGTTACCTCTATCTCACTGTAACTAATCTCCCCATTGGGGAAAAACAAAACAAAAAAAAAACAAAACAAACAAACAAAGAAACCCAACAGTCTTCATTTCTTTCTTTTTTGCCTCAACTGAAACCATCCTTTTCCTATGAAAAAATTAATTAATTAATTAATGCTTTATTGGGTCTCAGAAGGGTTATACGTGTTCATAATTAACTGATAAGTATCTGATACCTGGCTCTTGCCTAAGCATACTTGGGGCCATCAGCTGAAAGTGCAGGCAGAGATGGCCTTTAGGGACCACAGTGCCTACAGTGACAAGATCCCAGATTCCTCTCCTAACTTTACTTCCCGCCTTCATTTTTCCGAAGTCCTGCAAGAATTTGTGCCAGCAGCATCAGCACAGGGCACTCACATTCAGCACAGCTGTTCAGATTCATTTGGTGCCTCTAGATGGATCAGGCTGGTTTCTGCATGAGGTATCATCAAGTACTGTGTGACCCCAGAAGACTGCTACTTAGATCACGAAACACAGAAAATAGGGGTGGAAAGGGAGTTAGTGTTAAAGCTGTATGTCAGGGTAGAGACCTGAAAATAAATGATGCTTATGTCCTTATCAAACTTCCACGCAGGGTAACATTTTTGAAGTGATTCCCAACTTTGTGTTTGTTGGTTATGACAACGTGAGCTGACTTATCTTAGATGATAGCTGATACACAATGTGTCTTTATAGCACAGGTTAAATAAAGTGGAACTTTCCAACTCATCAGACGTTATAGAGATTTGTGTGTACCACTCAAACTTGGTACTTCACCAAGCCTTTATCGTTGGGCAAAGTGATGGCTGTCATATCTTCTTAAATATCTTCTAGCAAATTCAGTTTGAGATGTATGTATTCATCTGAAAAATGCACCTCACAGTTTGGACTGAATGGCATCAAGTAGAGATAAACAAATGTCTCAATGGAAATATCAGAATCAGTGGTCATTTAGGTAAAATGTGCACAGGCTGCCTGTGAGTGCACATTGTCATGCAGTGTGTGGGAGGTCCTTAGTCTACAGGCACTTGTTATATACAGCGTATAGAGGATGTATGATGGCTGCCTGGAAAGTTATGTGTACTATTTTATTATGATGGCCCTCGACATCAGAGGCAGATGGTGGTAGGGCAGTTGAGGTTGAACCTTTCCACCAACGTTCCGTTGCATTTTGTTGCCATGTCACAGATGGCAGCAGAGAGGCAGACTGACTATATAGCATCTGACATGGAACTACAATTCTGTGATTCCGTGATTCTGTGAACTGCATTTTGAAACAAAAGTGTGGAATTTAATTCCTTCATGTGGAAAAAATGACATTCATTGACACTTACTGAACTTTATGGAGACCAAACAGTGGATTTGAACACAACAAGGTGGTGGGCAGTGTATTTCAGCAGTAGCAACAGCGGCATGGAAGACAATCCGTGTTGCACATGGCCATGCGGATTTTTATGAGCACAACATGCAGGCTCTTGTTCATCACTGCTGAAAATGCATAGCTAATGGTGGTGATTCTGCTAGAAAAATAAATAAATAAATAAATAAAAAAGCAGAGAATTTCCTCTGTCAAATAGTGGTATTGTACTCTTTATCTGTTGTACTTCCATGGAAATAAATAGGTGTGACCCATGTATGATTAACATGGGCCAGCTGGAAGCCTCTGCAAACTGCCTGAAAGTTGACTAAACAGAAAAAAATACTCACCTGATAATATTTTGCTGAGCCACCTGGCATCAGGAGGTGGCAAGTTCCTTCAAGTCTGTGATGAGGAAGTGCTGAATGAAGGAGCTGTGCCTTGCAAGGACATGCTAATCATCTCTGTATAGCTAGCCCACAAAAAGACCTCCCTTCAGAAATGCTGTTGGTAAAGGTCTGCTATTCAGATGGCAACAGGAGGTCCCTCTTCATACCCTTTCATATCCTCCCAAGGGATATGCTAGTTCTTCTGCAACACTAAGATACTCAAATGTGAAGAACAGCTGTTCATCCCTGAGGCAGTGCCAGGACTAGCTGTGGTAAGGGTGGGAATGGGCTTGGGAAAGGAGCTTCCAAGCACCTCAACAAGTTGTCCGTGAAATAAACATCCATGACATAACTACACTGGCCGTGTATTACGGGGCTCAGTGCACCTGACAGTACTCAAGGCAGTTCCTGAGATTTTCTTGAGAAGGTGGCCAGGGCTGTTGGTAACTAATTGAGTACATGAAAGATGACGATGGGGACATAGCCTCTCCGATGAGCCAAAGGCACATTCCATAATCATGTGGGTGCAAAGCCCATTCACGTAGATCCTGTTCCCTGTCCATAAGTTGGCATAGCCCCCTTCCTCCTACTCTTCCTCAGGGCCCCTGTGTGCGGCTGTGCATTTCTGGCCTCCCAATACTTGAATTCCAGGAGCTGCCTTCCCCTGTTCTGCCCAGTCCCCACCACACCACTCACATCATGGCAGCAACCATCAGAAGAGGAGTGGCAGCAGGGACAGGGAGGTGATCGTCCCTCTCTACTCTGCCTGGTTGGATGCCAGGGGGAAGTTCTTCACAGAGAGAGTGGTGAGGTGCTGGAACAGGCTGCCCAAAGAGGCTGTGGATGCCCTGTCCATCCCTGCAGGTGTTCAAGGCCAGGTTGGATGGGGAGCTGGGTAGCCTGGGCTGGTATTAAATGTGGAGGTTGATGGCCCTGCATGTGGGAGGGGGTTGGAGATTCATGATCCTTGAGGTCCCTTCCAACCCTGGCATTCTGTGATTCTGTTGTTCAGTGACCGCAGCCCCCAGCCGCTCTCGCTAACACGCAGGACACAGCCTCCACCTGTGCAGGGGCTGATCTCCTCCGAGAAGTGCGTCGCTGTTATGTGCTTCACAGACTCCATCGTCGTAACCCCACGGCCCATCCGCCCACGGCAGAGATAGGGTCGAGCAGCCGGACAGCGGGGCGGCGCCGTGACGGGCACCGCCTCTCCCCGCCCTTAGCCGCCGCGGCGACGCCGGCCCTCTTTGTACCGCCGGCCGGTCAGCACGCCGTTTGCCGCCTCGCTTCTCCACAGGCGCTGCCTGCCAGGCTTCGACCGCGGCCGGGAGCCGCCTCTGGGTGGAGGCGCGGGTCGGCCCGCCCCTGCCCGTGTTCTGCTGCGGGGCTTCCCCGTTTCCTGCCCTGCCGGTCCCAGGGCTTGCCGGCCCTGCCCCTGTGCCGGCCGTTCGGCTTGCTGTCCTTCCGCGCGGTGCTCGTGTTCCTGAGCCGCCGGCTGCGTCCTCCCCGGCGGCGGGCATGGCGCCGTTGACCGCGCCCGTACGCGTCTGAGGCGGCGGGGGTGGCGAGGACGAGGCGAGATGAGGCGCCTGCAGCCCGGAGCCGCGTTGCTGCTGTCGCTGCTATGGGAGGTGAGGCTCCGAGACCCCGCGGCTGCCGGGGCGCGGTGCGGCGGGCACGAAGGAGGCATCGCGCGCCTGTTCCCGGCGCGGGGCTGGAGGCCGAGGCGGGAGGCGCCGGCAGCCCTCGATGAGCCCGCGGGGCCGGGGGTCGGGCCGTGACCTGAGGGCTCTGGACCCTTGGAGATGAGCTGCGGGCGTCCAAAGGGGAAGTGCGCGGCCGGCTACCGAGCTGCTCTGTGGTCGTCAGTGCCAGCATTGAGCTTTGCGGTCCTCTTTGCGTGGAGCCTGGTTACTCGAGTTTTTAATTCTGATTTTAATGGAGTCTTTTGTGGTGGTGTGTTTTGAGTTTTTTTTCTTCTTTTAATTTAGAATGTTTGTTTTGCCGTCTGTGTTTGTGGATTAGTGTTATGTGTCTATTTTCGGAAGCTTAAGGTAGGCTTTTAGATAAGATGTAAGTAAGAAATTATGACTTAAAATGGTTGAAGTTGTGTTCTGCAGGACAAGAACACCCAGAAACTGAGCACTGCGAGTTCAGATAACTGATCAGAGACATTTGGCTGTTCCCAGGGGTGTCTGGCATTTGAAACTTCTGCCTCACTCTGTGCTCACTTCCATACTGGCTGTTAACTGAAATTGCATTGCTGTTTGTTGTTTTTTTTTTCAAATCCATTTGCGGCTTCCACGTGGTCTTAGTTAATATTTAATGCAGCATGAGCTGAGATGTATGCTTTTAACTGAACGTTTTGCAGAAGGCTTTGATTATCGTACAGATAGTTGGGGAGGAAGATGCATAGCCATTTGAAGCAGTTCGCAGTAGTTTACTGGTAGTTGAAGTTCTCCTCATTAAGGGACTTAAAATGCTTGTTGTAAGGTGAAGATGCTCTTTCTGTCCATACGTTTTCTGAACCAGGAGTTCTTCTTATACCAGTAAAGAGAGTGAGCTCCAGTTGGATGTGTGTTCACTGATGAAGACACATGCAGGCTCAGGAATGTGGAGTGCTTCCCTGTGACTTCCAGGCTGAGCCCGGTCATTAGGTAGCTGTGATGCACTGCTCTGGGGAATCATGTCTTGTGTGCTGTGAAGTCTGTGAAAGGAGAGAAAATGGGAAAGACGGGCTGGGGAGCCTGCATCAGCTGCTGCGTTATTGCACTGAGGCAGTTCTTGTTGGAGCAGGATTTACACATAAGGAATTCCTGGTTCCTGATCCTTTGAGAGCTTGGAATATACTGATTACAGGACCACTTGGAGGGCTGTACTGGTAGTAAAGAGTGATTAATTCAGAGTTTTAACAAGAATTTTCTACCTTTGTCTTTTACAGCACTTTTTTTTCTTTCCCAACCCCACAATAAAGAAAACCCTTGCTTTTCTAACCTGAGTATTGATGCTGAGAAGATGAGAAGACATGCTGTTAGGAGAGAGAAGCTGTAGATGCCATAAGCTTTGCTTACAGTTTAGTTGCTGACTTACTGAACATGTGAGCTGAATCAAGGAACTTTTAAAGATGGATTGCTTGATAGGTATTTTTGGCTCTTGCTGGAGAGAATGAATGCTGCTAAGTATTCATCCATCTTTCTTCTGCAAACTGTTTCAAGCTACCTGGAGGTAGCAGTGTGTTATAAGTAGAGTTGCCCGGAACACCCTTTTTCACCAGGAGTCTGGGGTTCTGGTGGAATGTTGTGCATTCAGTGTTTACCAGGATACGTATTCAGCTGGTAGTCCTGCTCTCTGGTGCAGCTCATGGTTGCCCTGGCAGGACTGCGTTTGTCTCAGTTCTGTACGAGTCCATGGCTCTCAGTTCTTTGGAATAATTTGAGGAGTGCCTTAAAGTATGTCAGTTTGGCAGTCTGGGCTGTATAACAAGATTTTCTGCTTTTATTTCTTCAGACATCTCAAGGCTTGTACACATTTGGCTTTAATGGGTAGCACTGCCTTTTGGATAGGAAACAAAAAAATAGCCTCTGCCTGTATGATTCAATGAGGTTGTTATCAGCCTCCATGTGTGCACAGCAGTATCTCCTGCTGAGTTGTTCGTCAGGATGCTGCCTTTTTCTCTCCTGCCAGCTGCGAGTGGGTGTCTGATGCTGAACTCATGGATGGAAGTGCAGAACTGAGCTGCACAAGTCTCAGCCTTCACCAGGACACTGCACATAGCACGGTGGTAATCAAGGATGGGGAGGTAGTTGTGCCAAGAACAGCCCTGATGGTGGCTTGCTGGGTAGCCTTGCTTCACAAAGCTGTCATGTAACTTTAAGTGCATAAGCTTCTGGTTGGCTGTTGCATCCAAAGTGGCCTAGGAACTGGTAAAAGCCTGAACTTTTTTTATTAAGTCAGTTTTTATTTTTAGTCAAGCTTTTTAGTGCTCTACCTGAAGAAATACCCATAGAAGCTGTTGTAAATGGTATATAATGTCTGCTGGAGAAATTTAAATGTGGCAATACAACATTTAGATGACCTCTTCTGGAAATACTGGAAGTGGGATTTTGGTGCACAGTTTCTCCTTATTAGCAATTACTACATGTATGCTGATAGAAGTATTGTTAATTGGTTGGCTGGGAAAAAGTATGATCAGTGTAGTTGTCTTCTTGTTAGTTTACCAGATGGAAGATGCTGCAAAAGAGTCAAGGTTGGTTTTTGTTTTATTTTTTGAATGAGGAATGGATGTAACGTGAACAGCAAAATGCTTTAAATAAAATTCAAACACTTCTGACAGTCTGTCATGCAAGATTTATTTAAATAAAAGCAAAGTTGGTTAGTTTCTTCCCAACTGGGTAAGCACTGTCTCTTTATTATCTTTGTAAATGGAGTTCAATGGGGCAGATTCTAGCATATAAAGTTAAGCTAGAATCTCTGCCCACCAGTGAGGGAACAAGCACAGTAAATGACTAAGAATGCAAATCTTAAAGAAAAAGAGCAAAAGTGCACCAGCTTCTGATGGTAGCAGGAATAGGTAGGGCTCAAGGAGTTGTGAGCATCCTTTCACAACAGCACTCCAGGTTCTGATGCTGTTTTAGCAGCTGACTGTTGGCATTTTCCTTTATGTTGCAGGAGTGTGTGTGCACTCCCAGGTTATCTCTACAATGTTTCTCTCTGTGAAAGCCCCCTGATGTTGTCCTGTTGTTGGAGTGCTGAAGTTTAGCTACTCAGGGCTTTGCATCCGTGAGTGGTGAGAAGAAAAGTTCCATCCTTTGCCTGTAATACCAAAGGGCAGTACCAGAATTCCTACAAAGGAGGATGTGTCCACTTAACTCTCTGCCCCTTATTAGTTTTAGTTACAAAGGGGCTTATCAAGCTTAGGGAACTTTTTCATTTTTCTGACTCTCTTGCAGCCCATTGGAAAGGACCTATTGCTTTGCTGAGTGGAGGCAGGAAATAATTTACATAGGATTTGTCATTCCCTGATCCAGGCGGTGCTGGCAAGCCTTCCCTGTCTCTTGTCAGCAGTGAGCTGGGCTGTGACTGCCAGGCAGGAGGACTGAGCCTGCATGGTTTTCTCACTTCGCTCCTGCTGATGAGGATTCATGTTGACTGCAGGAAGGGAGAGGTGGCTGAGTGCTGTTTGCATTCCTTAGGGGAATTCATGAATAATTGTGCAGTGGGTTCTTTGATGTTTTTCATCTTTTCCCCCTCATCAGGAAAAGCATCTATAAGACCTGTTGACTTTATTTTTTCCAACAGTCAAAAATGTTCAGCACCTTCTGTCATGCTCTTTCTATAAAAGAAAAACCCTTTGACCCTTTTGATCTGAGTACTCCCACTCAGCTAGCTCAGGTGTCTGTAAGGATGCATTCAACTTGATCAAAGTATGCCTTTAGAATTAAGCTGCTCTTTTGGAATTTAGCTAGAGTGAACTGGGGGGGGGGGGGGGGGGGGAAGGGGAAGGCCCCAAGGAACTTTGGTTTATTGCAGAATTATTTTGGCTTACTCCAAATGGAAGAGGCTTAGGAAAAGCTGGAAAAAATATGCCCTCATACAAGTTTGCCCTGCTCAATTGTGTAGGTTGAGTCTATGAACAGGAACACAGTAATGCTTGAGCTTATACTATTGCATTAAAAAAAAATTCTGATTTCTTGCTAAAACGAGATGTACTTCTAATCTGTTGTGATTTAAAGTAATATCCATTTAAATAAAACATACAGAAAACCTCCATGCAATTGCCATCCTTGTTTGTGAAAATGTGTCATCGTTTTGTGTCCTTAAGTGTACCTCTTTCCAGTTCTTGTGTTTTGCTGAAATCTTTGTTGTTGTAATCTCTTTATAGTTTATTGTGGTGAATAAAAACTTTATTCTGAGTAGAAAGAGGCGAAACCGTTCTAAAACCATGTTTTTTTTCTTTGCTTGAGTAGTGCCTTTTGGGTAACAAATACTAGCTTTATCAAAAGGTGAGGGCATGATCCAGAATTGGGGGATGTTAAAAGAGCCCTGCAAAGCGAGGGACAAGACAAAGTCTCAAGCAGTGGATTTTATTGCTTTCTTGACATTTGTAAAGTACTACAAAAAAAAAAAAAGTTTTTTTATTTTTATTTTTTGAGAACGACATGTCTTGACAGCTTTCTTGCATATTAAGTGGAAAAGTTTGCACTCTGAAGTTAAAAATGTATTTCTTTCTCAAGTGTGTCTTCAGCTCTGTGCTGAATGAGTGTTAACTAAACCCAAGTTTTAAATAACTTGATGAAAAATCTTTTCCTCTTTCCCTGTGACTCAACTGTCAGTCTGGCAGATTTGGGGAAGCAAGAGAAATGAGGAAAAAGTGTTTTTTTTTTTCTTCTATATCTGATCTAATGCTGTGTGCTTCTAGCTCCTGTGCCAGCTGCCTGCTTCTTCAGGTCTCTTTACTGTGCAACTGCAGATGAACTGGATTGGCCCTCATCAGCAGTGGGAAACAGCCACCAAGAAAAAGCTGAGGGGAAAAAAAGCAAAGGAAGGAGTTTCCTTTGCTTCTAGAGAGGTTGGTACAGCAGTATCATCGCCAAACTTGCTGAAAGAGGAGAGAGGGAATACATGGCTGGGAGCGAGGCTGCCCATTTTGGTAGTATGCTTATTTCTGTACGTTAGACGTCACCTTTGGTCAGAGTTACCTGCATTCATAATGATCTGTAAGGAGCAGAAAACAGTGGATCTTCTACGTGCACAGCTTAAAGGGAGAACTAGCGGAGTCTTTTTTATTTTCTATTGAAAGATGCTATTAGTTGAGACAAGCTTTTCTAGAAGCTATTCTTTTGTTTTCCCACGCTACTTGCCAAGTGTCTGTTGGAGCAGGAACGCTCAACGCGGAGCTGATGATCTTCCTGACCTTTCTTTTTCTGAGGGGCAGGCAAGGGGTTGTGGCTGGAGAGCATTTTCCCAGAGCATCAGCACAGCCAGGGCTGTACATCTTGAGTCCAGCTGGCGGGTGCTGGCCTGCCCAGCCTTCCTTCAGTGTTCCTCTTTTGCCTTAGCTGGCATTTGTTCTGAGGGTGAATCCTTCCTTCTCAGTTAGAGTGGAGTTAGAGATTATGATCACCAAGCATGCAGATCATATCTGCGCAAGTCTTATGTTCAAGTACACTAGGTTAAAGCAAGCACATCTATCACACCTTTGCGACTCTCTACTGAAGTATATTTCCTATCTGCATTATTATTCGGAGAAGGAAGAACCAGAGAACTCTGAAATGAAATTACTGCGTGAAAGGGCAGACCAAAGATCATGGGCAACATGCATTTCAACACTCTGCCCTACCGAAGGCCTTCCACCCCGATGTAAGAGAAGTATGTAGGTTGCTCCAGAAGTAACGCCATGTATTTATTTGCGTGGAAACTACAACAGATATAAAGACCACTATAAAACTCAGCTACAAAACACTATTTTTTCAGCATAGTGCTGACTCTTAGCAATGCCTTTTTTACCAGCAATGAGCAAGAGTCTTCATGCCATGCTCGTAAAAAATCTGCACAGCTGTGGTGACCCACTGTTATCTATGATTCTGTGATTCTCTACTGCTGAAATGCACCACCCACCGCCTCGTTGGGCTCACATCCACTGTTTTCTCTCCGTAAACATCCAGGAGGGGATCCATGAATATCAGTGGGTGCTGTATTTTCCTCAAGGAGAAATTCAGTGACACACCTTTGGTTCAGATGCCCCTTTTCAGCAGTCTGTCACATGGTAAGAAAGTTCAATGGAATATTGGTGGGAAGATTCAACCTCTACTGCTGTACCACCAACATCTGCCTCTGATGTCATGGGCCAACACAATAAAATAGGAGGCTTTACTTTCAGAGCAGTCTTTGTATTTTGTTGGGTCCTCATTGTCTTCTTGGCATTCCACTGCAGCATGACCCAAAGATGGTTGCTGCTTTTGCAGGCCTGCTCTGCTGAGCTTGGGGTTGCCAGCAGTGTGGATGGAATGATAGGCTTTTGCTACCATGCAGAGCTCTTAGGGTACCTGTGATACAGGAGCTTCGTCAGGATATGTTTGCTAGCAAAAGGAAAAAAAAAAATTAAACAAAAAAATACAAAGAGCTGTAGTAGCAAAAGCATGCTTGTCTTATGTTGTTTCGAACTTGTTTTGCTGCCATGGTTGTCATTTTACTTAAATGATGAGTGTAGGTAGGCCAACAAAATTCTCTTGCGTATGCTGACCTGCACCTGTTTCTACTTTTGTGATAGGAGAGCATCCTTACCTAAGCAGAAATGTTTAATTGTTTATGCCACAGTGGTTTTAGTACAATCCATTTAGTGCTTGTACTGCACAGTGACTACAGTGCGAGAATGACAGCACAATAAAGCAGGCAGCATAATCATCTCCACAGAGTAATTGTCCAGGTGTGACTCGTTTTGCTTTTTAATATGTTATTAGATTTATTAGTGGATAGAAAAAAATATTAATGTGGCCTGCAAATTCCTGCTGGCTTTTCTGTGATATTTCTATGCATGGAAAGTCAGCAAGGTGCCTCTTGGTGCTGTGGGTAGCATAAAGCATGCTTTTATCTGTTGATAGAAAAACCGGGTAGGGATGAGTCAAGCAAGTGTTTTCTTTCATTTGCACTCCTTGGGGGAAAGATGTATTGCTCATCGCTGCAGATAATTATCTCAATACTAGTGTAAGTGAGATCCAGAAATTCACTGTTGGCTCTCCTACAATTTGAATTCCCAGCTCATAGCTGCACTTCCCCGCTACATTTGGAGCCTGAAGTTCAAACCAGTACAGGGAAGATTTAAAATTCTTCCTGCGTCTGTTCAGTGCTATAAAGCTTGTCCGAATTTCAGTTCAGAACAGAGGAGAATACTTCTGCTCTGAAAATCCTGCTTTCAGGGGGGAGAGAGATGTGCAAAGTCTTATATCCACTTTTACATGGCTGGCTTTTCTTTTCAAGGCTGGCATAAGCTGTTTCTATCCTGAGCGCTGCCTTGATGATTCCAAATAAATATCCCTTGAAAGAACAGGGATTTCCCATGGTTAGGGGTGTAGCAGTGCTGAGGACACCTATCCATGCTGTGCTTTCAGCAGTGCTGTCTTGTCAGACGCAAACCTGTATCACCAGGGTCTATTGTGCGTGACCTTTGGCCTGCTAATTGAGTAAGGCAGCTCGTTTCTCCCATTTATGCAGAAGGAATTGCATGTATAGGATTGGCTTAAACCTCCTCAGAACTGGGTCATCCTTTGTGTTAAGATGGCATAAGATGACAATCATATGCTTCATTTATCGGTGTGGCTGGAATGATGGCTCTCTCCATTCCCAAACTGGTATCTGTGTCCCTGCAGGAACTGGAGGCACCTCGTGCTGCACTGAGACCAGGGTTTTACTTTGTGTTGCAGGGGATGATCTGCAATTCCACTAGGGAAACCAGCAAGCAGAGGTAGCAGTGAGGAGCCTAATAGTCAAATACTACTAGTTGCGTAACTTGAGAAAGTGCTGTAGGGAGAGAGCTTTGGATCTGAGTGTCATTCGAAGGAGGTAGGCTGAGATCAAATCTGTTGGTTTTTTTTTCTTCAACTGCAGCAATCCACAGCTGTAATTGAACTTCAGTTTAATGCCCAGCACCGATTATGGTAATGGTAAATATTCTAGGACTTGGTGGTGAAATCTGAGGATCTCAGATCTTGCATTTTAAGAAACATCCTGCACTTTCATCATCCAGGATTTACACTGTCCTTTTCTTTTCCTGAGGATAGCACTTCATGCTGGTTTCTTAAAACACTGGGCAAAAATGATAAGATTAGGTTTTATATCCTATACATGACAACAGTCTATGTAGATGTCTGCTGTTAACTAGAAGGCATCAAGTGAGATCTTGAAAACAAATTGGTGGATTCACTGGAGTGTACCTCAGACCTTTGAAGAGGTAAATTTCCCTGAGTGCCTACATTGACTCACGTTGGGTCTTCAAGAATAAGCAGGAGCTGGTCTCTGCTGTGGCTTTGCCTGGTTTTTTGCTGCACACAGGAACTGCAGGCATGGCTGTGGTGTAAATACAAGGGCATTTGGATTAAGTTTATTCTAATTCTGCAGTAATCTTGACCTCCTGTTTTCATTGAAGCCCTAATCCCGGGCCCTATCTAAAGCCCATTTAAAGTCAGCAGGGACGCCCCACTTGATCTCAGCAAGTGCTGGTCCAGCTGCTTGGAGGCCGCTTTGCACCTTGTGAAATCCCACTGACTCTGGCACCTCAACACACTGAGATGCAGGTTGTCCCTGCTCCCTCTGCTTTCTGGATGCTTCTGTCTTCCCCAGGCCAAAAGCACGTGTCTGTACAGTGCTGTCTCCAGGAAGCCTGGTTGCCTCAAGTTGGATCTTGCCTTTGCCCCTCATGCACCTTAGGCGGCCATAAGTCTGATGTGCTGCTGGTGCTGCTCGCATTCAGGGAAGGGGTTATTTTGGCTGACTTGTGTTGCGTAAGTGAAGCGCCTCATAGTGATTATATAAAAGATTATGTAACCCACTAATTCTGTAATCCCTTCTCTGGTGAGCCTCAGAATGTGTATATCTCCTTGATGGCTGGCGAAGTGCACTAAGCCGCGTGCTGCGCAGCGTGCAGGCTTAGTGACATGCGTGCTGCTCCAGCAAGGCCCCTTCACAACTTTTCTCTTTTCCCTTTAGCTCTGTGCCTCCTGCTCTTGAGGTACAGAGAAGTTTCAAAGCTGTTTGAATAGCGAGTTGCTCTTAGCTCTTCAGTAAACCCATACAGTGCTGCTAGCTGTCAGGGTGCATGGTTAAGATGACAGGCAGAGCAGCTGGTGGTACAGGGAACATGTGTTGTTTCTCAGTGAAACTTTTTACTCTTTCCTTCTTCCCAGGGTGTCTCACATACCCCACAAGAGATATTTAGGCTGGACCATTCTCAGGGTGCTGGCAGCAGCAAGAAGCCTGCCAGGCTGCTCTGAGACAGCGGAGGAAATCGTGTGTGCTCCAGCTCAGCTGCTGCCTGCCTCTCACTGCCCGATCTGTCCCTGTCCACTGCCCTGGTGGAGCAGAGCAGGATGTGACTCACCAAAAGCAGATGCAGCCAGGGCTGGGGAGAGCTCATGTAGTGCTAAGTGCGATCTTTGGGGGAAAAAAAAAATCTGGGGAGGAACTATATGCTGTTCTTAAATTCTCTCAGCCCTGAGGTAGCTGTGTGGGGACAAGCCAAGGATAGCTCAGGAGGAGGCGAGAGGATGGCAAGGAAAGGAAACAAGCAAAAGGAGTTTTCTTAGCATCAGTGATTCATCTCGGTGCATGAATCCCAGCCCCTGAACTGCTGCCATGGATCCTAGTTTAACTGCTGGAGTCTGGGCAGCTGCCTGTTTTATTTCTGGCTTCCCCTACTCCTCTTTTTGTATGCATTTTTTTTTTGTTTGCCTCTTATACACTGTCCTGACCGCATTGTTGTCACCCTTTCTCATTGCTCCAACCAGTGTCCTCTCTACCTCCAATTACCTTATAGGTGCTGAATCTCATGCTGCCTGAAGCTCAAGATGTTTATCTTCAAGCTGCCACGTAAGCTCTGATTCCATTTCCCCCTCCTCCTCCCAGGATTGTTCTGGACATTTGTTCTGCTTCTCTTGGCATTGGTTTCCTTCTCCCTTTGTGCATTATTGATTTAATGACTGCCACCAATGCTGTTTGCAGATGTTTCTACTTCCCTGGCTGCTGAACACTCATCTCCTTTTAATATTCTTCCCTTTAACATTTTATCTGCTCTCCCCACCTCTCTCTTTTCTAGGATTTCTTTTGTCCCTGCAATTCAGCCCTGGCATATTCACATCCTGCATGGATTGTGCTTCTTCCATTATTTCTTTCCTTTGTGTGCAGAGGTCTGTTCCTGAGTCCGTACCATCTGCACTTATGAGTGTGCTGTAAATCAATTTTTAATATATCTATAAATATGTAAATACATTTTTACTGTATTGCAATTATCTGTTTGATACAGGTAGAGAATAATATTCCTTTTTGCTTTCACATTTTACCAAATATTTCTTTTTCCCCAGCTTATTTTGCTGTTAGAGTAGAGACTTGAGGGTTCCATTTGATCACAGAATCACAGAATTGTAGGGGTTGGAAGGGACCTCCAGAGATCATCGAGTCCAACCCCCTGCCAAAGCAGGTTCCCTACAGTAGGTCGCACACGTAGGCATCCAGGCAGGTCTTGAACATCTCCAGAGAAGGAGACTCCACCGCCTCCCTGGGCAGCCTGTTCCAGTGCTCCGTCACCTCACTGTAAAGAAGTTCTTGCGCATGTTTGTGCGGAACTTCCTATGCTCCAGTTTCCGGCCGTTTCCCCTTGTCCTGTCTCCACTCACCACTGAAAAGAGTCCGGCCTCGCCATTCTGCCCCCCACACCTTAGATATTTATAGACCTGGATCAGGTCCCCTCTCAGTCTCCTTTTCTCAAGGCTGAACAGACCCAGTTCACTCAGCCTTTCCTCATAGGGGAGATGCTCCAGGCCCTTCACCATCTTTGTGGCCCTCCGCTGGACTCTTTCCAAGAGATCCCTGTCCTTTTTGTACTGGGGAGCCCAGAACTGGACGCAGTACTCCAGATGAGGCCTTACCAGGGCAGAGCAGAGGGGGAGGATCACCTCCTTTGACCTGCTGGCCACGCTCTTTTTAATGCACCCCAGTAAGCCATTGGCCTTTTTGGCCACAAGGGCACACTGCTGGCTCATGGCCAACCTGTCGTCCACAAGGACACCCAGGTCCCTTTCCGCAGAGCTCCCCTCCAGCAGCTCATCCCCCAACCTGTACTGGTGCATGGAATTATTCCTCCCCAGATGCAAGACTCTACACTTGCTTTTGTTAAACCTCATCCGGTTTCTTTCTGCCCAGCTCTCCAGCCTATCCAGGTCTTGCTGAATGGCAACACAGCCTTCAGGCGTGTCAGCCAATCCTCCCAACTTCGTATCATCGGCAAACTTGCTGAGGGTGGCCATTATCCCCTCATCAAGGTCATTGATGAAGATGTTGAACAAGACCGGACCCAGCACAGACCCCTGAGGAACACCGCTGGTTACAGGCCTCCAACCGGACTCTGCACCACCAACAACGACCCTCTGTGCTCTGCCAGTCAGCCAGTTCAATCAGCCAGTGATGTTTACCCCTAGAGTTTTCTTAATAGCACATGTGACCCCTTGGTATGGAGGACTGCCCCATGTACAGATCCCTTTTCCTTCATATTTGTTCCTCCTCTTTTTAGTAGGATACTGCTGCTGAAGCATACAACTTCTGCTGTCAAGGCAAAAGAGTATTAGGGGAATGTTTTTAATAGACACAATGTGGATGGGAGCTAGGAAGAGGAGACTGTGTGTACAGCTAATAAGCTTCCTGCGACCCACTGCAAAGAACACAACAGACCTGCAGATGTTTTGCTTTGGTCTGGGAATGAGTCATGGGTAATATGAAAATACTGTAGTATGTCAATTCACAGAATTTTAATGGATTTATCTTCTCAGCCTCAAACATCTCATCTGAGCAGAGGTGTGAGTTCAGGTGGAGGTTTTAGTGCAAGAGCATGAAAAGGTGTGGAAAAGCTGTTGTAAGAGACTGTGTAACATGAAAACTGTTTAATATGCATCTATGCTGACACAGTAAGAATAATCCCAATGGAACTGATATGCAAACGGCCAGTAGTGAAAAGAGGGACGACAGAATTCACCCACTGTATTGACCTGCCGTGTGAACCTGGGGTTGATGCAAATTCCATAGCATCTGTGAGATATGTCTGTAAACTCCTACCTAGGATCAAAGAGTAGCATGATGTTCTTGTTACAGATGGATGCAAGGACTTAAGTATAGAAATACAGTGCAAACAGGTACCAGTGCAATTTTTTCATCTGTAGCAAAGGCTGTGTTCAGTCTTTTCTTGGTAAATTGTCTACATTGCCAATGTCGCATATAGAGTGTATAATGTTATTAACTACAGAAGGTGCGTTGTGTTACTTTGCAGTCTGGGATTCCAGATGCAGCTTTGATAGCACAGATTGCTGGTCCCCAACAGGAAACCTGCAACAGAGCTCATCGTGTTGAATTTGGTGGCTGTGGTGGGGGCAGGACATGTTTTGGAGTTTTAGCTCCGGTCTTAGTTGGTGATATGCTAACTTCTAGGAAAATAGGCTTCTTAAGAAAATTCAGTTAAATAGAGTTCCAAATGCAAGTCCTCTGAAGATGAAAATTAGTGGTGCCTGCAAATACCCTGCTGTCTGGAAATGCCTGATGGAACCAAATTAATAATGTGTAAAAGCTTCCTTTTGAAATGTTTCTGTAGCAAGCTTTTAAATAAATCTAGAGAAGCTTGGAAACAGGGATCTGTCATAAAAAGGCTTTCTTCTTCCAAGCAAGAACACTTAAGCATGAAGAAGGAAGGTTATAAAGGAACAATTGTTGCCAGACTTTCTGATGCCTCTTAGGGAAAGCTCCGCAAGCCTTGTTTACAGCAGTAGGAACGGCGCTTGCAATTCCACTATCGCATGTGCAAGTGTTATTCTAGCACCAGTAATGATTCCCTGGACATCTTCTCAAAGGTGACTGTAAGCACTGTGAATGCTTGGGTCTTGGTAACTCCTCCAAATACCCATCTTCCAAATCAAATTGAACCTATTTGTATGTTCTGGATATTCCTTCATGCTGTATTCGAATAGCAGTAATGAAATAAAGAGTAATTTGCATTGTTACGCTTCATGTGTCCCTGACAGTTAGCACTTAGATTTGCATGGGTGTCATGGTTTTGTGATTTTGTTGTTGTTGTTATTCCACATGATAACATCATGTAAAGCAGTGGGAGTTAAAGAGTTAATGTTCTGGTTCATTGGATTGCCTTTTTTTTGGGTGTTTGGTTCTCAGAGGGGAGGGGAGGAGCGGTGTTTTCCCAGAGGAGTTGGAGTCCAGAGGAAGAAAGGTGGAAGTGCTGGCAGGTCAGCAGTCTCTCTCTCTTTGTTCACATCACAGCAGCACATGGTCCCCCTGCAGTCTATAGAGTAAGGCATCGGTTTTGGACACTCTCTCTCATTTTTGTTTGATTTGTTGGCCGCAATTCCAGTTGTATTGTGTTGTATTGTATTATCTTGCATTCTGAGATCATATTTAGTAAAGGAATGTTTTTCCTCAGATCGTTGCTGTTGCTCTGTTTTTTTTTGTGTTTTCTTTGACCCATCTACTGTCTCCCTACCCATTCCCCTTTTTCCCTCTCCTAGGCTCGGGCCTGTGAGTCCCCTGCCTCATGAGTCACAGGGCTGGGTTGGATTGGCCTGTAAACCCTTGACACATTTTTTTTTTTCCTTTTTTTTTCTGGACCTGTGGACCTGCTGTCCCCTGTCATGGACACAGATCTAGAGATAACTGTGACAATGGGAAACCAGAATTTTGCAACCACTGTAGTGAGTTTAAGCATACTTCTCAGGCACCTCTCAGAAGGGATTTCATAGCACTTTAGAAATACGCTGTGTCTTGTTCCTGTCACAAGCAAACCAGATGCGTACCCATTGTACAGATGGGTGAGTGGGTGGAAAGGAGTGAAGGTGCCATATGCAGCATTAGCATCAGAGTTAGGATCTTCCTGTTTTTGACTACAGGTTTCTCAATCCAGTGCATCACACAAAAACTTCTTTGACCTCTGTATAGCTACAGAAGGTGATGACAGTGCCTTCTAGTATAATACAAGCACTGCGGAGCAATAGCAGGTAATAAAGAAGAAAAACTAGTTCACCCCTTCAAATGACCTGGGATGGCTCAAGAGACATACAGTCCGTATCCAGAGAGATGCTTCTCTCTTAGCTGCTAACCCTTAAATGAGGTTGAGGAGGGGTGAATTCAGCCTTCACTCCTTCCAGACGCTCAGATGCACTGCTTGAACCTAAGCTCCCTGAGTTAGCCATGACTTCTCACTTGGTTCAGGCTGTGACCCGACAATTCTGCTGCAACCTCAGAGTAAATGCTTGATTGGGTGAGGTAAGCACATGCTTTGCAATGCAAAATGACAACTGAGTGCTTCCTTTTCAGGGGCATCTAAATGTGAACATTTTTTGATACCCCAGGCTAGACATCTTTGTAGATGGGGTGAATCATTCCTCTTGAACGGTGTGGAAGAAAATTTCTTGCAGTTGATCTCTCTTGCTCATATGATTACCAAATTGTGACCCTAATGCTTGTCTAATGAATCTTGCTGGTACTGAATCTGACATCAGTAAATGCATCCTGATTCTTATTCTGTGCATTTTTAACCCAGTCTTTTGATTATGTATTGGACACCTAACACCAAACTGTACTTGTATTGGGATTGTATTTGTGCTTGTTTCCATGACTTTCTGTTGATGTATCTGGTGTCAGACTATAGTGATGACTAGAACTGGTAAAAGTCTTCACCTGCATCACACCCCTCAGAATTACTGACCAAATGAGGATTTCTGTTCTTATTTTTGTTTGTTCATGGGTTTGTTTTTAATCAAAATGTCCCAGGACTGCGTTTTTCAGAGATTAAAGTTTTGCAAAATTGTGTCAATGCAGCAGAGTAGTTTTAGTCAAAATGAAAATAAAAGCATGTTGAAACTTTTCCAGCACTTAAAAAAGCTGAATTTGTTTGTATGTGCCCAAAAGCTAAGGAATTGAAAGCACAGGTTTACAGAATGTGGCCAGAGAAGAGCGGAGCTTTTTTTTTCGGAAGAACTCGGTGCTCACCACAGGACTGGAGGCCAGTTCTATTTTCTATATGTCTCAGGATTTTGTGAATGTTTATCACGCATCTCCTGGAGGAGTTCCTATAGGAGGTGGAGTGTACTGGAGTTAATCTGCATTAATTGTTGTTGCTATCCCTCTCTGCATGATACGAAATGCAAAAGTAATGTGCCTTAAGCCAGATGGAAAGGTCAGTGGTTTAGGTGGCCTCTTGAGGAGGGGGTGGTACCTGTGTTTGTAGTACTTGCTTCAAGTGGAAGAACATACAAGTTAAAGACTAAAAAAAAATAATGTTCATGATGGCTAGGTCTTTTGGCTGCTGTTTAACAGCATGGCCTTGATGTGGGAAATCATATGTATGGGGGATTCTACCTGGCTGTGATAGGAAGGAGGCTCAGGTTCCCTGAAGTGCAGGAGACTTGAACACAATTTGACACGTCTCAACAGAAGCTGCTCACAGTTTAGATGGGTCTTGACTGAAATCGGACATCATCACCTCCTCTTTTCCCTTACCTCCAAGCGCTGCAGATCTGTCCTTTGAGATACTTAACAGATGCTAAGAAAACAAAGATTCTGTAAGTTTATTTTAGGAGTGCAAGAAACAAATCATTTCAGATCCAAAAAAACCAGATATGTGCCTAAGTCCCTAAGATTTCTGTTAGGGTTTCAAGGTGGCACCATCTGGAGTTTATGTGTCACTATGTAATTAATTCATAATTCATATGCTGATATGAAATATTTATATCTAATAAAAAAATCAAAAATCTGTCTCCTCCTTTTAAATAAAGAGTGTCTTATATTGCCATTATGAATGCTCTTGCACATTCAGACAATGAGTGTTGGCGGTACTGGAGTGATGTTTCAGATATTCAGTCTTCCTCTGCAGTTACTGGAAGCTGGGAAACGTGATGCAGGTGGGTTGAAAGAAGGCAGCATCCCACCTTAGACCACTATAATGCTGTAATTGTTGTTCTTTTGTTGTTGTTTTTGTTTTTCCCCTGAAATGATTAGAAATAATCCAGAGACAGCAGCTTACCTTTTTCTGGGCTAGCCCAGACTTCCATCATTATGTTTCTGTTTTTTGTGATGGTGCTGTTAAATCAGGATTGATTTAGCACTGATAATGTTTTGTCAGCAGAGGGTATTAAAGGACTCTTTGCAGTGAAACTAATATAAAAAAATGATAAAGTTCCTTGTTCCTTGCACAGTTCCTTGTGCCAGCATATAGGATTGGCACTCGACTGTGTGGTCACCTGCCATGTTCAACCTCAACACTTGCACAAGAGGGCTTGTGCAGGAGCTGTTCTTCCCGTTAGAAAAGCTTTGTGTTAAAGTGTATGGCCTGTATCTTGCAAGCACAAGCTCACCTTTGTCTGTTTATGGATTTTAAATCTGCAGGATTGTGGGTTATATATTTTTTCATGCAGCTATGGGAAAATCTTAACGTTCAGCAGAGCCATATATGAATTTGGAGAAGGTCTTCTAGTGGGTTACTGTGTTTATTTCTCAAGTTCTCGATAGGGCTGGAGATCACGTATCTGAAATATGTTGTGTGTTGTATAGGTCTTAGGTAATTAATATTTTATGCTTGTCACTGAGATATGTAGTAGTGATTAAAAATCAAGTGGTGATTATGCTGAATGATTACTATTTCATTTATATTCTTTGAAATAGGAAATAAAATATGTTACTGCTGTATTGATTTCATTTTAAAGAACTTTGTCAAATCTAGATTTTATCAAGCTACCATGTCAATAAGTACTTTTACAGCTAATTTCCAGCTGGGACAAGAGGTTTTCATTGAAACTAGTGTTAGGGGCTTTGAGAAGTAACAGTTTCTGCATCCAGTTTCATTCTGCTGTTCGTCCACCCTTGCTCTTGCCCATCACCCAGGCATCTCTAAATTGAAGTCTCTCAAACCTTTTGGGCTTTTTCTTTACACTCTCAGTATTCCTTACAGCTGCCCTTCTCTGTACTCTAAATTCCTACGTGTAAGTGGAAAGCAGAAGTAGGGTTTTGAAGGTGCACGTTGCATTCCTGAAGTGTTAAGAGTTTCAGGAAGAACTACTAGGGAGAAATATGTTACTGGTGTCTGCTGAAAAGTTGGGATTGCTCTGCTGCTCAAAGTGACTTAAATAAAGCTAACCTAAACTTCTAAGCTCGTAAGGGTAATCGTTGTTTTGTTACAGTTCCTTGCAAGAAATTGAGCTGGACTGCAGACTTCAGATTTTAATTTTCTCTGCAAGTGGTTATTGGTGGATAAAGAACTCTTTGGCACAGAGCTGAAGATCCTAAAGGCCTTGAAATGCATTTTTTGACTTTTGCCTCATGAAATTTCGTTGCTTTTGATTGGTCTGGACAGCAGATAGGTCTGCGCAGTATGTGTTTGTCTCCTGTGCAGATACTGAAAAGCAGGGGACGTAGGCTAGCATGATTTTCCAAATTCAGTGCTCAGAAATGTGCTTGAGTGTGCCTGTTGGAAGAGAGACACGTTTTAGCCTAAAGGACTGTGGATACGCTCTGCTGAGAACAGACACTTGGAAAGCACATAGTGCTTCTCCAGCAAGCTCTCAGTTCTCTTGTGTTGTGAACATCTGAGAGAAGGCTGCTCGTCACTGTGACCATCTTGTTAGAGCTGTTAGAGTAAAAAAAGTGACAGTCTAATACCAGAAAAGTTTTGTTTGATTGTGTTTGGCCAGAAAATCAGGTAATAAACTCGTCAGCATGGGTGGGATTGCAAAATTGCTGTTTCTGTAATAACATTGATGGTGGTGACATGTTGAGATCTAAATCAAAATGAAAATATTTGTAGGCTTGCTAGGCTTGTATACTCCCTGTGAGTGCTTGGTATTTGCTGCTGCTATGCTTTGAGAAAGACTTGGGATGTGAACAGAAAGAAGTATGGTGGGTTGTTCCTTGAGGTTGTTCATGTTACAAGATATTCCTGTTCAACTGCTACTTGCATAAACGAGGTAATCAGAATAAGACTCTTTACATAGGACTTGTCCTGTTGTTCTGGTCCTTGTTCTCTTTTTCCGAGCCCATTCTAATCTTCAAATAAACCAATGAGGCAACATTAATGTGGCTCAGTAAGGCACATTCAAGTTGCCTTTTTCCTTTCTCATTAAGTCTCGCTTCCATGGTTTTTACTCTCCGTTTGCATCCAACTTGCTGGTCCTTTTGGTTGTTTTTTTTTGTACTTTGATACTCCCTGCTCCCATGTTGTGTAGTGATTGTGCAGTACTGTCCTGGTTCCTGATTATAACTCGTAGATTACACAGTAAGTATTAAATAACAATTATCCTATCATACTTTCTGCCAAACTATACTTCTGGTGAATTTATTTCTGCTTTATTTCTTTTTGCAATGTAAGCACATCAAACAGCTGCTTCTCCCAGCAGAAGCTCAGGAGGACTGACTTTTCCTCTGTTCTTTTTCCCTTCAGTCCATCCGGATTCCTCCTTAGACCTGGGGAGAGATGCTCAGTGCCTGCACAGTTGTATAACAGGCTGTTGCTTGCTTTTGTGCCCTGAGCAAATAATGATATATCCTAAATGCTTATAAAAACTTTAACACCAGCTTCATTTCATCTTAATAGACTAATAAAAGCAACCAGTGTGTGTGCTGCTGGCTCCAGTACTTCTGCATAAGCCATTAGCAAAACAACATTACTGGCTCTACACAAAGAAAAACAGAGGTGATGAAAATGAGAATTGGCTCCAAGAATAAGTGCCAGTGAATGCAGAGACCTGCTCTTATGTGTACTGGCTGCTGCGAGCTCTTTGTTTGAGGCTGAGAAGTCAGTGCCTTCTAATAATTTGTTTTATATTCTCTTTTTTTCTTTGTCTTCTGTAAGTATCCTTTGCAACGTTTCCAGCAAAGCTGGCAACTTCCCAGGAGCCTGTGGAACTTTTCCAGTTAACTTGTATGCACAGAGACCTGGCAGATTTTGCATTTTATACATGAGAGCAGCTGGTCTGGCCTCTGCTTTTCCTCTGCCCCTGTGCAGTTATACCCACATGCCAGGTACAGTGGCTTGTCTTTGAAGGTTATGCATATCCCCACCAGGCATCCAGTTACCTTGCTGATAACATGGAAGGAGGAAAAGAAATGTGCCTATCTCACGGCACCCAGCCCTCAGTCCAGGGCAGCAGCAAAAATAGTCCTGGCTATGCACCATTTACCTAATGTTTGCTAAGTGTGCCTATACAATTGATGTATTGTGTATTTCAAGTACACAGAAACTGTAAAACTACCAATTAACCCTCATTTAATGGAAACCAATGCCATCTGCTTTAAGAAGCAAAAGCACTGCTGATGTGCTGGTACTCACAGATTCCAAATTCAGACATGCTGCCTGCTGGAGTAGCAGTAGCAGAGTAGTAGTAGTAGTATCTGGGTGCTTTCCTACAAATGTTAAAATTCTTATCAGGGAGGTCTAGAGGCTTCAGCTTTGCTGAAACTCTTTTTACATGGCTTGTGATTAGGCCTTGCCTAAGCCTGCTGCAAAGGCAGGATATGGTTTTGAGAGGTTTAATGCCCACTTCCCTTCATTCTCCTTCCATGCTGAAAATTTAAATTCAGCAAGCAAAGTTAAAAGATGTCATGATTTTTCTTTCCAGGAAAAGCTTTTACATTTCAGACTGTCTGAAGATGTCCACTGAGTACAAGCATTCCCAAAAACAGCTCTTCAGTTGGAGCAATTTAGAAGTGGAGTATCAGCTAGCACAAGACAGGTGCTGGAGGAGAGATGCAGATGATATTGGGGAGGGTGAGGAGGTAGTAAAGGGTAAAACTATCCCCCCCCCCCCCCCAAAAAAAAAATTAATTTATTGAAGAAAAAATTGTTTTTTAATCATTCAGTATGTTCTAGTTTAGTTGGTTGTGCATTAGGCACAAAGAATGCAATTGAGACTTCTACCTGTTCTCCTACAGCCTTGAAAAGCAGTCAGTGCATTAGTGTAGTCTTCCCTTTTGTCTCCTCATTCTTACAGAGCTGAGTGAACAGCACATCATCATCTTTCCCTCTCATCCAGGTCTCGTTTGTTTGCAACGTTGTGTTTTGCTGTCCTTATACAACATCTGCCAGTCATCTATTGCTTATATCCTTAAATTTATATTATTCTGTGTGTCACTTGTGTTCAGCGGTCTCTTCTTTGCAACAATCTTAGAGTTCACAGTCTGGCATCCTGATTCCTTGTGTTTTCTCTCTTTGTTTCTTTTTACTCACCTTTGTAGTTGTGGTCTTTTGAAGAATGCTCATCCTTTTCTTTCCTATCTCCTGATGTGTTCAGTGGTTTAAAGGAGGTATTTCTAGCCTATGAAGAATGCCATTACTATGCTAGTTTGCTTTTTATTTTGTTTTACTTGATTTTTATTTTTTTTGAAGAGGCAAGATTTTCTTCTTTTTTTGTAGTGCTGTTCTGAAATAGGACAAGAATTTCCAGTCAATCCTCCTTAGACTCTTGGTGCATTGTAGAATTGTTAATTTCAGTGATCTTTGCCTTTCAGTTGGCAGTCTCACATTAGCCCCACAAATGTATTCCACTTCTGATTTTAAGAGTTTTTCCTGATGATGCTTCCTTTCCTTTCTTATAATTTGAATGAACATGCAGAATTGCACTTTGCCATGATAAAACAGCTGTATGGTGTAGAGTTTTCTTTTTCTCTCCTCCTAGTGGAAGGAGAACATAGTAGGCCCTTAGCTTAGCTGGGTGACACCATAGTTGCAAGCCTTGAAGCTTCTCTGAACACAATTGGCTGGACTGGGATTGAAGTGTGAAGAGCTTACTCCAGCAGAAAGATTTGCAAAGTGTGCTGTGGGTGCCCTGATGGCATGTGGGCTAGTTCAGATGGATGCAGAAGCTGTCGGTGTGCATGTGAAGGATCTGTGCACGTCAGTATCATACTGGGTAAGGCCTCATCCTAAAATCTCTGCACTTAGTGGGCTGTTAGAGCTCTGTGATGACCAGGGGCTTCTTTGATCCCTTCCATGCATTACCTTCATATAATCATAGAATAATTAAGGTTGGAAAAGATTAATAAGATCATTTAGTCCAATTGCCTACCCGTCACCACCATGCTCACTAAACCATGTCCTCAGTGCCTATGAAGGTCCAATAAAAATTACTTTCTGACTTTCTGGGGTGTGCTTGGTCTGTCTCAAACATTTGCAGAACCAGGCCATCACCATGACAACCAGTCAGAGGAGGTTATTAGGGAGGTATTGGATCCTGTTCTCTCACGGGATAGTCTTGCTTTGCTGACAACCTGACATTACCTTTCCTGCAAGAAAGTTTTGATAGAAACTTATTTTCCACAAACTTGTTATTGAGACCTTGCTTGTTTATGACCTTGGGACAGTGCACCTGCAAGCCCAGCAGGCACAAAAGGATACCTGAGATGCAACCCAGGGAGTTGTCTTCTTCCTCCTTTGTCTTCTTGGTTGTCATCGTTGCCGTTTGCTGGATTGAGAATACGACTGTCAGATTAGTGTGAGCCCCCCGCCACCCCTCCTCCAGCACTCTTGACCGACACTGCAACTCCTCAGAACACACCTTTGAAACAGACCAGTCATCAGTCTTTTCCTGTCAGTGTCTTTCCACAAGAGAGAAAAATGCACTCAGACATTTCCTGTGCTTTTCTGGGGGCAAGTTTCCTAAATATGACCTCTCAAGTGAGGAGACTAAAGGCTTTGCTGGAATGCCCGCGGGGAAGCAAGGACTGCCACCGGGCAAAAATTTGTTTCAAAAATAGACATAGTTCTTGGGTCTTTACCCTGGAGGAGCCTGCACCTGCTATCCAAAATTTGAACTCCTTTTGGAAGTAACCAAGAGCTTTAAATCAGTGCCCAGGAAGAGGCTCAGGTTGCTACTGGATAAGCCTCTACCTACAGGGAGGACATGCAGGAGTGTTGCTGTGATTTGGGATTGTCTGTTTGTGAGGATATTTTCTGTTTTCCTTGTTTTTTGTTATAGCTATTTCTACAGGTGCTTTGTGGCACAGGTTACTTTATTAGTATCTCTAATATGAAATACAAAAGCTGAACAAAATCCATTTGGTGATTTTGTTTCCTTCTCTTTAGGGAAACTACCGTCCACTTTGACTTTCAACTCTTTTAACTTTCCCCTCTCTTTGAAACTGTTCCTTGGTTGTCATGCTTCAGATTTTGCTGTTGCAATGGGTCCTTAACAAGATAAGTTTTTTTTCCCTTAAATATAACCCGCTGAATGCTCTGACTTTATGACCTCTAACTGTGCCCTTACGCATATGAACAAGGCAAATGGAGCCTAACAGGAGAAGGTCCGAATTTCCAATTATAATGAAGTTTCCTGATTTTTTTGTTGTTTCTGAGCCTTTGAATTTTACTTTTGTACCCAAGTCTTAGATTTTCTTTTGTATTTCATTGGTACCCTTGAGTGTTGTGAATTTATAAGCATCAACTGTCTGCTAATTTGCTTGGTCTCAATTGCAAGCAGATAAGTTTGAGAAAATACTTAGCAACTGTGGATAGTTTTTGTTTTTTTCCAAATTGTGAATTTGTATTGAGTACTTTTTTTTTTTTTTCCAGCTGTACTCTGAGCTTGATCTGACCAACTGGTGAACTGACTAATGGTTTCAAATGAAAAAGAATAAGCAGGGAGAAATGTTTTGTGTGGATACCCAGTGGTCTACATTGTGTTGTTCTCTTGCCCCTTCTCTGGCTGCTTTAACAGTTTACTCGCCTTTGGCATTCACACCAACTCAAATAACTGCCTCCTGTTTGTGTAGCATTGCGCAAGGTCTGAAACTGGAGCATGCTGTTCCATCATTAAATGAGCAGTGTTGAATACTTGGGAAATTATCAACAGCTGCAAGTTCTTCAGCTATTTTTATTTGACTGTGGCTATAATTTTTCTGGTGTGTTTGTACTTAAGTTAGAAGTGAAAATATAAATAGGACCCCCAAGAGACTGACTTTTTGTTTTTAATTAAAAATAAAAAGGATCGTGCCTAACAAAAGCATCCATAATAGCACAGAAGGCAGCACAGAAATTTAATCATAATTACATGAGTCTTTTAGTCTGGTTTTGGTATAAATGACTTTGTAGTCACCTGGGCACATGGTTTGGTAATTGGCAACTTCTTCAGGCAGTCTGCACCACTAAAAGCCCTATAGACAGATCATCTGTCTTAGTCTTCATAAAGATTAACAGCAGCAAAGGAATTCTGTTTTATGTTTTGTAGTCCTAGCCTAGATACAAGTCAAAACCCACGGCAGCTGCTCCCTTCAGCAGTCTTTGGATGAAGCCCTAAAATCAAGCCATGAAATCTTATGATGATGACGGTAAAACAGGATTTCTCAAATATCCTTGAATAAATAGTCCAGCTAACTTCAGAATTTTTTTTTCCCAGGAATTGTGTGCTCATATGTCGGGAATGATGAGGCAGAGCCAGTGCTTCCAAAGGAAAGGTCAGCATGAATCCGTGAGTTAGCTGCTTGTTCTGGTCCTAAAGGGTTCAGGTTCCCCATCTGCTCCTTGCTCTAGTATCAGGCAGCTCACAGAGCGGTGCTGGGGAGGCGATGTGGGGGAGAATCTAGTATCAAAGTTCACTCTTTGTGCTTTCTGAAGCACTTGAGGTTCTTTCCAGGGAGCTAGGATATTGTATTGAAATCTGGACCATAGCAAGAAAACAGCTGGGAAGAAGAACAAGGTTTTAATTTAATCTGTGGCCTTTTCAGTATTGCAACTGAAGACTCAGTGAATGCAGAATGAATGGGAGGAAGCCTATGCTGAAGCTTTATCTTTTCCACCAGTATAAAAAGATGCTACTCAGAAGTATTGCTGTTGAACAGGAACCGGCAGCAGGTGCACTGGTGGTTTATTTGCAAAGCAGCTTAGCAATGAATAATCTCCTTTAGCTGAGGAAGTGGGAGGTCCAATTCTTCAGCCTTTGTGTGACACGATTCATGTCAAAACATCCATTGCTTAAACTGGACATCAATTTTGAAAAAGACACACTTCTGTGAGAATTTGTAGTCATTATTTTACATGTTGAAAATACATTGTTATATTTTTGTATTTGTGTGGAAATGATAAGGGAGGCAGTTTTCTGTTATTCTCAGTTTCCTAAAACTTTAAGGACAAACTCAAACCTGTTCCCATTAATACTTGTGCATGTGCTTCACTGCTGTGAGTTAGTAACACATTTGTTTGTGTTGTTTGTATACGCAGTGCTCCTCACATGTTTCAAAGATTGGATCATAGAATCACGGAAGGGTTTGGTTTGGAAAGACACCTTGAAGACCATCTGGTCGCAGCCCCTCTTGCAATGGACAAAGTTGCCACCCACCAGACCAGGTTGCCTTGGGCCCCATCCAACCTGGCCTTGAATACCTCCAGGGATGGGGCATCCACAGTTCCTCTGAACAACTTGTGCCAGTGCCTCACCACCTCTCCATGTAAGAAAACTTCCCCTAATATCTAATCTAAATCTTCCCCTCTTTTAGTTTAAAATCATTCCCTCTCGTCCTGTCACTAAGACTTCTGTGTAACAAGTCAGTCTCCTTCCCGTCTATAAGCCCTCTCATAAGTTGAAGCATTGTTTGGTGTCTTATGACTTAAGAATCAATAAACTGAGGTAGAGTTCTTTGATCCGTGGCTTTATTGACGTGAGGTGACAGACCAGCATTTAAATCATCAGACACCAAAATGCAATCAGCACACAGGAGGGACTGGATATCATCCTGAGGGACCTGGAGAGGATAGAGAGTAGCTCTGTGTGAATCTCATGGAGTTCAGCAGGGCCAAATACAAAGTCCTAGGTTTTGTATTTGGTACCTATTAGGTACCTAGTTCGGGTCAGTCCCAGGAACAGGTATGACCAATCAGTGTGTACCTGCAGCCATCTGCATTCTGGACAGCATCAAAAGAAGGGTGATGAACAGGGCAAGGGAGAGGATTGTCCCTCTCTACTCTGCCCTTATGAGGCCTCACCTGTATGTGTCCAGGTCTGGAGCTCCCAGCACAAGAAAGATGTGAAGCTGTTGGAGTGGGTCTGGAGGAGTCCCAAAAGAAGGCTGAAGCACCTCTCCTGTGAGGAAAGGCTGAAGGAGATAGGCTTATCTAGTCTGGAAAAGAGAAGGCTCTGGGGAGACCTCATTGCATCTTTCCAGTATCTAAAGGGGCCTACAGGACAGATGGAGAGGGACTCTTTGTCAAGGAGTGTGTGCCCTATCATGGATGATGGATAATGGCTCTAAACTGGAAGAGGGAAAGTTGAAGTTAAGTATCAGGAAGAAATTCTTTACTCAGAGGGTGATGAGGCTCTGGCACAGGTTTGCCCAGAGAAGCTGGGTGACCCATCCCTGGAGCTGTTCAAGACTAGGTTGGATGAGGCTTGGAGCAGCCTGATCTAGTGGAAAGTATCTCTGCCCATGGCAGGAAGCTGGGACTAGATGGTCTTTAAGGTCCCTTTTAACTTGAGTTTTGTGATTCTAGAAGTGTTCATCTTTTAATTGAAAATGAACAGCATCATGAGCTGAGGCTGAGCAGCCTGTCCATGGTGAAGTGGCAGGCTCTTTCACTCATAAATTAAAGGCTAAGCACAATAAAAAATGTAGATGTGGTTTTTGTTTGTTTGTTTGTTTGTTTGTTTGCCTTGCAATGCATGAAGATGATACCGGGGTTTCCATATTCCTTCAGATGGCTGGAATGAGGACCCACAGCTGATTCATGGTGTCACGCTTGTCTCTGTCAGCTGGGCTCCTAGTCTGAAACCTTTTAATCTGAAGATGGGAACTGGTGCCTCACAGAGGAGAAATGCAGCTAGTTGGCAGCACCACACATCTGTTATGGTATAAAACTGACTATGACACTGGAATCTGCTGCTTTTCATCAATAGCCTTCACAAAATGCTCTCAATCCAATATAGCGGTCCTACTACATGTCTGCCTTTGCAATTTCTTTGCCTGCCATCCTTTTGGTTTCTGACCTCTGATGTGAACAGCCTGTTTGGAAAAGTGGAGAAGCCTTGACTGCGGCTTGGAACTTGTGCCATTTGTTCCAATTAGCCTCTTTTTCCACTGCCTGTCAGTTTTGTTTCTGAGGAGCAGAAAGGAGGAGGGGAAGTAGACTGACTGAGATCTGAAATTGTTCTGTACAATCCACATCCTGCAGGTGTCACTTGTGGGGTCACTGGAGATTGTTAAGCATGATTCTGATTTGATTCTTCGCTTGTTACCTGCTAACTCCAGCTGGCACATACTCAGGTGAAAGAAGAATAAGCCCCAAATTTTATAGGTTCTTCTTTTCCCATTTCCTGACTTAAATGAGGAAAGAAGTGAAAGATGATATGTTGCAGTGAGAGACTGCCATAGTAGATAATACATATCAGAAATAAGAACTTATTCCTTTCTCAAATGACATTCTGGTCTCTGATTGCCGTCTTCCTTTCCTTCCTTTCTGCTTTTTTCTTCTCCTTTTTCACAGGCCTTGTCTTCACTTCTCATCTTGCCTGCTGACTTTGGCGCTTCAATTCCTCATTTGCTTCTCTGCTCTGCTTTACTTCTTTCTCCCATCTATGAGTTTACATTTTTGGCTACAGAATAAGTGCTTATTTTATTGCACAGTACTGTTTATCATGATGTTGCCTTAGCGGCCTCATTTTGTAGTGCTTTTTCTGTCTGAAGAGCACCCTGTAGTGCAGGGAGGAGTGAAGAGATGCAGAGAACCAAAGTGCGACCCATGCAAACAGAAGCACTACCCTTGATGCCTTGGGAGCTTCCCACTGCTTTCACAGGGATTTAATTTTCTCCAGAACTTAGATTTACAGTGACAACGTTGACCAACTTTGCAAGTGCATCTGTACTTTGTTCTGAGCGCTACTGAAGTTCTTCACACTTCCAGTTCAGTTTAATAATTTTTAGCTACTAGGTTTATGAATTAAACATGTATGACCATATCTCATGCTATTATCCATCCGTAGCAGTACCTCCAGGCTGAAATCTTGAACTTTTTTGGAATGTAGATGACATGTTAATGGAGGGCTGATGTTTCATTTATACCTCATCTCACTCTTGCAGTTATCAGTTGCAGAGTGTCTCTAAGGAACATTCAGATACTCTTTGCGAGGAAAATAAACTTAGTGAAGAGATTTGTGATATCTGTGTAGTGTGTATGAAAGAGAGGGAAGTTCATTGCAACATCCTCACTTTTTTTGAGTCTCATCAAGTAACCTTTCCCCTTTCATGAATGTATTTCATTAAATGCAAGCTGAAGAGTTTAACATCAAGCAAACCACAGACCACCAGAGTGATTACCAGTGGTCCAATAGCGATTGCTAGAATTGCATCATAACTGTTACTAGAGAAAACCAAAAGCTTGATTGGGTCCAAGAAAACTCAAGGTATGTATGGGGGAGAGATTCTAGGGCAAGGAGTGTGCACTAGTTGAACAGGTGAGAAGTCCTGTAAAAAGTTCTCACCATCCAGCATAGCCTTCATCAAGCTGTGAATTTTGTGGAGAGAGTTAAACTGCAGGATGAGCCGAGAGGTGATTGCTATATCAAGAGATTTTTTGAATTTGTCTGGTTTTCAGTATCCAGTACCCACAAGAAGATGGAGAATATACTGCAGGTTCCAGGTGGGGTTTTTTTGCTTGCTTGTTTCCCTCCATTGTTGCTCCCCTCCACCCCCCACTTTCTTCCAGTGAGACATTTTAAAAGCAGAAAAACTCAGATGATCACTCACTCTGAGGAAATAATGCTGTTAAAAAGTGCTGAATGCTATTGAGCTTTTGATTTAATTGAAGAGATTTGTCAAAATACTTCTACAGGATTATATTGAAATTTGACAAATTGGGACACTAGAAGTTATTGTTGAAGTACATTCAGGCTTCTAGTAGAAGGAAAACCGATACGTTTTATGTAGGAAATTAGTTCATTTTGAAAATTGCCTTGCCATTAGTAGGTAGGCACTGTTACCTGCCAGAAGGAGTTAAGCAGACTTTTCATGGGAAGTACTCCAAGGACAGATGCATAGTATTTCTTCTGTTAGAATAAGAAGTGAGGTACAGCTGTTGGATTGTGTTTGTACTGGAATTTGATAATAGTATACTGTCACTATGGTAGTGACAGTCAAAGCAGGAGTTAATTTATGTTCTTAGTTTAATTTAAAAGGCACCGATATTTTGGTCTCCTTGGTGTCTATGCAAAAGGCACAATAAAGCATCTCTCTGAAAGCTTGAATTTACTTTTTAAACAAATTATACTAGATCAAACTCTTTTGCTGGTTTTCTTTGAGGAGAGTTTGCCCTGAAAAAGGAATGTTTGCTGACAATTATTAGAAACCTTAACAGAATGTGTGCAAGAAGAGAGGCTTGATTATTAACACTGATTAACTCAAACCCACGAATTTCCTCCAGTCTTCTAGGAACTAAATCCTGAAACAAAAATGCTTACTGGATTGCAACATGGAGATAACTGTATTTTAGCCTTCAGCTAACACAGCCTTGTTTTCTGAGATATCAAATGTGAAGTTGGTCAGGTATTCAAGGTTGTTACTGTTTGAGGATGCATGTGTGTGTTTATGCAAAGTAGTTAGTAGTTGGTCCAAGAAAACTTAAGTTTCCTTTACAACTCTTTCTGTCATTAAGGCAGATTGAACCTGCATCACAAATCAGACATCAATGTTTTTCTTTGGGGAGACTGAGACAGCTTGTGAGCATACGAATGCCACAATAACAATGACTGTTAATGAAGCAGCTGTAGGTAAGCATCTGATGGCAGGGCTTACAATTCACTGATATGCAGGTGGACGCTGACCAAGAGCAAAGCCTCCCCAACAGAATATTGAAGTAGATTTTTCTACTCAAGTTTCTTCAAAAACTGCTTTTCTAATATAAAAATGTTTGCAAGGTAACCTCTTCAATCTTAACTGTATTCAGGTGCTCACTTGCTTAATACATGCATGACGTATGTAATTTACTTTAAAATGAACAGGTGCTTATACCAATAATATATCATTAAGCATGATGGGTTTCTGGAATAAGCACTTGAAGAGAACTTGCCTTGGCCTTGCATATTTTACAGGAGAACAGCACTTACCTGATATTTCAGTATTACCAAGTTTCGGCCTTGCAAACCCTACAGGGAAATAGCGCTTAAGTGGTATCTCATTATTACCAGTTTCTTTTGTTCCCTGCACTGAGTGTGCAGTTGGCCATGAACTCTTGTTTCTTGAGACTGAGGAGTTGTTACTTTCAGTGATTCAGGTGTTTTTGGACTTCAAAGTAGAAAGGATTTTGATCCAGTATTTGCAGTTTTGAAATAAATATCTCAAAGTCTTGAAGGGAAAAGTCCACGTTGAATGTTTATTAACCAATGTTAATTGTTGGTTTTCCAAAAACTTTGCATAAGAAGAGGAATGTGTCCATCAATGGATTAAATATCAAGAATGAAAGAGTGGTGGGAAGAGGAGCTGGGTCCTGTCAGCTCTTGCTGTGGAAAAGAAGCGAACGTGCAGGGGATGCATAATACAATCAGAACAAAGCCCATCAACTCCCAGGGCAACTTCGCTGGGTTGTCATAGCCATCAAAGGGATGTGCTCTCCTGCAGTCTCTGATGGCCTGTCATCGTTTAACTAACCAGCATCCGTAGCACGCTTCCATTACTGCCTCAATCTTGTCCACTCCGCAAATGACTGAGAAAATTGAACTCTGAATCCATCTTTTTATACTCAGTCTTTCCGTGCTTTACTTTTATTATTATGGAAGATGAACGGTGCCCCCCTAAGAATTTCAGTACAAGGCAATTTAAAGGTTGTTTTCATTTTGGGGATGGTAAATTGTAAGAATAAAATGTACATAGGAAACAGGCAAGTGTGCCAATTCAGCATGAACTGAAGGGATTTGAATTGTAGCATGGATTTAGATTTAAAAATAAAATAGAGAGTGGAAGCTAAATCTAAACTTTCCTCTGAATAAAATTCTAAGCAGTACAAGTTCCAGAGAGAAGTCTAGGGTTAGGACTGGAAATGAAACAAGCATCCGGTCCCATGCTGAAGGAAAATGTGTTAGATGGGCGTATCTAATGGTAAAACTGAATGCATTACCTACATTCATTAGTCTTAAAGATAAAATCACTGTATGATGAAATATATCTGGGAAAAACAAACAAACAAATAAATAACAACCCTAACATCTGGTTTGTTTTGGTTTTAAAGAGACTGAGGGTAGATATCCTCATTCTTGGCATGTCTTACTTTCAGTTCCTGACAAATAGATTCCTTTCCTCTTCCCAAAATCCTCCTTTGTGGGCTGTTTTCTAAGATGACTTATGACTTGTTCTTTTGCTAAAGAATGCAAATAATAACCTTGCTTTTATTTCTCATGCATGTATAAAAGGAAGCATAATAATAATAACATAGTAACAGAGATTAATTCAATTCTGGAGCTGTGGAAGCTGCCCACTGCCATTTGCAATAGATCAACAACTGCTAGGGGAGTTGGGGAAATCATAGAATCATAGAATAGCTTGGGTTGGAAGAAATCTCAAGGATCATCAAACTCCACCCCCCCTGCTGCAGGCAGGGTTACCAATCACTAGATCAACTACTAGACCAGGTTGCCCAGGGCCCCATCCAACCTGGCCTTGAACAAGCCCAGGGATGGGGCATCCACAGCCTCTCTTGGCAACCTGTTCCAGCATCTCACCACCCTCAGTGAAAAAAAAACCCTCACATCTGATGTCAATCTTTCTTCCTTTAGTTTTAAACCATTCCCCTTTGTTATCTAACCATGCAAAAAGTTGATTTCCCTCCTGTTTATAATCTCCCTTTAAATATCAGAAGGCTGTTGTTAGGTCTCCTTGCAGCCCAAGAGGGGCTTCTCCGGACTGGACAAGTCCATCTCCATTAGCTTGTTTTCATAGGAGAGGTGCTCCATCACTCTGATCATCTCTGTGGCCCTCCTCAAGACCCTTTTCCAAAAACTCAACATGTGCTGGGGACCCCAGACTTTGAAGCAGTACTCCAGTTGGGGCCTCATGAGGGCAGAATAGATATTATATGTTTTCTTCTAGTTGGAACAGAAAAGGCTACCACTTCCCCCTTTGAAGTTGTGAGTTTCCAGTGTGATTTTGAATCTTTTTGGCTTTTCTTAAGTGAAAATGCTTTCAATATGTGGTATATCTCATGCTTTTTTACAGATCTGCCATTAGAACTTCCTTTGTAAGGTCAGTTCCATCAGGAGAGTTTAGCCCTGCTGAGCTTTTATGCATGTGCAAGAGCTGCAGAGTCAGTGGATGTAGAAATAGGAAAACAAAGCAAGTCCTGGTATAGAGGATCTCTTGGCGCTTTTTGTCTTGACATCCTTCCGGCCAAGTTGGATACTTCACGTTGCTGCAGTAAGTATCATAACTGGTTTCGCAGGCAGTCTGAAGAACGGTTACTCCGTTCAATTATTTCGTGCTCCAGCAGCCGGGCGGCCTTTTGCGTGGCGCTGTCCGCGGTGCTGAAGATTATTGCCCTTTCTTCCTCATTACTATTTTTTCTCCCTCGCTCACTTATGAAATAATTGCATTCAGGTGAGACTGCATAATTCTAGGACTGAAGTGCATTTGCACTGCGCTGCATAATGAACAACAACAAAAAAAGTTTAAATGAAATTTGAGGGATATTTATATTTCTTTTTGTGGGAAATGTTCATCGATCTAAATGTAAAGTGGAGTTTTTTGATTCTGTGCAAAAAAATACAATGATTAATGCATGTGTTCTTAGCACTAGAAGAACTAACAAATTAGCTTATTGTGCTGAAATTTTACTGTTGCAAAGGACAGACAAGTTGCTTCTATTAAGAATTCTTTTTGGAAAATATTCCTTTTTTTTCTCAGAGGACAGAAACAACTCCTGAAAAATAGGAAAATTTATTCTTTATGCAGTGAGTTACATAACGTTGGGTTTTGAATGAACAACTGTATATCTGGTGTAGTATCTGTTCTGTTCACTGCTACATAGAGTAGAAAGTGAAGGACAGAAGAGTCAGCATCGTATTATACACAGCTTTTCCTCCTGTTTTCTCATTAGCTTAGGAGATAAAAATAACTTACTG
Organism: Lagopus leucura; assembly: GCF_019238085.1. Lineage (NCBI taxonomy): Eukaryota > Metazoa > Chordata > Aves > Galliformes > Phasianidae > Lagopus > Lagopus leucura. The sequence goes on along the minus strand of NW_024962334.1, from coordinate 416,745 downwards.
TAATCCTGATTTTTGGAATGAGTTGCTTTGTCTTGAGTCACAAGTGGGTTTCTTGCAATCGCAAGTAACCTGGCTTGCAAGCTCAGTTTATCTTAGATTGGAGATGGGCTACTTTTACTCTCATCTGTTAGCGCTACCAGGGAAAAAGTGGGGATGAATTTTGATGTATTCAGACAAGGCTAAATCAGAATGTATTTTCTGTAGTTAATTGTTTTCACCCTTAGTCTTCACTTTTCTGTATGTACTCTTAATGGATGACATTTTGCTCTTTTATTGGCTGTGGAAGTGCGGTATGTTCATCTTGTCTCTGTAAATCCAATCTTTCAAACTCAGCATGGAGAAGGCTCTCTGATTTTAGTGCACTGTATCTAATGAGCAGCTTGTATCTCTTCTTTCAGCTCTTGTCTAGGCACTGAAATGGATAGCACTCTGAAAACTGATAAAATTCTAAAGGTCAAATCTTATAAAGCGTGATTCCTATCCAATAATGGACCTTCTAGAACCAATTATTTAGTCTGGAGCCACACTGTAGACAGCCCTGTACTTTGGGCTCCACTGAACAGCTGCCAAGTGATGTGACCAGTAAACCTGCAGGCATTTATGGCAAGTGGCTCCTGTGACAAATCTTGTGCAAGATAGGTGGCAGGCAACAGGCTGCCCAGAGAGGTTGCTCCCTGGAGGTGTTCAAGGCCAGGTTGGATGGGGCCCTGGGCAGCCTGGTCTGGTATTAAATGTGGATGTTGGTCCCTGTAGCGGAGGGTGGGGGGTGGAGCTTGATGATCCATGAGGTCACTTCCAACTCTGGCCATTCTGTGATTCTGTATTCAGGCAAAGCTGGTTGTGTGTCAGATGCAATGGGGATATGTGTTCATGAATGTCTTGTCCTTCCCACTTCCTCAGCGACTGGTTTTGGTCTGGCTATGTGAAAGATGGAGGTCTCACTATATGCTGGAATAGGAAATCCTTTTCTAACAACATGTCATGTGATGCTCAGAATCAAAGAGGTGTTCTTCCATTTCTTAGATGCTTTTATTTCTTTCTTCCTGTTCATATACAAATGAATTAATCCTAGCAAAACTGCAGAGACTGTAGCCATGAGAATGAAGTTTGGATCACCTGGCCCCTATTAGTGCACAGTGTGTACCCAGCTGAATGTGAGGCAGCAGCTCACTGATGTGCCATGCTAGAACACTGGGAGCCATTCCTGTCCTATCAGGATGGCAAGTCACTCACTTAAATTTCTACTTTTTTTCCAGAATTTGTGTATTTTGTTTATTTCAACCCTTAAGGGAAATGGTGTGTAGCATCTTTCTCTGGATAAAAAGAAGGAATGGTGCCCTCAGCAACTCGGAGCTGATATATTTCATTGACTAAGATTAATAGCAGACCTGTGCCTTTTGCAGAATCTGGCTTTGAACAGATGTTACCAGCCCAGCCTCAGCATTCTTTCAGAATACAGACTATCATCATCCCACCCTGCCCTTCACAAACATGTCTGTCAATAGCAAGCTGCTCTTTTTCATTGCTACCTGCCACAAAAAATGATTCTACTTGTATTGCAGAGTATTTACTATTTACAGATAAGGCTGTAATTGTTGTTGCCTTGTCATAATTTAAATCTCCAGTAAAAGCAAAGTGCATAAATCCATGGCTCCCTTGACTGCAAAGACTAATTAATTGACCCATTCTCTTTTATTGTCCTGTGAACAGAGAGATAATTATCTACAATTTAGAGGATATTTCTGCTAGACAGTGTTCCTGCAAGCCCTACAAAGCATAACTAATGATCTGCAAGACACTTTCCGACATTTAGTGAGCAGTCTACCTGGTTTGTCTTCCTCCACATCGTGTGCATGCCTGTGTGCTCACACTCTGTATCTTATGGTGTGATCAAGGCCAATTTTTGCTTCATGTTTTAGTAACTTCTCTTTTTCATTGTTCTTACTAGCAGCAGCAGCATTTGCAATTTCAATCTGTGGCAGAAAGCACATTTCCTTTCTTAGAGGAAATGCGAATGAATTTAGAAGCCACAGAAAAGCATGGCTTGCAGCTCCTGTTGCTGCAATCTATCAGAAAAAAAACAGGCTACAAGAGATGCTGATTTATTAAAATAAATGAATAAATAAGTCTTATGTTTTTTCCTCTTCAAATACACAATCTTAAGGCAGGTTTTCAAGCATCTGGCTAATTCACATGCCTTTAATTCTTTGAAAATTACATATGCACACCCAATTAGACCTGTCTCATTCATTTAAAAATTGACACGCTGTCTTGTTTTTATATTTTATAGCAGTGCCAAATTGTTAAACAGCATAGGAGGAGGAATTTTATAAGCAAAATGTGCTAAGTTCTTCTGGAAAAGTGGATAGCTTCCACAGAGCTCTACCTACGTCCAGTTTAAAAACCATGCACACACTTGTTTTGCTATTAGTGAATGGGTAGATGGTCTTTTCAGAGAAAATGCCATAAAACTCTGAGGTGGCAGGAGGTGGCAGGAGGTTGCAGAGTGGGCACCAAGCCTGCTGTCTGAGATCCATTCCAATTGCAGTAATAAGACTGATCTTTCCTTTATGTGTGTATGGACTGGAATTGATTGCTGCCAGCTGATGTTTCCTAACTGCCTTCTCTCTGACAACTGCACAGGCACAAGACTGCAAAGACTGAGTGAGGATCAGAGCCCAGTGCTGCGGGCAGATGTCTCCCATGAGCTTGTACAGCTTGCCAGAATGTTTGTACTTAGCATGAGACTGGTGATCACAGTCTGCTTCAGAGGATGTATTGAGATCCTTAGAGGCACCACCAGTGTTACTGTTTTATTATCAGTGAACTCCCGTGAGATCTGCTAACTAGCAATAGAGACTGTGGTTAGTAGCCTACTGCTTTATGTTGGGATTTGCTTATCAATGTTGCCATGGAGATCAGGAGGAGCTCTAAATGCAGGAGCTGCAGCACTTGGAATTATGTACATAAATGTAACATGTACCAGATTCTGCCTTGCTGCTTGTTTGTTTTCTTCATTCTTCTGTAGGAGAGCTGAAGAGCTTCCGTGTGTTATTCATATTATTATGGTATTAAAAAATGCAGAATCAGGATTGGTGCCTGCTGTTCTAGGTCCCATATAGAAACAAGGTCTGTGCACCAGATTTTTTAGTGTGCATATCTAAGCCCTGTAAGCTAGAAGGAAATATTTGCAAAACGTCCATTTCTGTGATAGCAGTAAGCATATTCTCTGTCTGAAACAGGTAAGTCAAAATAAAATAAGAAGCACTAACAGATTTCTTACAGCATGGAAAATGTGGAATCTTCCCAGTTTGTTTTAGAAATTGAAATGTGGGTAGGAGGGCAGCAGAATGAATACTGAGACAGGACAAGGGGAAACGGCTGGAAACTGCAGCATAGGAAGTTCCGCACAAACATGCGCAAGAACTTCTTTACAGCGAGGGTGACGGAGCACTGGAACAGGCTGCCCAGGGAGGTGGTGGAGTCTCCTTCTCTGGAGATGTTCAAGACCTGCCTGGATGCCTACCTGTGCGACCTACTGTAGGGAACCTGCTTTGGCAGGGGGGTTGGACTCGATGATCTCTGGAGGTCCCTTCCAACCCCTACAATTCTGTGATTCTGTGATTCTGTGAATGCAAACGCCTTCTTTACCTTTGTAAAGGGTATGCAGGCTCCATGTGCTCAGACACATTGCTGAGAAAACGTCAATTAAAATGCTTTAGACTGACAAAGGCTTTGAGGATGTTGAGGTAAACAGTGAATCATGTTCGTTCAGTAGCAGGAAGAAAAACATTTTGCAGTGTATGCTCCAGACCGGGCACTGGACTGAAATGAGGCTTCCCAAGGGCATGACTGGGATTTCAGCCAAGGCTTGCTGCTTTGCCACTTTCAAAGGAGAAGAGCCAAAGTGTTTTGCCCTGTATCAGCAGCAGGCCTGCTGAATTTGCAATGGATATGTGTTTGCAGAGTGATGCCAAGAGAAACTTGTACTTCTAAATTCAGAGTAATAGGAAACAGCATGCTGATAATTAGATTCAGAAGAAAGCTTTCAGAAGTTGGAAGCTTAGAAGGGAGGGGATAATAGAGGGGAATAAAACAAATTTTCCATTGATGGGCCCCATGCTCTATCATTGTTAAGCAGAGGGAGGTAATTTAAGAAAAGAGGAGGTGTAGAAACAGGTTCCAGCTCAGCATCACAGGCAATCCCCATCCCAACCTACCTCGGTTCCCCAGGTTCTCCTTTGTAATAGGTTTGAGGCTCTGGAACTTGAGGGAGAGGTGAGTGAGGATGCAGCAGGAGGTTCACCCACAAGGTTGTCAAGGGCTGCCTCTGCCTAGAAGGAAAGAAGGGTGATTGTCATAGGCAACTCCTTTCTGAGAGGAACAGAGGGCCCTGCATGTCAGCCAGGGCCTACCCGTATGGAAGTGTGCTGCCTCCCTGGGGCCCAGGTCTGGGATATTTCTAGGAAGCTTCATAGTCTGACTCTCCCCTCTGATTATTATCATTTATTGATAATTCAGGCCGGCAGCAATGAGGTCACTAATAAAATCCTGAGGACTATCAAAAAGGACTTCAGGGGACTGGGGTGGTTAGTGGATGGAGCGGGTCATATTTTCCTCTATCTGTTCAGTGGTAGGGGGGCATACTGAGTTGAGCAGGAAAACACCTCTCACAAATACATGGCTGAGAAGCTGGTGCAATTGCAAGAATTCAGGTGTTTTCGACCATGGGTTGGTTTGAGCTCGACCTGATGGCTACTGACGGTTCTCACCTTTCTCAAAGGGGGCAATGGATCTTAGCCCAGGAGCTGTCAGGGCTCATTGAGAGGCTTTAAAGTAGATATGAAGGGGGCAAGGGATAAAACCAGACCTGCTAGAAATAAGCCTAGAGGAATGATGACAGACTGGGGAGCGATGCAAGGGGCTCAACTGAAGTGCATCTACACCAATACATGCTGCGTAGGCAAGAAACAGGAGAAGCTGGAAGCCACTGTGTGGCAGATAAATTATGACTTAGTTGCCATCATGGAAACATGGTGGGATCACTGCCACAGCTGATGTGGTGCAATGGATGACTGTATGCTCTTCAGAAGGGACAGGCAAAGAAGGAGGGGTAGTGATGTGACTCTCTATGTTATAGAGTACTTCAGTGTTGTTGAGCTCAGTGCTGGGGATGATAAGGTTGAATCTCTACAGGTGAAGATCAGGGGAGGGCCAACAAGGCTGACATCCTGATGGTAGTCTGTTACAGACTGCAGGGCAAAAGAAAGGCAAAAGCCCAGGTTGAACTCAACTTGGCCTCTGGGGTAAAAGAGAACAAGAAACTTTTTTACAAATATAGTAACAGTATGAGGAGGCCTAAGGAGAATCTCTGTCCTTAACTAGATTTGTTGGGGAACATGACCACTGAGGATAAGGAAAAGACTGTGATTCTCAATGCCTTCTTTACATCTATCTTTAAAAGTCAGACCAGTCATCCTCCAGATACTCTGCCCCCTGACCCGGACATCTCAGATGGGGAGCAGAATAAACCCCATGATATCCAGGTGGAAACAGTTAGAGACCTACTGCTCTGGACTGCCACAAGTCCATGGGGCCAGATGGGATTCAGCCAAGGGTGCTGAGTGAGCTGACAGAGGTTATTGCCAAGCTGCCTTCCACCATCGATCAGTGTTCCTGATAACCGGAGAGGTCCCAGAGCACTGGAGGCTTGGCAGTGTGACTCCCATCTACAAGGGCCATAAGGAGGATCCAGGGAACCTGTCAGCCTGACTTTGGTGCCAGGAGAGGTTATGGAGCAGACTGTCTTGAGGGAGATCACAGTACATGTGCTGGACAACTGGAGGATCAGGCCCAGCCAACATGGATTCATGAAAGGCATGTCCTGCTTGACCAAGCTGATTTCCTTATGTGATCAAGAGACCTGCCTCGTAGATGAAGGAATCATAGAATAACGAGGTTGGAAAAGACCTACAAGATCATCTAGTCCAACTGTCCTTGTATCACCATTGCTACCACTAAGCTAGTAAACCATCTCCTAGCACATCATCCAGATGCCTCTTGAACACTGCCAGGGACAGTGACTCCACCACCTCCCTGGTCAGGCCATTTCAGTGCCTGACCACTCTTTGAGAGAAAAATACCTTATATCTCATTTAAATCTCCCCAAGAGCAACTTGTGGTCATAATAGGGAAAGGCTGTTGAGTAGTCTACCTAGACTTCAGCAAAGCCTTTGACACTGTCTCCCACGGAATTCTCCTGGAAAAGCTGGCAACTCATGGCTTAGACAGCTACACTCTTTGCTGGGTATATAAATGGCCGGATGGCCATAGCCAGGGAGTGGTGGTGAATGGAATTAAATCCAGCTGTTGACCAGCCATGAGTGGTGCTCCCCAGGGGTCAGTATTGGTGCCTGTCCTCTTCAATATCCTTACTGATGACCTGAATGAGGGGATTAAGTGCACCCTCAGTATGTTTGCAGATGACACCAATCTGAGAGGAACTGTTGATCTTCCTGGGAGTAGGAAGTTCCTACAGAGGGATCTGGACAGGCTGGATAGCTGGGGTGAGGCCAATGAGATGAAATTCAACAAGACCAATTGCTGGGTCCTGCACTTTGTTCCCAGTACCCCCAGGCAACATTTCAGGCTTGGGGCAGCATAGCTGGAAGACTGTGTGGAAGAAATGGACCTGGGATGTTGGCTGACGTTTGGCTGAACATGAGCCAGCAGTGTGCCCAGGTGGCCAAGAAGGCCAATGGCATCCTGATGCATTATCAGAAATAGTGTTGCAAGCAGAAGCAAGGAAGTCATCATCTGTCTGCACTCGGCATTGGTGAGGCTGCCCCTTGGGTACTGTGTTTAGTTTTGGGGCCCTCAGCATAAGAAAGAGATTGAGGCTCTGAAGCCTGTTCAGAGAAGGTCAGCAAAGCTGGTGAGAGGTCTGGAGCACAAGTCTTCTGAGGAGCAGCTGAGGGAGCTGAGATTGTTCAGTCTGGAGAAGAGGAGGCTCAGGGGAGACCTCATTGCACTGTACAACTTCCTGAAAGGAGGTTGTGGTGAAGTGGTGGTGGGCCTGTTCACTCATAACTAGAGATAGGACTAGAGGGAATGGCCTCAAGTTGTGCCAGGGGAGATTCAGGTTGGAAGTTAGGAAATTTCTCCAAAAGAGTGATCAGGTGCTGGAATGAGCTGCCCAGGGAGGTGGTGGAGTCACCATCCCTGAAGATGTGGAAGAAATGTTTAGATACCGTACTGAAGGACATTATTTAGTGGGAATTATTGGTGATACGTGAACAGTTGGATTGGATGATTTTAGAAGTCTTTTCCAAACTTGGTAATTCTGTGATTCTATAAAATTTGAAGACAGCTCTCTGAACACCAGCATCTCCAACAGAAACCACAGAGCCCTCCTTCAAATCCCTGCATTCATTGCAGCATAGATTTGAGAAGGGAACAAAGCTCTCCCTGAAGGAAAAAGTTCTAGTTCTTCCATCAGAACCAAAAGGTGTGCTTCTTGGAGCTGGTGGGAGCCTGTCATAGGATTGGTAGTCAGACCTGATCATACGCATCAGCATTCTCTTCTCCTACTCCCCTCTCTGTACTTGTCTTAACAATTTAATCCATAGCAGTTTGTCTTTAGGGGCTACAATTGATCCATCTGTGATTCAGCTCATCAAATGCTCATTAAATAGCTTGTAGCCTTTCTTATTCGTGAGGAGTAAGAATCAGAGATCTAAAACCACTTAATCTTAACTGGATTCACTTAGTATTCTGGGATTCGGGGAGGCTAGTAAGCTTACATGAGTTATGATCTAAAGGTGAGCTGCCAAGTGAACATGAAGAATGATCCAAGTGCTGCTGATGTGCAAGTGCTCTCTGACTTTGGGTGTCAGGTGTGAGCAGCGTGGACAATTATTGTTAAAATCCCAGGAGAGATTTCTTGCTGCTCTGTGGAGGTGTCCCAGAATCCCCAGTCTGTATGTGATCAGATAATGCAGTTTGTGGTGGAGCTTCTGGAACTATATGTGCAAGGGAGGCACCACTTTATGCTAGCACTGTCAGCAGGATGTGCAGAAGTATTTTCTGCCTTGTATATATAGTTTGGGCTTGACGTTTGTTTTTCTTTTTTAAGCATCGCTATTGTTCTGAGCTGCTGTCTGCACTCCAGCAGTGCCTGTGGTGATACGCATTTCTCACACCGCCTGCATCACCATCCCCTCCCCCCGAGAAAATGCCTGTCACCATCCCTTAGCAAGGATATGCTGTCAGTTTGCAAAAGACAACAATGGCCCTTCGCTGCAGAAAGCAGTTTCCTTTCCCAGGTCATTAAATGAACACTTGAAACATTTCCAAGATGTAGGAAGGTGAAGTGGGATCTCTGTTTTGTTCCTTTCCAAGCTTGGCTCCGCATGTAGAGAATTCTGTGAAGATGGATAATTTCCTGCATTTCACTGTGCAATCTTATGCCTTGCATCTTCAAACTCAGCATATGATGGAGATCTCTTAAGTGACTACAGCCACAGTGAGCTCTTAAATTCTCCATATTCTTTTAAGAGACCACTTTATCAGGCAATGCATGCGGTGCACAGAGTCTATTAACTATAGTCATGAGTCATGTTAACCTTTGAGGCCCCATAGACAAAGCCCACCGTGAAGGATCTGAACCTGAACAGGGCACGTCACAGTTCAGTTTCACTGAATTCCCAGATGTGTGTTTTAAGATTGCGAAGTCTTTGGGAAAAGACACCTTTTCAAATTGCTCAAAATAACAGTATTTATAAGCACTCAGTGCTTGTGTTTATAATTGCACCTTGTTCTGTGTAAATATTAATAAGGTATTTTTCTTTCTTTGTAGTGTACAGAGGCCAAAAAGCATTGCTGGTACTTTGAAGGGTTATATCCTACCTATTATATGTAAGTAGTCATCACTTTCCTTTTTGTGATTTCTAGTGAACAAGAGATAACTAGATTCTTTCAGCTCTTAGAATGTTATTCTTTCATGGATTATACTTTTTCCATAACTTTTTTGAGATCTTTTCCCCGTCTAATTTAAAAATGAATGTGCAAGAAATTTTATTTCCTCACTTTCCCCATCTATTCTGATCTATTTCCCCTCTAGTTATTAAAAAAAGAAAAAAAAAAAGTATACAGACTCATTTCCGCATGCATTCAGATGATCTTTCCAGTTGAAAACAAAATGTTGGATATTAAACAGCTCTCTTTTCAGAATGATGAAAGGAAACATAAGTGGAGCTGTGTGAGGACAGTTCTCTCATTGTTTTGAACAAGGGAAGGTAATTAAGGAGCATACCGAGAGTATCTTTGTCCCTATGGTAATACTGCTGCTTAATTTAGGGATTTGAGATGATTTATTGTCTGTGGCATTAACTGTCATTTTGATGGGTGGTATCTATATTCATATCAGGTTTGGGTGTTAACTAAATGCCAATGAACTGTAGGTGCATGATTGAGGATCTTTCTAAATTGCAGTTTTTTGTTTTGAATTGCTCACAGCAACAATAAAGAGGTGGATAAAATGTATGAGTGGGCGGTTATTGTTCTTGTGTGTTTGGGGGCAGAAAGGAGATAAATGCACTAGACTTCGGGTTATGTAACTTTATAATTGCAAACATCTTTTAAACCTAAGTTTAAAAAAAAAAACAAATGGGGTGCGGAGTATGTAGCAGCAACAGGTCAGTGTTACCTGAGCAAACTGTTCCCTGCTCACAGGTAGGAAATTACTGTAATTTCCTGATCTCCCCAGGAACCTTCCTCCTTTTTCTTCTCCACCTCCACTTCATCTGCCAGAAGCAGGAGAGAAGTGCTAGAGACAAAAAACAGCCAGGAAGCCAGGCAAGAAATAAAGCTCCCTGAAAGACAGAACCACTCTGTGGTTTAATTATCTGTGATCCTGAATATTAACTGCCGAGGAAGTGTTTTTGCCTGCAATTTACTGTCTATTTTTCATCTGACTGAAATGTTGAGAATGGCCTGAACTGTATGTACAAGATATAAAATGTTTCTGCATAAATGGTTGGCTAGAACATATGAGTGAATTTAAATGAAATGATTTTCTTTGCATTCTAATGAGAGCAGGACTTTGGTTCCACCTACATTTTATTTTGTTGCAATGTGGGAAAGAAGCTGGGATGTTATGAATATCCCCCTGTAACTTGACGTTCAGGAGTGCATTATTCATCTTCCCCTTGGTGTTCTGCTTACATTGCTGCCCATGTATTTTTGCAGTGTTTGTTTTCCTTGTAAATATGAAGGGGAAGCTGCTTGGATTTTGGTTGTTAGCTCAAACGCTTTGTGCCACAAGTAAACAGATACTGAGTCCTGTGGAAGAGGAAGTGTAAAGGGGAGGCTCAGTCTCTGCAATAGATCTGATGCACGCAAGGTTGCTTCTTAATTGGTTTCCATCTGATTACCAGTTTACTGTGGTTTTTTTTTGTGCACTGAAATGGATTACCTTGCTGAAAAACAGTGTGTTTATTTTCTAGTCCATCAAAGAGGCTAACTGAAACTGCACACAGCTTTGAAGATGGGAAGGAAGACAGTTGTGAATTAAACAGAGAACTGAGAAAGGGATTTTATATATGTATATATATATGTTGTTGTTACAAAGATTTGAGAGATTTTATTTTGTTTTTTAGCATGGAAAGAAATCTGTTGTATATTGGCTGTCAGGCAAGTCAGAAGAATGCAAACTATAGTTATGTTTGTTGTGATAGTTACTACACGTTGGGAATTTTTTCTTTTGCTCTGATAGGCTTGCTCAATTATCTTAATCCCAAAAAGAGCCAGAGGAGAGTCTTTAGCTTTCTTTATTCAAATAAAGAGAGAGACTACTGGGGGCATTTCTCTGTAGGCATGTCTCTCAACCCACCAGAGGTTGCAGCTTCTTTTTTATCCCCTCTTCCTGACTACATTGTTCCTTCTCCTTTCTTCATTCGCTGAAGTACTTGGAGATTACAGCTTCCTGATCTGCCTAATACATGTTCCCCCTTGTATGTGTATCATACATTGCATGTGCAGTTAACTTTATGCCACCCAGGGCAGAGAAGTTAATTGGCCTATTAAGCCTGTGTAGTAAATTTCAAATTCCTAAGTTCAGGTTATTGATTGACCTTTGTAACTGAGGCCTTATTTGGTGAGAGTTTACAGACATCAAACAGAGAGGAGTTTGCAAGCCTGTGCATAATTTGTCTGCATGGACAAATTTGCAAGCCTCTACTATCTCACTTAGCAGCCCATTTTCCAAGGTATTGCATAAAAGTGTGACACTGTCCAGTGCTGGACAGTTTAAGTAAATGGAAAAAGGAAGGGGAAAGTGGTGGGATGTATGTGCTCAGTGGTTATTGTGATGGTGATGAGCATCTTATCAACGCCATTATTATTACTGTGACTATGAGTTTAAGTGAGGAAGAAGAAACTCTAAAGAAAGGTGGTAAGAATTTGGGGATGATAAGGCTCAGAGGGTAGATGAGGGTAAATTTGGAAAGAAGCAGGGAGAGGCTGTTTGAGTGTGTATAAACCCTGTAGGATTAAAGGGGGAGCTTGCACCAAAACTATAGGGAATCAATGCCTGGAGTTTCCTGATTTGTTGCTTCTGCAATTTCATTTCTTGCTAGATAGGATCCCTTGCTACTTCCTACCTGTGCTATCTTGCATGTCTGCATTGTGAAGGAGATACACAACACCAACCTTAGTGTCCTAGGACAGTGCCCCGTTGCTTTGGCATTTGTTTTACCCATGACTGAGTTAAGTCAACTCACTCATGCCACAGAAATTGGAATTTTATCAATGCTCATAAACATCTGAAGTGCTGGTGAGGCCAAACTCTGAAAAGTGGAGCACAGTGATGTCACGGAGTTGACCAGATCAATCTATGTCCGTGACAGGGGCGATAGGCCTCCGCCCTCCCCCCCCACCCCAGTCCCACAAAAATGGGAAGGAAGGAAGGAAGGGAGGAAAAGAGCAGCGGCAACAATCTATGGAGGAAAACTTATTTTACTATAATATTGGAATACAAAATAACACAATATATACAATTTAATTGAAATTGAGATCAATAAATCAGACAAGATAAGAGAGAGAGTTCCCAGGACCGATTCAAACCTGAAAAGCTTGGAACGGCTAGGAAAGCACCCTCCAGCACCCACTGCAAGGCAGCAAGAGAGTGTCCCCCCCCACCCGGAAGGGCCAGATCCCGTGACTGCTGTAATGTACAGGGATAGGTACTTGGAATTGGGGCAGTGACACTTTAATGCCCCGTATACTACATGATGTTTTGATGTGGAATACTGAAATCCAAAAACAAAAAACCAAAAACAAAAACATAGAACCATGACAAGTGACAATACAAGGGCAGCACAAATGAACACACAAAAGTTCCACACAAGCATGAGAAAGAACTTGCTTACTTTGAGTGTGACATAGCACTGGAGCAAGCTGCGCAGACAGGCTGTGGAGTTTCCTTATCTGGAGATTCATAACACACCTGGACACTTACTTGTGTAACCTACTATAGGGAGCCTACTTGAGCAGGGGGGGTTGAACAAGATGATCTCCAGAGGTGCTTTCTTACCCTAATGATTCTGTGATGTTTCTCTCATTTTCTAAACTTTTCTATGTTTTCTGTGTGAATCTGTTTAAGCTTAAGACATAGCTTATTTCAGAGTGGAAACCACCATGAAAACTTGCAAGGATTTTTAGAGACGCTTTGCTGTCTGGCTATTGATGAAGTGAATTTCCAAGAGAATTCTTAGTTTACTTCTCTAAACAAACCAACTGGTTGTCTGAGTCATGAGATATTGTCATTTGGTTACTTTTGTTTTACTTTAGCAAAATATTTATTTCTAAGACCAGGAAAAAGAAGTGAATATAAAATACACTCAGAAAAATATTAGTCAAAAATCCACTCCCGTGCTGAAAAAAATTAGAACATACTTGTTTAGATGCACCGAAGGCAATTCAGAATTGAAGCTGTGTCATGGTTTTATAATTTTGATTATCGGTATTCCACACCGTAACATCATGTAGTGCACTGGGAGTAAAAAGAGTTAATGTTCCAGTTCCATGCACCGGTCTGGAAGAGAAGAACTACATTCCCCAGAACACTCTGTGTTCAGAAACAAGATATAACCCCTGGCAAGGTCACGAGACCTTCCCTTTCTTTTTTTTGTCTCTCTTCCCTGCTGCTCAACCTGACAGCACGCATCGCCTCAGTGCTATTGTAAGGCCTACAACTTTCAGCTTGTGGATGTACACAATGTACCTTGTGTATTGCAGGGTGAAGTATGTTCCAGATAGGACTGACTGTTCCCATAGATCTTCACGGTTTATTTTTCCTCCTGTTGTTAGCTACCTTTGCATCTGAGCATTTAACAACGTGATAAATTCCAGATGCTAGGCCCTGCATTCCTCTAAACCTTTCCTTTCCAGACTTGGTGGCATTTTAATAAAGCAACACAAATGTTTCTGAGCGTAAGTACGTGTCCAGAGATATGGAAATACCATGGGTAATGTTTCTGGGTAAGTGAGGTAGTCGCATGCAGTAAGGGGTTTGGGTAACTTCAAGGGAGAAAAGAATTTTGGCATTATCCAGCATAGTTTTAAGATTATTTCAAATCATCCAGTTGAATAATGGTGTGTTGAAGTTCTTAATGATGTGATATACTAAGAGAATAGTCAGGAAAAGAGGGAAAGGTTCTCAGGATATCTCCAGTCCAACCTCCTGCTCAGAACAGGTCAGGGTTTCTCAGGGTTTTATCCAGTTGGGTCTTGGAAAACTTGCAAGGAAAGAGATGACACAGCCTCTCTGGACAGTATGCTCTGTTGCTTGACCGTCCTGATGGTAGATACATTTTTTTGCTGCGTATCAAGTCAGAACCTCCTTTGCTTCAGTTTACATCCATTATCTGTGTCCCGCACTGCACCACCAGGAAGAGCCTGACTCCATCTTCTCAGTAACCTCCTGGCTCCTCACAGGTTGCTCTTGGGTCTCTTTGAAGCCATTTTTTCCTAGATTGAACAAGCTCACGTTCCTCAGCCTCCTCACGGAATAGATGGGGCCTCTGAGCCTCTTTGTGGCCCTCTGCTAAGCTTACTGCAGGTGATCAATGTCATTCTTTTTACCAGGGCCGCAAAGTCAAATACATTATTTTAGATACGGTCCAGCAAGTGCTTGGTGGAAGATGATAATTGCTTTGCTTGATTAACTCACTAGGCTTTGGTTGGCCTTTATTGCTGCCATGGCACACTCCTGGCTTGTGTTTAGCTGGCTATTTAATGTGACCCCAAGGGCCTTTCCAGCAGAGCTGCTCTGTGCAAGATGTTTGTCCTTCCCACAGGCAAAGCTTTTGCATTTGTCTTTGTTCTCTTTTATGAGGTTCCTCTCAGGCTGTTGAGCTCACTAGCTGATCATCCCCAAGTTTAGTTTTATCTCATGCACTTGGTAAGTGTATCTTAATTCCATTGACACGTTTGTCAACAGGATGACTTCAGATTTCTGCAGCACTACCAGTGGTTTTTCATTCTCTCTGGGGAGAGTGTGACCTATAGGCCACTGTCCTTTGAGTCCTGCTGTCCTACTAGTTGTTTAGGGTTTTTTTAAACCCGTCCAGCTCTCTGGCTTGTCCAAAGCCCCTCAGTCTGAATAGGAGTGATTTACCCTTAGTAAATTCATGCCATCTGTTCTTAGTACCTTTCTTCTCCTTCATATGCCCATAAATGTGTCTCAGGAGAACTTGGTCTTTGATTTTTTAAAATTATTATTATTTTGCCAGCAGCTGATGTAAGTATGATTGGCTTATGGATCTCCAGATTGTCCTTTTGGCCTAGGTTAAAGATGGGAAAAAATTTGCATTTTCCAGTGTCTGGGGATCTCCCCCCAAGAAGTCTCTGACTTTTTGGAGATGCTAAAAAGTGTTAGGACGTTTGCCAACTCTCTCTGTGTCTTTGGGTGAAGCTTCTCTAGTCCAATGGTCTTGTATGTTTATGTAAGTAACCTGTGACATGATCCTCATCATTGCCCAGGTGGAACAGGTTGCCCAAGCTGGCAATTCATCACCTCCAACACTACCTGTAACCACAGAGACATAGGAGATGTTGCTAGTGAGTTGAAAAAGGCATTAAATACTTCAGCCTTATCTGCTTCTGCTGTCACTAAATCACTCAGCAACAACAGAGGGTCTGTGTTTCCTTTCAGCTTTTTCTTCCACTGCTCGTGTAGGTGTGGAAGCTCTTCTTGCTGCACTTTGGTGTCCCTTGCAGTTATCAGTCATAGGGGACATTTGGCTTTCTTAAAGCTATCAGTATTTGTGCATGTGATGTTTTCTAAACTCCTTTGTAGCCTGTTTCCTTTGTAGCCCCTGTTCTACCTCCTGAGCACTGAGTCTTTACACTGGAGCTAACCAAGTCTGTGTGAGTATGTTTTGGAGGGTTACTGGTGGGCTTCGACATGAAAGATCTTCAAAAAGAAACAAGGAACCTTTATTTGGAAAAAAATGCTATAATTGATGGGAAGGACAGATGCAGCATAGAGGTGTGTCGTCTTGTAACCTCTTCTAGTTCTTATCTGACACAGGACCTGAATTAATGCTAAAAACATGGGCAGACGGAGGTGCAGTATTTTTAGGCTTAAATGATTCTGCCATAGAAAATAGCTTACTGCATACAGCAGACAACTGGAAATATACACAGTTATGTTAAATACTGTTTAATTTTCCTTTTGGAAGTAGTATAAGAACTTTAATATAAATCTTAAACAAAAAGTGTTTTGAACATGAAGAACAGGGAGGTGATTGTCCCCCTCTGCTCAGCTCCTGTGAGGCCCCATCTGCAGCGCTGCGTCCAGGCCTGGGGCCCCCAGCACAGGAAGGACGTGGAGCTCTGGGAGCGGGGCCAGAGGAGGCACTGAGATGAGCAGAGGGCTGGAGCAGCTCTGCTGTGAGGAAAGGTTGAGGGAACTGGGCTTGTTCAGCTTGGAGAAGAGAAGGCTGCGGGGAGACCTCATGGTGGCCTTCAGTGCTTGGAGGGAGCGGATAAATAGGAGGGTGTTAATAAATAGAACGGCTGTTTGTGAGGGTGGATGGTGATGGGACAAGGGGAATGGTTTTAAAGTGAGACAGGGGAGGTTTAGGTTGGATATGAGGAGGAAGTTTTTCACCCAGAGGGTGGTGAGGCACTGGAACAGGTTGCCCAAGGAGGCTGTGGATGCCCCATCCCTGCAGGCATTCAAGGCCAGGCTGGATGTGGCTCTGGGCAGCCTGGGCTGCTGATTGGCGACCTGCACACAGCAGGGGGTTGAACAGGATGAGCACTGTGCTCCTTTGCAACCCAGGCCATTCTATGATTCTATGATTGTTTGATTCTATGAATCTTAGCAAGCATCTGCAGTGTTCAGGAGCAGCCAATTCTTTTTGTTATTTTGGAGAATGCAGATTGTATTGTTTTTGCTGTGGCTTTTGAAATAAATCTATTGTGCATTTCCACTGATTTCTCTTCCTTTGCTGATTAATTTTTATTGCATTTGTTACACGGTCATATTCATTTGGGTTTAGAAGTCCTCTTTGGTTGCTTGCCAGTCTATAACAATATTTTTATATATAAAATATATTTGTCAAGAATCTGAAAAATGTTCCAGATTACAGTAGAATAGATGTCCTCCCTCATTGTTGCTCCAAGTGCTCAGGAAACAGCTCTTTTGTCAAAAGTATACAGGAGAACAGAGAAAACACCACAGTTTAGATATGGGGATGTTGCATTGTGGGAGTTAATTTCTGTGCTCCACATCCTGCTATGTTTACTGCTTTTAATTAAGTAAGCTTTTCTGATGATACACTCTGCTTTCCAATTGCAATTACAGTTGCAATAAAATGTCAGCAGGTGCGCTGTTAGGGCAGTAAGCCAGTTGTTGATTTATTCTTCCATTTGACTTGAAACCAGCATGGGAAGGAAGAAGGGACCACCTCTGCAGTTTTGTATGATTCCAGACACCTTGAATGGCTGGCAGAGTATGGAAACAGAGACCTGGATTTGGGCCAGGGTTATCATGTAGGAGTGAACATTTAGAGAAAGGACTTGTTTGCTTGTGTACATTCAACTCCAGAGTGAAAGTACGTGGCTTATGTACTGAGAGAAGACAGTAATTATCAGGCCATCTGTATATAAAGGCAATAAAGCCCCACCACCTTTATTCATTCCTGTGTAGTTTTAAGCAGGTACAAAACATCACAGCTAGCTTCATTAGATCTGTGCCTTGCAGGAGTGTGTTCCTCACTTGAAATAAAGGGCTAGGATCCCTCAATGTTGATGGATCTGTTGATGTTGCAGTCATGAACATCATAATCACCCAGCTTCTGGATGCCTTGCCACACAGCTGAATTTTCTCTGATGTCTGTAGTCTGTGCAGCCCGGGGACAGTCAGACTACCAAACTGGGAACCAACTCGCCTTAATAAGAATGGCTCTTGACAAAGGGAAAGGAGTTTTGTATCTCAGCTTTCACAGGCTGTCAAGCAGGTGACTTGCCCTGCTTAAGCTCTGATCTCTCAGAAGTGGGGGCTGAGCAGATGTAGGCAGTTTATTGTGAAGGAGGGAAAGGGAAAGGTCTCTTTTTGATATGCTTATCTAGGAGATGAGTACACTGAAACCAAGTTCTCCTCTGCTCACGGTGGAGCAGGAAATGCAGTCCTACTCCGCCTTACCTCCACAGTTGTGACTTACCATGAGTGAGCCTCAGCTTTTCCAGACATAGCCATTTGCCTTGAAATATTCATCACAGCACGAACTTTTCCATGCTCCAGTTAAGAATCCTGGTGCAAGGTAATTTCTTCTGTCTTCCTATTAGTGGGATGGGAAGGCTTATAGGTGGTTTGAGCTCCAGTGAACTGCATCAAGGATCACTCAACCCTGAAGTCACCTTGATGCTTCTAAGCCTTTCTGCACAGGGAGACCTTGAATGAAAAGTGTGAAAGACTTGATGTACCTAACTAGAACAGATGAGTGCCCTACTACTTGTCATTAGTACCCATGTACTTTTCTGTATTTGGTCCTGTGGTGGCCTCATGGAGAAAAAGATTTTCTATACATAAGCATATTAAAGTTAGGCAGATAGCAAATTCTTGCATGCCCCCTGCCTGCTACCAGCAGGCTGCTTACAGTTTCCAAAAGCAGATAAGGAGTTAGATGCAGTAGGGATGCTTGACCATTGGGAGCACTTTGAGATACAAAGAACTAATGTTGTGTTTAATAGGGGGCTAGATTAATCAGAAGTCCATATTCCTCCAGGTATGAGGAATTTACACTTTCTTCTCCAGAAAAGTAAGAACTGATACAGTCATGATACAGTTTATCTATGTCTTCCTTTTTCTAGAGCCTTAAATCAGGCTGTTTCTCTGCTTTCTTCTGCTAAAGAGAGGCCTGCAGCCCATGTTATAAAAAGAAAAAAAGGCCATTTGAGGAGTTGTATATCAGTAGATAAAGCCCAAAACCACAGGAGGAACAGAGAAAATTTCAGGTTGGAACAACAGGAGACTTGCTACCTTTGCAGAGTGGCTTTCCACTTTGGGTCTGAGAAGAGTGAGTTGAGGATACAGTAAGCCACAGGGTAGAAGGTTTGTGGGATGGCTGGTGTGATAGGAACAGCCGAGAAATACTGCTCATTCGATCAGACAAGGTTTTACCATATTGTTCTGAGTTCCTGCATAAATACAGTGTTTATAAGCCCTTCACCTAAAGAATGAGAAATAATCCATTTTACAGCTGTTGTATTTTTTGTATTTGTATCAAAGGCAGGGGTCAAGTATCTTGTCTTGTTGTTAAAATTTTGTGTCAAAATCAAGTCTGAGCGAATAACCAGTTCTGTCTCTGTTTCCAATCTGTGGAGAAAAAAAAAAAAATTACCGAAAAGCCCCTTTCCTCCTTTTGGCCTTCTAGCCTTACATTGCCTGAAGTAATTAAAAGCAGGGTGATTTACGATGTACCTGACTAACTGTGCCTCTGCTGGTTACCAGGAGCAGCATTTTACTCTCAAGTATCAGGTGTTCTACCAAGGTCACAACTGCATTAATCTATGAAGCAGTATATATTTATGTAATTTATATATTTATGTAATTATAAGCCAAAATCAGACCCATATTTTACAAGGGACTGTTCTTGCATGCGCTCAGAAATTAGCTTTGCTATGTATAAGAAAAGAAGAGAAACATAGGAGCGACTCATCCAAGCAAAACCAATGGCTGTCAGAGAGATAACCAGACTGTTGCTCTTAGGTAGTGAGCCAGTGATTTTCAATCTACTTCAATTTCTGGGGCCCAAAATTTCATCAGGAGAGGTGCATACCTTTGCATAGCAAACGTAAGTAGTTGCAGTAGGTTTTCTTCTGTGATTTTCTGCGGTCTCCTTGAAATTGATTCTCTAAAAATTAGCCACCCACATTAAGATGAGCATTTAAAAGATCTCTCCTAGTCCAAGGTATCTTGTCTGTGGTGTATATGTGCGTAAGCATGCTCAACATGGATGCCTTAGGGTGCTGAGCACCTGAAAGTGCGGGTAGCCATGATAGGGTTGTGTCCTTCCTGGAAATGAGGCCACATAAGCAGACATTGCAGAGACATGACCACCTCTAAGACTGAGGCTGGAAAGCAGATGTTGCCCATCACTTCGCTCCACCAGCCAGAGACATTGCATGTGCTGTAGTTCCTTAAGCATTTGAATGAATATCAATGGAGGGATGTGGCATTTGTGTTGTAACATCTTGATTTTTCTCAGTTCAGCATTACTGTATCCTGGCTGAGTTTCAAGACAGGCAGCTGAGTTTCAAGCAGACAAAAACAAAACAAAATGTATTTGTTCCTTGAACAAGCAAATGTATGCAGATTTCAGCTGTCCACCTCGATCTGTTAACAGTATCAGACTCAGTGGCTTTGTGGGCTCAGCCTTCAGTCTTCTTGCAGGTGGTCCAGTCTCAGCAGTTCATCCTTTCCACTTGTGGTCTCCTTCTGGTGTTTGCTTATACCAGTGTTATGAGGCTTTCTTAGCTTCTTCTGATGCTACTAGCCATTTCCCCCAAATCTTTCATTTCTTAGTTTCAGTCTGTTGCTACACAATCCATTGTGTAAACTTAATTCTTGGTACCAGCAAGGGGTCATAAATGAAGTAGCAATCATTTAACTTATCACTGGCATACAGTCTTGTTTGGAATTACAGTCAGGCTCGTGTATAGGACGCTAGTTAGAACCCACGCAATGTACTGCATATAAAGGACTTTTGGTTGTTGTGGAGGTTTTGTGATTTTCTTTCCTGCTCACTTCCTCTGTCCCTGCATTCTGAGCCAGCTTTCTGCCCCTACATGTAGATTAATAATTTGTGTTTTGTTTTACTTTTCCAAAAGACATTGCTGGTCAGACATTTCAGTGTTAAATTAGGTTTTGGCATGTATGACACCAACAGTCTAGAGAGGAAAACCAAGAATAGTGCAGCATGCATTTCAAAGGAATTATTTTTATGGGGAACATGCTGTCAGAACCACTGTGACCATACAGTGCACTGCAGACTGTAATCCTTTCTTACCTTTTTAACTTCTCTGGTTTTCAGCAAGTGCCAATCAGGGAATTGTTTTTAGATGCAGTTCTTTCCTGCAGCAACTCTGCTGGGAAAGAACTTGTTCATCTGTGTAGGAGCGGGTATAAATGGAAAAGAAATTCTGGACCATTTCACTGAGTGGTTGTCATCTGAAGAACACATGTAAGTACAGGGCTTGTTTTAGGGGCTTAGGCCATACCTTCACATGAAAATTCATGCTTTGAAAAGAAAAGCATTTGGCTTTGTGGTTTAAGTGCAAATCCATACAAAAAGATTGTTGCTGTGATCTGTTGGAGTGAAACTTTGATTCCTGACACAGCAGATCTTTGATGTGCTGGCAATACCAGTAATTAGAGATGGAAATGCATTAATTTCACTCTTCTGAATTATGAATGAAGAAATGTACCTTCTAGCTCATCAACTACTGGCAGGGCCATTTTAAAAAGAGAGAATGTATGCTTTCCAAGTTTCAGGTTAGCACAGCAACTAGTGCCTCATCCTACATAATGGATTAAATGTTGATCAGTGAGACAAGCATTGCCCTTGGGAAAGGAAGATGTCATAGATGTCATCATTTATATGTGAAAGAGGGAAACTGGCTTTAGCATAGTCTTCTGTAGGAGAGGAGCACAGGCCAGACCAGATTGATTCTAAAGCTCGTTCTTCAGGAACACAGTTCTGTTGTAACTTGCACGTTCAATTTAGGGAAGACAAAACCCAAAATACACAGCTGACAAGCAGCTCTTTTTTCTTTTTTCTTTTTTCTTTTTTCTTTTTTTAGATGAAACTGCCTGAAAGTTTTAATCCCATATGTGAGGCAGACAGATGTTCCAGGGGGCTGAGTAGGGGGCTGTCGAGATTGCTGGGTGGAAGACACACCAGCACTGTGCAACACCAGCTCTTCTCCATTAGGAAGAGCCAATGCTCAAAGATAATAATTTTAAAAATATGCCTGTCAGTTCAATAAATATAGATGTGTCTGCTTCGTTCTTCTGGGCTAGGGTCTTAATTCCTCTGGGATTTGCTGTCTGGTAGCAAGATAGAACATCAAGAGATTGATCATGCTTAAGTATGTATGTTGCTCTATTAATAAGCTGATTTTATTATCTTCTTTTGCCTGCAAATAATAATGTCCTTTATAGGTAAGTTAATTTTGTTGTAATTTAGGATCAGTGTTGGTAGAGTCTGTGTTGTTTTTTTCGTGGCACACTGAATCAAGAACAGAAGAAAAGCAGAGCTCTCAAGCAGTACCAGAACAGCAGTTACCAGCAAATGGCCATTTGTTCTTCAGTCTGCTTGGGCAGCCAGCACCCTGGGATCGTGATATCACACTTGATTCCAGACTCCTACATACAAGTTTTCTTACCCAAGGCGGAAAAAAATTAAGCGTTTGTTTGATTTTATGGGTAAAAAGTGTTAGTTTTACTTGTGTCAGATTTCAAAGGGATTTCCCTCAAGTCATGATGATGGTTTAACTTCAGAGATTGACCCAGGAGGTGCAGTTTTCAGACTTGGCTCAGTCACCGTGCAAAGCTTATTGGCTACAGTAAGATGGAGTTTCTCTAAACATAGCTGCAGGGAGAGACTGTTCAATTTTCTTATCTCATTTTCAGCCATTTGAAAGTGCTGTCATCTTTGTAGGAGACAGAACTTCTTGATGGTCTGCTTGTTTGCCATTCAGTGGTCTTAGGAGCTTCATAAACATTCAGCAGTGGAGACTTTATGTGACTTTATGAGACTTATTGAGACTTTAAAAATGATGCTGACTTGTAACCTAGATACCTTAGAGTTAAAAAAAAGAAAAAAGTAAACAGTGAATTCAGGTGCTCTGCTGAATCGTACAGAGAAAAAAAATATATTATTATTTTTTTTTTCTTTAATTTTGGTTATTGGAATGACCATAGTTACAGATTTTAAAATAGCCTTTTCCCATCCCTTCTTGCTCTAGAGAAAACAGATGGAAAGTAAGCAAGGTAAGGATCAGGGAGGAATGTGTGTAGTCAGTCTTGAGAGACTGGTTGGAGACTAATAAAGCCAGGTTCTTGAGGCTTGGTCTGGGAAATTATACTGGGGCTTTCAAGTTACACAGTGCAGCATCCACTTGCTCCCTGTCCCAGTTGCGTGCACCCTGCACATGGAGGCACAGCTACAGAATCTTCAGATCCTTCTGTTTTCTGGCCTCAGTTGCCTCAAGAAAGGTTGCAAGAAGGTACTCCCCTGGTGATGCAGGGAAACTCGCTCCCTGTCTCTCACAAATCTGAGCACAAATTGCTCTTTCAAAATGCATAGCAACAAGAATTGGTGAGAAGTGTTTTTATTTACTAGCACACTTGGCCCACAGAATAGACCTCCAGCTCCTTCCTGCCGGATTTACAGCCTCCTATTTCCTTTCTGCTTTTCTGACGCATGCTGCATCAGCATGGCAATTTGGTGGGCAGCCTGGTCTTGTTAATGTATTTAAGACTGGTCTTGAAAGCTCCTCTTGGGTTGATCCACTTAGGGGGAAGTGTGGAGCAGTGCTTAATTTCTTGGCTCTGATAAGACCCAAGGTTAATGCTGACTTGCTAAGTCTTGCTGGTAGTTCTGTGATATTTCAGCCGCCGTTAGGATCAAGGCAAGCTTTAAAGAAGAGATGTTGGAGACTGGAGAGTTCAGATTCAGGAAAGTGGGTATTTTCTCTTCTGGCTTTGGCAGCTAGTTGTGCTCAGTTCCCAAACAGTGTGTCTGAGTACACAAGCAGACCTTGGCGGGCCGATCAGAGTATCAGATCCTTAGGCTTATTACAAGAAATCCTGTCTTCTTGTCACTGGAAGAGTGCACACTTCTTTCCCTTGCAAAATGGTGATTGTGTGTTCATAGTGCATCTTCTCCTGCCCCCACTGCAGGCTGAAGCCTGTGTAACTTCATGAATATTGTGAGTGGAGGCACATTAATTGAGCACGCAAACATGTAATTATCCATACAATTAGCCAATTGATTTCTTCTTTTTTCAGCTTTGCTTACAAATATGGGAGCACAATTATTTAGTTATCTGAACTTATCTGAAGCCAGAAACTTAATTAACATACAAAACATACAGAAGTAAACGCTGTTAAAAAGATAGATCTACTTGTGGTACCCACCTCTTTCCTTTTGGTGTGTGATTCGCTAAATCTGAATATTTTCACCTAAGACTGTCATATGGTTTCTGCCTCACCTCTGTCCTTTATACTGCTGCATATGTGGCATGTTTCCTTGTAGAAATGGCACTCTCTGTAGAAATTGTTCAGAGGTTGCAATTAACCCATGTGCTGGCTTTGGTTGGGAAGAAGCTGTACCTTGTGCTTGCTATCAGATCAGTGCTACAATGTTTTTAAACCTGTTCCATTCCCATGAAATGGGGAATGCCTACTAGCCTTGTAGGAAAGCCTACTGAAGTAATGGGGTTGCTGACAGTTGCTGTGTGCTGCAACTTCTGGAAAGTAACAATGGCCTTTAAAATTGTCTGTAATGGTGCACTTGAAGTTTTACTGCACTTGGAGTTTTCTGTGCTGGGAAGCTGCCTCTTTGTGGAGAATGAGGGATCTGGCAGTTTTTACCTTGCAACTCTTGTCTTTTGCAGTGAACAAAACCCAAAATTGTTCATGCTTGATGTCTGCAGCACTTGTCCTTGTAGTTTGTCCTGTTACGTGTCATTAAATGCTAAATTCAGTTGTTTTGAGTTGGCTTTAAAAGAAGCATGTGGAAAGGCAGTTTCAATAACAGGCAGTTTCAGTAAGGTATGAAGCTTCTGAATTGTGACCATAGTTGTCTACATGTGAATCCCGACCTTCATCCAGCTGGCCAAACATAGTTTGCTGCTACTCAGTTCAGTTTGACCTTGTTCCCAGTGGTAGCTCCGAGATCTGACACAGGTTGACAGACTCAGCAAGTGAGTGTATGAGAATAGAGACGTGAGGAGCACGGTACAGGTTTAAGTGCAAAGTGATAGCTGAGTCTGATTCTTTCTTGTTCTGCAACTTCCTAGACCAGCAGCAGCTCTGGGGACATCGTCAGGGTGCAGTTTGTGTGTGTCAGAGTAGATCAGGCTGGGGCTGGCTCCTTCACAGCCCGAAATAGACAGCGGTGCCTGACATAGGAAGAGTGCAGCTGTGCTCTGTGCCAGCAGGCAGAAGCTGCAGATTTTGCCTCCTAGGCTCAGGGTAGGGTTGTAAATAAAGCCTCTGGGGCTGGGCTAGCAGCATCTGTATTGTA
Organism: Lagopus leucura; assembly: GCF_019238085.1. Taxonomy (NCBI): domain Eukaryota; kingdom Metazoa; phylum Chordata; class Aves; order Galliformes; family Phasianidae; genus Lagopus; species Lagopus leucura. The sequence goes on along the minus strand of NW_024962334.1, from coordinate 391,921 downwards.
GACTGCTGTGCAAGTTTAGGCTCTGTAGTGTCAATTTAAAACAACTGAATTTGCTGGAAATGTTGAGTTTATATTCCCTTCCCTACTCTGATGCTGTTTATTCTACTGTGAACAACAACCACCTTCTCTCTATTCCTGTGCAGATGTCGCTCCTATGAGGACTGCTGTGGTTCAAGATGCTGTGTAAGAGCCCTCTCTATCCAGCGACTATGGTATTTTTGGTAGGCCGCAACTAAATTCCGAATTGTAATGTTTCCAGTGTCCTGTTCTTGTCTTACTTGTAGGATCAGAATCAGGGTATCGCCAGCCCTAGTGATGTAAAGTAAAAAAGATACAAGTGTGCAGTAATGTGCACGCATAAATGAAAGGGCTCCTTTTTTTCAGTTATAATCAGTTATAACATGATTTTGTAATACCTTAAGCAGTAAAAAAAATTTTTCTGATGAGTAGAGGAAACACTGGAAAAGGAGGATACTTGTTTCAGGTTGGCTGTTCGCATTTCTGCATCCCGTTGGTCTACACAGCCAGTGGTCTCACATTTATCCTTACACCCATCCCAGCTACTTCCAGATGGCAGCATTTGTCCATTTTTGTTGGGCACTAAATTTAAATTTTTTTTAAAGAAGATTGCATAAGGAGAGTTGTACATTCATACAGGGTTTAAGACAGTCTCCGTGCTTCATGTCTTGAACATGTCATGACAGTTCTCTGTATTGAGGCTTCAGTTAAAATGAGAATGTCACTGGAGGTGACAAGGGAGAAGAAGGCAGAAAAGTTTAAGCTTGTGAAACCAGCAGCTCAGTAATGTGGATAAACCTTAAACGAATAACTTCTATATGCATAACAAAAAAATAAGGTAAATTCTTTTAGAGAGGAACTTTTTAAAGCGCTTGAATAAAACCTTCCCATTACAGTAGAGACGAAGCAAAAGATCTCCTAGAAAACCTGATTTTAGGCATTTTTTTTATGTAGAATTTGAAGACTGCTTTAAAAAAATCCTTAAAAATTGAAATGAGTAACCACTGAAAAACAGGAGCCTTATATAATATAGCGATCTCCCAAAGCTGGCAGTGGGATTTCAGAGTACAACACTTATGGATATAACTGAGGAGTTCTGTATCTGCATCCATAGAGTAAAATTGTGAATTTGCTTTCCTATTCAGAACAAATCCTTTGCAGGAACACTGCCAAAAAGAAATGTATTAATTTTGGCTCAGGGAAATAGTTCCTCATTCTGCTCTTGTGTCCACTGCAGAAAGAAGAACAAAATTTGATCTTGCTATAAAATGTATCTTAGTGTTGTTCAGTGCCATGGCTCCTCTCAGGCACCTGGGAGTGCTCTGGAGGAGATAAGCATGGTGTGTAGGCTTGCCTCTGGCCAACTTAAGGAGGAAAAAAGAATAATAAAATCCATTTCTTGCATCCAATCCTTCCAAAAGTGCACAGTTATCATAGCCTCCCTAGCTTCAAGGCCACAGTCACTATGATGTCTGATAAGTACTCAGATTCAGAAAAAGTCTGTTCAAAGACGAAGATCTCCTGATGCAGGGCATCTGAGCTGGGCAATCATCAGGAGGGGTTAGTCAGGTTGGAAAAGAAGCAGACAAGAACAGAAGCAAAATGATGGCCTTTTCCTTAAAAATATATATCTTGGCTAGGAAGTACAAAGCAAAATATGACATGGCTGTGATTCTGTCATTTTCACTGTTGAATGCTTCTGCTTGAGCTTAATTTTGACTCCATGGGAGTCAAAATTACAGTTTTACTCATTTAAGAGCATAGAATCATAGAATCCTTAGAGTTGGAAGGGACTCTTAAAGGTAATCTAATCCTGCTCCCCTGCAGTGAACAGAGACATCTACAACTGGATCAGGCCGCTCAGAGCATCTTCCAGCCTGGCCTTGGATGTCTCCAGGGATGGGGCATTCACCACATCTCTGGGCAGCCTGTTTCAGTGCCACACTTACACCTAAGTCTAACGCACTCTTCTTTTATGGGCAGAATTAGCATTCCTCTTTGTACAGCCAGTCCCCCTAAAATCTACTGACTAGCTTAGGTGCTCTAAGAGCTAGACTTGGGTCTAGGGTATGCAGCTTGAAACTGTATGGGCCTAGCATTTCAGTTTCACAATCCAGTGTCATAAGTCAGATAAGAATCTGAACTTTCCAAAAGTTCAAGGCACTTCAGTTTCGGATTTGTGTTTTATATGCCAGTAAATATTCAACAATAATACAAATCACAAGAAATGTCCACAGTATGTACATAAGCAACTCAAGTTATAGCTATCTCAAATGACATAGACAACCCATCCAACCTTAATGATTCTGTGATTCTGTGATTTAAGAAACCCTGATAAAAGTCATAGATTATTGGCTGATAGATGGTACTCTGTTGTTGAACAGTCTCAGTTTGAGAGCTCCCTGAATGCAGGTGGGTTTTGATCTCCTTCTTCTCCTTGCCTAGGTTCCTTTTGATGATGGGAGTTTTGTTCTGTTGTGGAGCTGGCTTCTTTATCCGAAGACGGATGTACCCTCCTCCACTTGTAGAAGAACCTACTTTTAATGTGTCTTACACCAGACAACCAGTCAACACTGCATCAGGTCAGAAAACGTTCATCAAACAAATTTCACTTATTTCTTACATTTGCCAAGGTATTGAAAAAGCATGTTTTTGGGGGGAGAGTGTTTGTATTTGAGAACTGGGGGATTTTGAATAGGAATTGCCCTGCACTGACCTACTCAGTCACCTCCTGTGATGAGTGAAGTTCTGCCTTCCAAATGGTACCGTACAGCAGCAGTGCACAACAGTATGTATGAGACCCAGAATAGCAGGACTTCTGTTGTGGTTCCTAGTATCTTCACAGTAGTGTCCCTGTAAATGGAAGGAGGATAGTGAATCGCTGCCCAGGGAGGTTGTGGATGCCCAGTCCTTGGACGTGTTTAAGGCCAGGTTGGACGGGGTCCTGGGCAACCTGATCTGAATGTGTATGTTTGGTGGCCCTGCTAGGCAGGGGGGTTGGAACTACATGATCCTTGGGGTCCCTTCCAACCCGGGTGATTCTGTGATTCTGTGATCTGTGATTCTGTGAATGCTCACTTTGCAGTGTAGATGAAATGATGAATACCCAAAATCAAAGTGATATCTCCTCCATGTGAGGAATTTGGAAAAAAGAGCTCTAAGTATCATTAAATATAGTTGGTGAAATTTGACAGAGGGGAAGGAAAGCCAAACACTGTTCTTCCATTTGTCTTCCGTATTCTGTGCTGTTTTTTCTGAGATATAGTTGCCCTTCACCCTTTGTTAGTCTGATTGCTGGTCCATCATGGCTGCGAGCATCAGGAGGATCCACATAGTGACGATTCCTCTGGCAATACTGTTTTAAGTTTCTTATTTCTTAGACTTAGGCTGTTAGAGTCCCACTTGGGAGAATCCTGCAAAATAAGACTCACCTGTAAGGAGATGTTGGCACCTTGGGGGAGCACTTAAAATCCATCTGTCTCTAGTTGAAATACGTGAGGCATTGGGATCATATCTGAGTGGGCAATTGGGTATTTGTCTCTTCCCCACCCCAGGAAGGCCAAAATGAGATGCTTATCACCACGCTGCTGATGGCACACGCCTCTGGTAGCGCTCATCCATGAAAACACACATAGGCAGGCAAAGTTGGTATACTGACATTTCTCCCCCTGGGCTGTCGTTTCGTCACAAGACGGGTTAAAGAGTGCTGAAGCCAGAGGGTAACTACCTTTTCTGACAAGTTTTTAGGAACTGGTGATTTGTTCTAGTTTTACACTGCCTTGGAAGTGTAAGTAAAAGGCAATATTTTTCTTTGAAGAGGAGATCCCTCTGAAAATGTGGTGCTTCAGACTTCTCTTTAAAGAATTGTTTTCTAAACCATTATATCTCCATGCCATACTAGACAACCTCCACAGAAAACTATCGTAAAAGCCATTCCAGTGAGCCATGACAAGCATGGTACAGAGACTGGAGCATTCAGGCTCTTTCCTCCATCATGCCTGCAGTTGGACACCTGCATGCAGAGTACGGACTTTGGAATGCTGTTTATAGCATGCTCTTTTCTTAAGAGCACATTCTTAAGCATGTGCTTATAGACATGCATTTCTCCCTCTCTGTCACAGCTCTAAGTGAATAAAAATGTTACAGACACAAACTAAGACTCCACTCACTCTTTTATATAAAAAAAAAAATCCCAAGTTGTTCTTTTGTGTTTTTTTTTTCCTTAATCCTAAGGATCCTACAGCATCCATTCAGCTTTTTTTTTCTCATTTCACACATTTCTCCATAGAGTGAGAGTTTTCAGCAGTGGAGGGATGAGAGAGCCGAACTAACTGGAGGATATTCCTAAGCCTGAAAAATAGCTCCAAGATTAAGTAAACAAGAAGTGTCATTGGCTGGTTTGGTGAATTGGTGAAGCAGATTTAATTTCAGGACATCATTTTAGTTTTTCATAACACCTCGCAGAATATAATTTGTGGACAAGTATAAAATAAGCACAATATAACACCTAGGTAAACTGCATGCTCCACCTATTTCCAAGCTGTTATTACTGCTGAAATGTTATTACTGGCATCTGAGCTGAGCCTACCAATTTTTCTTCTACTTTGTTTAGCTGAAATTTTATCAGTCTCACAGCAATCCTGGATGTTTTCCACATTCATGGAATCACAGAATGGTTTGATTTGGAAGGGACCTCACACCCACTTCCAGCCCCTTTGCTGTGGGCAGGGCTGTCAGCCACTAGTTTAAGTTGCCCAAGATCTGATCCAACCTGGCCTTGAACACCTTCAAGGATGGGGCATCCACAGCTTCTCTGGGCAACCTGTCCCAGTGCCTTACCACCCTCTGCCTTACCACTTCCTTCTGACATCAAACTTAAATTTCCCTTCTTTTAACTTAAAAACATTTAATCTGTGCTGAGCAATCTTGTCCCACTTTGTTAGCCAGCAATAATTGATTTCAACTTAGATTTTTGCTTTGTTTATAGAATCACAGAATGGCCCGGGTTGGAAGGGGCCTCAAGGATCACGAATCTCCCACCCCCTGCCATAGGCAGGGCCACAAGCCTCCACATTTCACAGCAGCCCAGGCTGCCCAGGGCCCCATCCAACCTGGCCTTGAACACCTCTAGGGATGGACAGGGCATCCACAGCCTCTCTGGGCAGCTGTTCCAGCACCTCACTACTCTCTCTGTGAAGAACTTCCCCCTGACATCCAACCTAAATCTTCCCTCCCTCAACTTAAAACCATTTTCCCTTGTCCTGCCATTATCTACCCTTTCCAAGAATTGACTCCCCTCCTGTTTGTAGGCTCCCTTTAGGGACTGAAGGCTGCAATGAGGTCACCCCGCAGCCTTCTCTTCTCCAGGTTGAACAAGCCCAGCTCCCTCAGCCTGTCCTCGTAGGGGAGGTGCTCCGGCACCCTGATCATCTCTGTGGCTCTCCTCTGGACCCTCTCCAACAGTTCCCTGTCTTTCTTGTTCTGGGGGCTCCAGGCCTGGACACAGCACTGCAAATGGGGCCTCACAAGAGCAGAGCAGAGGGGGACAATCACCTCCCTGTCCCTGCTGCCACTCCTCTTCTGATAGAGCCCAGGATCCCATTTGCTTTCTGAGCTGCAATGCACACTGCTGGCTCATGTTAAGCTTTTCATCCATCAAGACCCTCAGGTCCTTCTCTGCAGGGCTGCTCTCAAGGACTGCTCCTTCCAGTCTGTATGGATGCCTGGGATTCCTCCAGCCCAAATGCAAAACTCTGTACTTTGCTGTGCTGAACCTCATCAGGTTCACCCTGCCCACCTTTCCAGCCTGTCGAGGTCCCTCTGCATGGCATCCCTTCCTTCCATTCAGCTTGGTGTCGTCAGCAAATGCTGAGGGTGCACTCAATTCCACCATCGCTGTCACTGATGAAGATTTTGAAGAGCACCGGTCCCAACACAGAGCCCTGGGGGACGTCGCTCGTTACCGGCCTCCACCTGGACACAGAGCCATTGATGACCACCCTCTGTCTGCGGCCTTTTATCCAATTCCTTATCCATCAGGTGGTCCAGCCATCAAATACACATCCCTCCAATTTGGAGATAAGGATGTGGTGAGGGACCATGTCAAAGGCCTTGCTCAAGTCCAGCTAAATGACATCGGTTGCCTTTCCCTTGTCCACCAATGCTGTCACTCCATCACAGCAGGCCACCAGATTGGTCAAGCATGATCTTCCCCTGGTGAAGCCGTGCTGGCTATCTTGGATCACACGCTCATTCCTCATGTGATCAAGCATGTCATCCAGGAGGATCTGTTCCATGATCTTCCTAGGCACAGAGGTGAGACTCACAAGCCTGTAGTTCCCCGGGTCCTCCTTGCTCCATTTATTGTAAATGGGAGTGACGTGACCCTTCCTGCAGTCATCCAGGTCCTCACCTGACAGCCGCGACTTTTCAGATATGATGGAGAGCGGCTCAGGAAACACCTCAGCCAGCTCTTTCAGAGCCCTGGGATGCAGCCATCCAGCCCATAGACTTGTACACATTCAGTCTCATCAGGGGGTCTCAGACTTCCTCTGCCCTCACAGTGGGGAGGGATTTACCACCCTGGTCCCCACCTGGAGGTTTAGGGATGCAGGGCTCAGGGACGTGAGAAATACTGTAATCCTGGCCACCAGTGAAGACTGAAGCAAAGAACTCATTCAGTACAGTTTACTCTGTGGCCATATTCCTCCTTAAAGGGAAATGCTCTGTTTGAGATGTATTCTGATGTACAGGAACATACAGTATGCTACAGAACACTCTGTGATGTCCTTTTTGTCAGAGAAGACTTTCCACCTCAGTCATGAGCTGCAGTCCATCTGGGATCTCAAGCCTCTCCTTTCTGTATTGCAACAGTTCTTCTGTCTGGAGAGCAGAGCAGGGCTCCGTTTCAACTGGTATTTGGTTGTGACATTAGTGCCCTTTGTTTCACTAACTTATTTCTACACCGTGCAAAACTGAAATGTTTTGGTGAAATCTCAGTAAGTGAAGGTAGTCCTGCACTGGGATGGGAGGAATTTAGTTTCCTGTCCTTACTCCTATGAACATGTGGAGAAGACTTCTCTGAGTGTGCAGAGCACAGGCACACTTTCTTCAGCCCTGCAGGAATGTGGCTTCTACCTGCTGCTGTTGTTGATGCCTTTTCTCTCTTGTTATTTCAGGGTCACAGCAACCTGGAGTGCCATATTACACAGACCCAGGCGGACCTGTGATGAATCCCATGGCGATGGCTTTCCATGTCCAGCCCAATTCCCCCCAAGGAAACCCGGTTTACCCTCCTCCACCTTCCTACTGCAACACACCACCTCCTCCGTATGAGCAGGTGGTGAAATCCTCCACATGAGGACTCTGTGGCTCTGACCTGACTCTGGGAGAAGAAGGTGCCATTGCAAAACAACCAGGATGGTGGGTGGGCATCTGCCCCTTTGAACATTTGCTAGCTTTCCATGTCCTCTCTCCCTTCCTATCTTGCACCTTTCCTCATTAAATTTCCTTGCAAAGGGGTGATTTTTTTGCAGTAGAAGTGGATTTTTTCTTTGTCTTTAAAATGAAATAAGTTGTCTTTGTAATGCTTTTAATGGAAATCTATATTTAAAACCTGTATGTCTTTCTCTTTATTTATTGTTTGTTTGACCCACAGTTGTAATTACATTGTGGCAGACAACTGGTAGCAGTTCCTTGTGCCACCCCAGATTGATGTGCATTCTCCTAAAATGGAGGAAACGTCTTCACTTAGGGAAAATTACAGAGAAAGAGGGTAAAAATAGAAAAGGTCTTTTGCCAGAAATGGTAGCCCTATCTTTTTTGCTTACGGTTTTCTTGTAAGACTCAGTTCTGACGCACACCACAGAGGCTCTGTGATAGAAGCCGCTGAGTGGCTGGGACACCGATGTTCACTGGGTCATGGAAGAAACTTTGCCAAGTGCCCCTAGGAATGGGGATTCAGTGCTTTAAATGGTGCACTTGAAAGTGGAGGACCGTGAGCTGAGTGTTCTGGTTCTTTCATGGAACAGATCCTCCTGGACAACATGCTCGGTCACATAAAGAATGAGCATGTGATCTGAGACAGCCAGCACGGCTTCACCAAAGGAAGGTCATGCCTAACTAATCTTGTGGCCTTCTATGATGGAGTGACGGCATTGGTGGACGAAGGGAAGGCGACCGATGTCATTTACCTGGACCTGAGCAAGGCCTTTGACATGGTCCCCCACCACATCCTCATCTCCAAATTGGAGGGAAGTGGATTTGATGGGTGGACGACCCGATGGATGAGCAATTGGTTGAAAGGCCGCAGACAGAGGGTGGTGGTCAATGGCTCTATGTCCAGGTGGAGGCCGGTAACAAGTGGTGTCCCCCAAGGGTCTGTCTTGGGACCGGTGCTCTTTAACATCTTTATTAATGACATCGATGAGGGAATTGAGTGCACCCTCAGCAAGTTTGCTGACGACACCAAGCTGAGTGGTGCAGTTGATACGGTGCAAGGAAGGGATGCCATTCAGAGGGACCTCGACAGGCTGGAGGGCTGGGCTCGGGTGAACCTGATGAGGTTCAACACGGCAAAGTGCAAGGTTTTGCATTTGGGCCGGAAGAACCCCAGGCACCTGTACAGGCTGGGAGGAGTGGTCCTTGAGAGCAGCTCGGCAGAGAAGGACCTGGGGGTCCTGATGGACGAGAGACTGAATATGAGCCAGCAGTGCGCTCTGGCAGCTCGAAAGGCAAATGGGATCCTGGGCTCCATCAGGAGAGGGGTGGCCAGCAGGGACAGGGAGGTGATTGTCCCTCTCTACTCGGCTCTTGTGAGGCCCCATCTGGAGTACTGTGTCCAGGTGTGGAGCCCTCAGTACAAGAAAGACATTGAGATTTTGGAAAGGGTCCAGAGGAGGGCGACTAAGATGATCAGGGGGCTGGAGCACCTCCCCTATGAGGACAGGCTGAGGGAGTTGGGCTTGTTCAGCCTGGAGAAGAGAAGGCTGCGGGGCGACCTCATTGCAGCCTATCAATACCTGAAGGGAACCTACACCCAGGAGGGGAGTAAACTCTTCAAAAGGGCTGATAACAGCAGGACTAGGGGAAATGGTTTTAAGTTGAAGGAGGGAAGATTTAGGTTGGATGTTAGGGGGAAGTTCTTTACTAGGAGAGTGGTTAGGCCCTGGAACGGGCTGCCCAGGGAGGTTGTGGATGCCCCGTCCTTGGACGTGTTCAAGGCCAGGTTGGACGGGGTCCTGGGCAACCTGATCTGAATGTGTATGTTTGGTGGCCCTGCTAGGCAGGGGGGTTGGAACTACATGATCCTTGGGGTCCCTTCCAACCCGGGTGATTCTGTGATTCTGTGATTCTGTGATTCTGTGAGCTCGTGCCTCCAGGTACGCAGTCATCACATTTCCTCCTGAAGGATGAGCAAACGCAATTTCTTAGACATGGCCACAGGCCTGGTCTCATTTTTGGTACTGTTTTCATTTGAGTTTCCAGGTGCTGGCTCGTGCTCTGCATCACCTGGACAATCCCTGCTCTTTGGTGTTATTTTTAACTTCCATGAGTTAACTGGTAGGAGCCTCCACATCACATAGCAGAAGTGCTTCCTGTAGAACCACAGCATGTCAGTGTTGAGCTGTGAAGCTCTGTTACTTGCAGTATGGAGGGAGCAATGCCACAAACTTGCTCATCTTGCTCATCAGTGTTGCTTGGCTGGAGAAATGGGTTGTGTTGGTGGACACGTGCATGTAGGTGCTGCTCCCAGCATGGGAGTTAGCTCATTTCTTGAGTATCATCCCAGTCATTTCTTGGTCCAATCTTTATCCAAAGATAGGTGTGCAGGCAGCTTGAGCTCTGTTTTGGGTTGCTAAATGCACCACCTCATGGCACTAAGAGCTGACTTTGGACAGGAACACACGAGGCCCCTAGATCAGCCTGTGCTCACCCTGCACCGTGCCATTTTGCTGCAGTTGTGACCTCCGCTTTCTGCTGACATCTGCAAGTTTTCAAATGGAATGTATAGAGTTACAATTAGATACTCCACCCAGTGATCTGATTGTGTCTCTTTACCAGACCTTCATAAACCCTCTCGGAGAAGAAAGAAACAACCTCTGCTTCAAGTCATGTTTTATTAATATCATTGCTTTTGGCAGTACATACATTTCTTAGCAATTTTTCCTAAGAATGAAGCACAGGGAAAGTAAAATTTCATCAAAAATCTCTGATGAACACCTTGAAAACTCACTAAGAGTGGCAGCCACTGCCACTGAACCAGACAGTGCATTAGTTTCACAACAACAAGGTTGGACATCCCGCTGGTTTTATGGCTTTGTTGCTCTCTCTTTTTAATGTTTTAGCAAACAAACAAAAAGTTTGCTTGGTTTCTGCTTGGTATAGCCTTGGGCTAGACCATCTTACACTACCGTGCATTGCTGCTGATGAGCTTCCCACCAGCAGGTTTGATGCCGTGAAACTTCCCCTCAGCCGCCTCTGCTGGACTGAACCAGCCCAGCTCCTTCCTTCTCCCTTACACGCTGTTATCCTGGCAGCTCTTTGGATCCACACTAGTTTATCAGCAACCATTCTGAAATGAGAGGCCCCAAATTTGGACACAGAAATCCTGGGGCAGACTCACCAGCACTAACGGTATGGTCTGCCTTATTCATGAGGTGAGCACGGTGCTGGCTCTCATTTAGTATGGCATCCACTGTAACGCCTGGGTTTTCAGTAGATTTCTTACTCGTCAGACCTTTTCCATGTATCCTGTACCCATGAGTGGTATTCTATTTTTTTATCCCTCTCCAACCCAGGTGTTGTCAGTTGGGCCCTGCAAGAGCCCAAGTGGGAAAAAGAAACAGTGCCTAGTTCTCTACAAAGAGTTAGTGCAACAAGAGGATGTTATGAACACATCAGATACACACCATACTTACGTACATTATACTAGTGTTCTAAAACTACTTAATCCTCTCCCAGAACATGAACATTCTGAGGGTAGAGGCCATGGGAGCCTGATCCTGCAGCTCTTTTTTTTTTTGCAGTAAGTTCTATGAAAGAAAAAGTGTAAAGGTTGGAATCCCACAGATTCCAGATGAACCTTTCCTTTATTCCAATCTTTTTCCTTACAGTATGCCCAGGTAGTTCCAGACACACATCCTGCACATTAGCAGCTTGCTAGTGTTACTCAGAATCCAGCTTAATTTCCTGCTGACATTCACAAGTCTTCAAAATATAGAAAGACATTCTTTCGGAATCCTGCTACTGTCTGTTAAAATATATTCTTAAAAGGAAAATATGTGAAATGCTAATCTACCTTTTCTTTTTTTTCATAGAGATTATGTAAAGTTTCTTAATTACATTCTGCATGTTCGAAACTAAACTTCCAGTAGCAGGTAGCATTATTACTTAATAGAAAAAGAGCAGGATCAAAGGACTTTTACTGAGAAAAATCAGCTAACAGCTGTATAAGGATCAAGGTTTTACAGATGCAATAGTACATATATCTTGGAAGAAGTGTTCCTAACAGTTCTTCTTTAATGAAACTGGTAACCTGTTTCCTTTAACTATTTTGGTTATAAATCAAGCCAAAACACTGGCATAAGAAAAAATACATTTTAAATGGGAAAGAAACATACGTTGCTGAACTTAAAAGGAAAAAGGGAGGAGGAGAGGAGGAGAAGGAGAGGAGAGGGGAGGAGGAAAATCCTGGAGAAGCCTGAAGGGAGACCTCACTGTGGCCTTTCAATATTTAAAAGCTTATAAACAGGAGGTGAAATAAACCTTCCACACTAGTAGAAGTGATGAGGCCAGAGGAAACGGTTTTACACTAAAAGAAGGGAGATTTATGTTAGATGTCAGGGGAAATGGTTCAGTAAGAGGGTGGTGATGTGCAGGAATAGGCTGCCCAAAGGAATTGTGGATGTCCGCTCCCTGGAGGCGTTGAAGGCCCAGTTGATTCTAGTGTCTGATTTAGTGGTTGGCACCCTGTCCGGAGCACAGGGGTATGGATGCTTTCAACCTAAAACATTCTGTAATTCTATGAAAATAGAGTAGAAATTTTAACTTCTTCCTCTTTAAATAGCTTTGAATTTATTTTTCTAACAGCACCAATGATAAATGAAGAAATTATAAATAATCTCTTTAAAATATGAAACAAGTTATTGGAGCAGAACCTCTGAAAAAAGATAGGGGACATTTTACATCTCTTTGGAATAACGGAATTTTTGGAAGTCGAACAAAAAAATTCTTAGAACCTGGAATGTGGTATTCATTTTCCTGACACATCTCTCTTACGATTAGGTGATAATAAAAGCTTGAGGAAAGAGCATCACAGGGACTTACTTCCGAACTGAACTGTTACATATGGTTTATAGAACTGGTGAGCAGCGCTAAGTACTTCTTTTTACTTTCACATTTACATTTGTGGAGGAGCAGCAGTGGTTGAACACAGGTCACTGATGCAAACTGCAGCTGCTCTACTGGGTGCAGACAGAACTCCCGCCCCTGTAAATCAACGTGAAACAAACAGGAAAATGCCAATGCAATGCCACTAGGAGAAAGTGGCTGCTTTGTTGAGCGCCACACCAGCACAGGGCTCAGGCAGTGCTGCTCAGCCATAGCCTGTGCTGCAGCTGGCAGCCCTCCTGCTTCTGCCCTCACACACCTCAGTTCTTCCTGCCTGAGAACAGCACTTTGAACCCATGACTCGCTGCATTAGGAAGTCCCACCACATTTACCTGGCAACAGCTGCCATAAGATGGAGGGAAATGTTTTTAGATTGTCTTTAGATTGTGTTTGTACCTAGAGCCTATTAAATAAGGAGGGGGAGGAAGCAGCAGCAGCTGCTCTCGGTAGCAGAGGGCCGTGAATTGGCTTTGTGAAAGTAGAAATACTGCCTCTTGCTTGCAGAATACTTAGTTTAATTCTGTTAAGTCCTTGCTAAGGGAAAATGTCAAGCTTTCTTAAAGCTGTCAGCAAGACAGATATTTCATATATTTGTTCTTAAAAACCACCAGTCCTAAATACAGTTCGAGTTGCAAACTGTCCAACAGGACCTGACCAAAGGGAAAAGCTCAGTAAAGCTGAGTAAAGAAAAAGAAAAAAGTGAAGGTTAAGAAGAGATCTGCCCATACTTTGGCCACTGTTTCATCCTGCAGGACTCTGAAATTGGAAGCAGCTCAGCAATCTGAGCAGAGAACCGCTCCCAGTGACCACTGTGGAAGGGAAGGAAATCATACAACACACAGAAGAACTGCACACAGATTACCACCACATAACTTGATCTTTACTAATAAAGCCAAAGAACAACACATCAGCATTTTTTCCTCGTTTTTCTGCCCAAAGAACATCTCCATTTTTAACACTACGGCTTTTTGCAACAGATGGACTACTACACATGGACAAAGCAAAACAGGGAATATTTAGCGATTTTCCACATTTTAGTTCGATGAGATTTCTGAAAATGGTGTCTTGTTAAAATGTATTTTTTCCACCCCTTGACACAATACACTTTGTAACAGCTGCCTGGATATCACAAGGTGAAACAAACAAAAGGGAGGAGCTGCATGAGAGCCATGTGAGGAAGACAAAGCACAGGCACTCGCAGACCTTCTGTGATATACCACACTTCCAGCCTTGCTCAATTCCAAGATAATTCTGCAGAGAACCTGGTGCTGGGCCTCACCCCACAGCAGAGCTGCAGTGCAGGAGCACACAGAGGGCGTGCTCACTCCATTGACTGTGGCAATCATGCACCTCTGGTCTCTACTCACTGTTAAGCAGTTTATGCGTGTGCACCCACATTTTTTAAACAAGTCAGTAATTTTAATTCTCCCTGAATACCAGCCAGCCAACATCACCATATTCCACAGGTGCCATCCCAAGCACAGCAGCCAAGAAGGCTCCCAACAAACGAATGAAAGCCTTTCCCTGTCGCCCCCAGCTTGTTGGTCATGAAAGACAGGCCTGGATCTGCCAGGAAGGTGGGTGGCTTCTGTGCTGCGTTTGCAGGAGCTCCTGCAGACCTGGCAGAGGAATGCATCCCACCCGTTAGCCCACCTCGTGCACTTTACAGGTGTAGAGGAGACGAAGGAGAACGAAGGGGTGGGAATGGATGTGAAACAGAGGATCAGGTAGTGTTTTTCTTCTTCTTTTTTTTTTTTTTTTTTTAACCTCCACGTCTTCTTTTGCTAGGCTTTCTGTCAGGCTTCACTGTGAGCTAGCTTCCTCCCTGGATTACAGGCAGTAAACCATACAATGACAGAAAAAATACAGAGTTAGGCCTCAGCATGCACGCTGCAGCAAAGCATTTCACTTGAGCTGGTACATTCTGCACACTGCATCCTGCGAGCAGCTCCCCATCCCTCACTGATCCCACTGCTTTCCGCCTCTTTGACCAGGGTCACTTGACCACAGCTGTTTGCCATGCAGTACCCTCCTCCCTGCTGCCTTTCAGAATCTTCCCTCTTGCCTGGCTGCACAGATGCATCTGGGCCCAGTGCCCCCAGCAGATCTACTCTCAGAGGAGCGTAGAAGTCTCTCTCACTGCTCCCAGTCTTAACTGACAAATAAGCAGACATTAAGCTCTCTCAGCACTGGCACTGCTGCTATCGCCTAGCAGAACTGAATCCAGAAAACATTAGCACCCCAACGGATTTGGCAACAGACAGGTCAGTGTTCAGAGAAGACACCTGCTGCCTGTTTTACGCAGGTACAGGCATGCATTTCCAAGCCCGACCACAAACGCTGAGGATTCAGCAGTTGCCCATGGTCGCAGATATCCCAATGGGCACCTGAAAGGTCAGAGTCCCAGCCACCTGTCACACGTCCACCTGATGTAAGGTACTGGTTAAAATAAGCACCTGAGATGGCAGAACACAACAAGGCCTGTGAGGAAGGTGAGGATGACAACAGAATTTGAGCAAATGAGAGAATGCCACTCTTACCCTTCTCAAATAGCATGCATACTTCTTTATCTGGAAAACAGGAATACGTTGTAGATGTACATACTTAAGAGTATGTTCCACTTCTCCCAGAGAAAGAGCCCTGTATGAGCACACGGAGGCAGAACTCACACTTGGACAACTGAGAGAAGACTCAATACTCCACAACTCCACCGCACAGCAGGGGGAAGCACAGCACTAATAACTCAGTCAAAAACTAAGGAGAAAACACTTTTTCTGTCTTGATTTTAAGACAAAATAAACTTCAATTACAGCTCTTAGCAATGGCATATATATTGCTTATTGATCTTCTGCAGCCTCCACAAGCAGCTGGTATTTATCAATTCTGTCACACAGCATGGGATAAATGCAATGGGGTAAGGAGAGGGAGGGAAGGGCCTGGAACAATCCACCTTCTTGAGTCAGTAGTAATAGTCATCCTGATTTTCTAGCATGAGATACAGTGCTGACTTCACCTGTACGCTATGTGCTGTTGAAGAGAGATTTACTACAAATCCATGAACCACAGTGGAAAAGCGTAGTTACACTGTCCCTTCTCTCTTGTTGGAAGCAGGAGGCTAGTTCAGGTGACTCTGCCTGCAGTTTGGTAAGCTCCTAACATGCAAAGGTGGGGATAAGCATCTCCCCCTAGCACACAAACCAGGTGCAGGCAGCCTCTCTCTCTCTCTCTCTCTCAAAAAAAAAAAAAAAAAAAAAAAAAAAAAAAAAAAAAAAAGGCTCCTAAAACAGCAAAAGAAAAGTCAGGCCACCACAGGCCACATCTAACCTGATACACTCCTGAAAACTGAGAAGGCCTCATACTAATTCATCAGGCAAGGCTGATCTCCATCACCTAGGGACTGTAGAGGAGAAAAATGTAGAAAGCAATGAAGAAAGGCATGTTTTCCATCTCTTTTTGAAGTTGTCAGCTCACTAGTGAAGCTGAGTACTCTCTTACAGTGAACTCTCTGGCATAAAGTGGAGCTCTCAGGCTAACCACACTGCAGAAAGCAACACTGTTGTTACAGGTCATGCATGAAGGTACAGGACGGAGCTTCACACAGAGAACAGCTCTTTGCTAACAACAACGGACTTGAATCAACAGACAACACCAATAAACATGCAGGTCATGTCAAAGACCTGAAGAAGACAAATACAATGAAAGAGAGAAAGTGCAAAACTTGACTTCTCTCGTTCTGCACGTGAAGGTGTCACTTCAACAGAACTTAAATGTAGCTTCTCTCAATTCATGCTCTAAGGACTTCATGTCCCTTGGGGCAGGAGAAGTGAGAAACGGTTTATCCATCAATCAGCTAGGGTTAGGTTGGCTCTGTATCAGAGGCACTAAACAGTCTCATCTCTTTTGGCATGTGTTTACTTTCGAAAGAACCCTTTAGCTGTCCTGTTCCATTTTGTCTTCCCTCCTCTGAGGTCCAAGTTCAAATGCTGGAAACCGGGAAGTTTCTGGTACTGAAATATCTGAGAGGAAGTGAATAGCTCCAGCCATACCTACAAAGCAAGGAGACAGATTTTTTGCATCTTGCGACACTGAAATATCACTGTTGACAGCAAAGGCAATCTAGCACCTTGCTAAATCTTTTTTGAGTAAACGTACAACTTCTAGAAAGGCAAGTTTATTGTATTTGCCTAGGAAATTAACTTCCGCTTGAAAAGCTCAAAGGCAGAAACAGGCTTATCTCTGCTGCTGTTCTTAGCAGCACAATCTCAGTGCTACTTCAGTTAAGAAAAAGTAAATCCCAGTTTGGACCATCTCTCACATTTTGAGCAACTCTCGTTGATCACTTCCTGAGTCCAAAAGCAAAGGTGCAATTTTATTACTCCCGTGATACACTCCTTCATTTTTTGTTCATGAAGGGGGCAGCAGGAAGGAAAAAAAAATTAGTATTTTTTTTTCCTCAAATTTGACACAAGGAGGTCTTTAAAAAAAAATCACATTAAAAAAATGCAATAAAATGTGCATCAACACTGAAGCAGAAATCATCCTGACTACTGTTGGCATTGCTCCACATCAAGTATCAAAGCTCTTCTACTACATACTGTCTGTCTGCCTCTTCCTTCTACAAATGCCTACAAGGGATCTCCCAGGGATAAGAACGCCGTCCTTTTTTCCCCATAAACATCAGCACAATAACTCTGTATTTGTAAGAGATGCATACAACTACTGCTCTCTTGTGTTTATGCCTGGGGTTGGTTTACTTGTAAAATAAACCTGCTTTGTGTGCTGTAATTTCACTTACTTGTGATAGGTGGCACATTAGGCTCACTGCTCTCAGAACAGCAGCACTGTTTTATATCCTACTTTATCTGTGATTTCTTGCTACTGTGTTTTAAAACTTAGCGATGAGATACGGTGTAGAAAAAAAGTTACAAATAAAGAAAACATATAAAGCTCTAGGAAAATATTTCCAAACTCCCAAGCATGTCCCAAGACTGCAAGGTAGCCCTTCTATCCTGTACAATACAATACTATTTGCAATACAACCACTTTACCTTCAAAAAGAGAATAAGGACGGTCAGGAATACGGCATCCATGTGCACCATATTCCAAACACCATTCAGCAAACTGTGGGAAACATAAAATGTATTTATTGATTAATTTTAAATTTAAGATCGTTAAATGCAAGTTTGAAACCTGCACGGGAAGACATTTTCACAGGTACTAAATGTAAAATAGTGTAAGCAGAGACACAACACAGTACAAGACTAATTAATCCCACTTCATTCGTGACAAGGATGCAATTATTCTTTAAGATATGTATTTCCACAGTGGGAGTTTCAACTTTGCAACAACATAATTAGATGGGCTGTACTTAATTCCCAGTTTTTAAATAAACTGTGCAACACACCAGTGAAGAAATACTGCAAGAACAGATACAAACAGTTTCTAAGTCAGAAATTTTCTAATATAACATCAGTTCTTATCTGTCTCAGTGCTTAACTCATCCAGTTCCTAAGGACTTAAAGAGCTGTTAACTGCATTTTTGTTTTCTTCCACTTCCATACACTGACTTAGAATACTAAATCTCCAACTACCATTAATAGCTTTATGTATTTTCTCTCCCCAAGTCTTAGGAAAAAAATCATCATAAATACAGTCATCAAGAAAGAGCCACTCAGACCTTGGAAGCTCTGTCCTGAATCTAAAAAAACCCAACAAACAAAACAAACACCCAGAACCCCAACAAAACAAAGCATCATAGAACTACAGGGCTCCCCCGGTCAAGAAATGCAGAGCAACAGAAATTGGCAGCACTGCACAGAGCTCCCTGAAAATATACAGCAGTGAATGACAGGAAGACACAGAAACTGTGCGGAGAGCCATGCATGCTCAGTAGTTTAGTTCAAACTTCAGCAGTGGATGAGTCCACAAATAATGTCACATATTTACCATGGCAGTGTTAGGGGTTTATTGTATTTTCTAGGATGCGTACAGGTGACCTTGTGGCTGGTACATAGGTGAATATAAGATGACACAAATATCAACTTTTTAAAGCTCTGCTGGTGGTGGACAGGCTGACAGTAGAAATGAAAGCAGTAGCTTTCAACGTGGCTCACCTATAAGAGCCCAAGATGCACCTCATCAAATCTCCCATTGTACTACCTTTAAACAAACCTCTATTAAATAGCTATATATGCAATATGAAATTCAGTATCAGTAAATTAAGTAGAAAACGAAACAAAAAGCTCTTTTGAGATCAAGAAACAGGGTCAAAAAAAGCTTTCTTCTTTGAGAATTGCTAGCATAATCAGAGCTGATAGCAGTTGACAGCAGAAACTAGATTGGCAGAAAAATTCTGAGCATGTCTTTCTCTACAATTTGTATTAATGAAAAAAATCTAAATGAGCAGTTAAATAACTGCAATTCAGAGCTCTGAAAGCCCCAGACACTAGTCTGAAAACAAATAATTACAAAAGACTACAAACAGCATCGCTTGAGGAGCTGAGGATGACAGTAGAGCTCTCAAGGGAATAATTAGCACCACATAACATTCATCTCTTATTGTTCAGGCAAGCTAATTTTCATACATTTACACCACAGCAAAGTGGTGTAAAAAATTTAGGGTATTTTTTTCAGTCTACATATTAAGACATAAGTGTCCACATAAGCAGAGTTGAAGTTGTCTAGTCAAGGCATTAGTTAAGAGGAATACGTGATGCTATGCTCTTGTCCCACTGAGTTAGCTTCAAAGGCAGCAGTCAGTAACTTAGTTTGATCACTCTATTTACCACATAGAAATGAAAGGAAAATTACATGAAATGAAATGCAGGAAAAGGAACAGTGATTTTGTTGGGATGCAGAAAGCTCACCTTGCAAGCTCGGTAGAGGTACTTTTTGTCCTGAGTTAGGTTATAGAGAGACAAGAAGGAGTAGCCATTGCCAGCAGTACCATGGCAGATCCCGTAGCCTTTTCTCAATAAACCTCTTTGCCAGATGACATCACTACACTCCATAGCATCTTTCAAGTATTTGTCCTCTTTAAAAGTCTGCGGAACAAAAACAAACACATAAATAGCAGTATTAAAAAAAACAAAAGGATGATGCACCTGGAAAATGCTTTGCTGTAGGGGTGGAGTTTTTCATATACAGTTTATTTTTGAATTTTAAGACTCCATCCATCACAGACTCGCCTTTCTTCTAAGTCGCTTCTTTTTTCCCTGCATGGAAAAAGGAAAGCGTTAATGATTTTGTATCTGAAATGAGGATCCCAAAGAAAAAACTCACAAGTTCATGGCCCTTGGTTCCACAGGCTGTAATCAATTTGAAGGGTACACGATCCTCTTATACTCCCCTCCCCCAGTCCCAAATCACTACATTATCTGATTTGAAATAGAGAAATATAATTCTTGTCTCCAAGAAGTGCAACAACACTGGGCATCAAATTTGGTCCTGAATAGCTAGGTTCTCATGCTTCTGAGTAATTCTCACTGGTTATTCACTGCCTGCTTTCAACTCCATACCAAAAAATGCAAAAGTATCTCTTTGCAAAGAACAGGGCTTTCTTCTCTATCTCAAGCAGAAGTAGAAGCACTCCATTACCTTGGTTAGTATCCGCATGGGAAGTAATCACAGGTAAAGCCAATTTGGGCAAAGGATCAGATTTACAAAATATACTGAAGTGCATTTTGAACACAACTGAAGCAAATTTTGAGCCCATTGAGGGAGCAGAAAAAGAAATACCAAGCAGCTTAGCTGAATAGCACCACAGACTTCCATCTACATAACACTCTCTTCTCCTGTGCCTGAGTCACACAATAGATTAACAAGACAAAGAAAGAAGAATAATTTATACACTACTGCAGATGCTTTTTTGCAGATGGCATCCTCTGCAAAGATGCTATTTATTAATGTAAGATCTTGAATGTTAAGTGTTTCTAGTAAATTCATAACCTTGATAAAGAAGATCTCCCTTTCTGATCAGGTCTGTCAGCTACTCAGTAGTAACATTTCAAATGAAGGTCTGGCAACAGCATTTGATTTCCAGGATTAATGCTGCTGTCTGTTATCAGAAGTCCCAGTGCTTGATGAGAAAGCACAGCCAGCACAACATGCTCCAATTTTTCTTAATCTTTCAAAGAGCAGATAAAAGAGAAAACCATCACTTTGTCACAGAAAAAGAGGACAAAGGAAAACTGCTAAGCAGAACTTGGTCCTATTCCTTGGAAAGGTCTGCAGTGATAAGCCAGCCTCCTACTACAGTCCAAAGCAAAAGCAAATGTGACTGCTGCTGCATTTAGCAGTGCTGTAAGAGTTCACATTTCACAGGTAGCAGCGTAAGTAATTATTCCATAAAATTATTCCTGCTTTTTATCAGCTTACCCAAAAGCCAACCAAGGAATCTGCCAAAGAGGGCTGTCAAATGCAGAAATAAATTTGCATAAATTTAATTAAATGGCACACTTTCAAAAGTCATGCAAATCAGAAGCGCACAACACAAGCAAGATAGCCAATCTAGTTAAGGATGGAAAGGAGCAAGCAGGAGGCTCATGATACCTAGGGAGTTACATTTACGCCCTAGAATGGGCCTGGCATCTTTGTTCTGACATTAAGTTCTGAAGTACCATCACAAAATAATGGAGTAATTCAGAAAGACATTCTTTAGCAAAACACATGAACCTACATTTTTAAAAACCAACATAATTCTTAAAATGCTTGGGATGAAGATTAAAATAACTTAGGCCAGAACTGCTCAGAACCAGGATTCTGATATCAAGCTGCTGAACTACGTTGGCGCTTTTTCAAGAAAGCCTCAAGTCTATTAACAACTCACATCCCAAGAAGCAATTTTATTTATCACTTCTTTACAAACATTCGTACATAGAATTCTGAGATATTTAGGTGCCTAGCCCAGGGTTCTCATTTGAAAGCCTAGATCCAGAAAGACTTAAAACACAGGACTTAGAATCCAACAGGCCTACGTACAGGTCCTTCTGAAAAAAAAAAAAAAAAAAAAGAAAAAAAGGAAAAAAAAAAAGGGTTTATACAAACACAGAATGATTCACCTTATAAGCTTGCATGAGCATGTGGATGACTCCAGGGGCACCATGGCACCAGTGAACCAATCTGTCAGTCTCATTGCTCAATGACGATGGGTAATTCCCAGATCTGAATTTTTTATGGCGCACATAGTCAATGCTTGGCTTCACCAACTCTGTCAAGGTCTCCTGATCCACATTTGCAATTGGCTAAAGACAACACAGAAAAAAAACCAAAATCAAAGTAGTAATAAATTGGGTATCAACAATTATGTGCCCTATTTTCCATTACTCTACATATACGCCCTTGATCCAAAATCCTTTGTCACTTCAGGCAGATTTAATTAGTGTCTGTTCACAATATCCTTACAAAGAGAGTGTTACAACAAACATAAAGAAACTGGGACACCAAGCTGTTACCTGTCTTACTTGAGGTGACACAAAAAGACTACAGAAGAACTGAGAACAGAACGCAGCCTTCAAGATGCTTCTATTTATATCTTAATACTGAGAGAGTGCTCACAGGAAGAAGACAGTTTTATAGATTAGTTGCTTATAATGCTTACTTAAAACACAATGGGTTATCCATTTTAAAAATAACTAACGTGGACAAACCTGACAAACGTTTATTAAGGTTGAAGTTTTCCATTGCAAACAGAACTCCATGAAGCTATGGATTATAAAACTGCATCTCTAATGTCAGAAGCAACAGCTACTTCTCAAAGCAATTAAGTATCTTTTTTCTACGCATTCATCCTTAGGAAAGAAGGATTCAGAATAATAATCTATTTCTTTCACTTAGTTTACATCCTTCCCAAAAGGCAAATGTATCCATCAAACTGCACTTCCTCAGTGTCTGTTGGTCTGTAGCTGTTCTCAGTTGATATTCCTTCCTCTACCGGCCCACTTCACAGTATTTTCATAACAAAGCTCTCTATTTTTACACAGCCTGGATAACTTAATGAGTTCTAGCAACTGGTGGAACAACTGTGGGAGTCTACAGAAGCTAATAACTGGTCTATTTTGGTTATAAATGACTTGTCTTTGCTGATTATGTCATACAATTTTATTGTTTCCTACCAGCACATTCGCATTCAAGGGCTAAGAATGCTGCTATCATTCACAGTCCTACAGCTACATGACTTTAAGTATCTATATTCTTAGTAACCTGAAATAATCTCTACTTAACCTCAGTTAGGAAAGCTATGCTGGACTCCTGCCCACCATATCACTAGAGCAAATTCCTCTTCTGTCCTTTTCTGAGTGCAAGGACACCTGAATATAGATCAGCTACTCATTAAGAACACCTTGGAGTTTATAAGCCCAGAGTATGGAAGGTCTCATAAAATCTTTGTTTCAGGATTCTGATTTCATATTGGAATCCTGCAGCAAAAGGTAAGACAGGCACCAGCAGTAAGTGCTATTCAGTTTTGAGCTGTGCAAGGCAAGCACAGAGCAGGGTTTAAGTGAGCTTATGACTGTCACAAGAACAGAATTCTTTACATACCTTCTCACCTTATGCTTCTACAAAGATCTATGCACAAGCAAGTTCCTTTCTCCTGAACTGCTGAGGTTCCTGGCACCTAACTGTCAATAGCACATACTGATATGTGTCCTCATTATCTAGCCAAGAGGACAGATACTCAAATAGATATTTTTGTCTCAGCATCAGTGAAGGAGCTGGAAATTTCCCAGCTACAGAATCACCTCCTCTGCCTCCTGGATTACTTACTTAACACTGCTGAGCCCTTACGCTCACTGTAGTTGTCTATAAGAAGATCCTAGACACATTCCCTCACAAAGATATTACACAGAAGCAGTAATTGGTGGTCTTTGTATCTCAGGTGCTAATTTGGATGCTTTCTCTATTACCAAACAACCACCCAGCAAATCATATAATGACTTTTTTGCTGAATATACAGACAAATTTTCCTCACATGGAGTAAGAGGGATGGGGGGGAAGGACGGACTTTGACACGTCATCTTCATCTGTAGCAGATGACTCAACTCTGTATGACTCACAATGTTTAATGTACAGTGAAAAGACAGTAATCTAATGCTGCATAAACAATGGCTTTGTGGTAATTCTTAAAAACAGCAATTAGATGTAAAGTAAAAGACATTTATGATTTTACCATGCAGATAGAGTAGAGCTTAAACAAGAACACACTGCATTTGTGGTATCAGACTTTGAATAGCAAATAAAGGACGGAGTCTTTAAAAAGACTTCTTTAAAGAAATGGATGTTTCTCAGAAAACCCAGTGAAAAAAAAGGGAAGTGAGGTAAGATGAGAGAGCTGGAAAGGGTGAACCACCAAGAAACCATCAAGGACAGCAGGAAGTGAAGATAAGGACACAGTAAATTAGAGCATCCCGAGGCATCAGCAGATGTCCACTGTGCAAAAGACCCCAGGCAGCAGAGCATCAGCCACTTCCACATCAAAGTCAGATGCTTTAGCATGAACTACTGGTAGAAGTGGTGTGAGCTGATCTGAAGCAGGCGCAGAAAAGTCACAGCATCTTTTGCAAAAGAGGAATGGCTGAGCAGTAGCAACAGTTAATGCTACCTCAGTCACTTTTGCGAAGAGCATCTGTACAGATCTTTAGGCTGAGAGGTGAGCATGTACATTCCTTCCACTTGCCTGAAGGACAGTCATTTTCCATAAGCCAATCAGAAAATTACCATTTACGATGATGCATAGACCAGCAGCATCTTCCAAAACCAGAAAATTGTATGATACAGATTCTGCAGCTTTATGGCCAACTTCTGTAATGAAACATACGGGATCTACTTCCAGACTGTACAACAAAAGAACAGACATACAGGTCTGTCTTGAAAAACATAATACTATTTGAGGATATAAAAGCAGGGGGAAGAAGGGATTTAAGTACGATATACAGGTATACAAAAGAGAGGTATCTCAGTAAAACATGAAGAGAAGAGCAGGGGTCAGAAACACAATCAGGAACATCAAATTTTTTGGGGGCAGAGAGAGAAGAGAGGCAGAAAAGGAAGAGCATAAATTAATAAAACCATACTGAATATGTGATTAAGGACAATTTTCCTTAAACTTCAACAGGGTAGGAAAAAAATAAGTCACAGAAGAAAAAAAGGACATGAAGGACAGGAGGCAGTGAGTGAAAAATAGCAAAAATTGAAATAGCAAAATGGAAGAGTGATGGATGCTGAGCTAAATGAATATTTAGCTTGCCTAACTGCAAGTATCAGAAAAAGTAAACATGAGGATGAGCACCTGACTCTCTTGAGGATAGAAAATTTCAGAATGTTGATGCTCTCAACTGCAACCCACACACACTCACAAATACATGGTGTACTCCGGGGCAAGGACATAGGTCTTGCCACACAAGCACAACACAACGTTGACATCCTGGAGTAAACTGCAGAAAAATGAGTCCCCCAGATGGAGGCCTAACAGGAGCATTAGAGAAGCCTTGATGCTGAGAGGCAAGGCTTAATTCACACCAATGCAAGGATAGACAAGTCGCAGTTTTCTTCTGCCACTGGGACCTTTTTTAGTGCTGTTCTTTGCTGCAGGGTCTAACCCCTAATTCTGAATCCCTGACCTACCACAACACTGCACTGTGCATGCTTGAAACCTGAAATGGAGATCTTCTGATGCAAAACAAGACATCACTGGTGTTTCATCCCAGCCCACGGAAGACACTCTTACCTGCATTAGCATGTAATAGATCCCAGCCACGCCGTGGGCCGCTCCAACGTACTGCTTCCTGTGCCACTGATATAACAGAGGACAACGCTCTGTTTTACGTTCCTCCTTCGAGAAGTTTTTCCCTGATTCAATAATGGCATCTATTACCTAAGAAAGAAAACACATCCCTTCCATCTCATTTGCTTTGATTCAGAGAGTTTTGTCGTGACTAGAATCACACTGAATATAAGCCACAATAAACAGAATGACCATGATATTCCTTTGCACTTGAGTATTGAGGTAAGAAGGAAGTTTCTGCCTCAGTGACAGAATCACTTAGATTTATAAGAGAAACTGAATCTTAAAAACTTCTCGTCAGTTTTTTCCAGGCCTGCCCTCTCTGGTTCTGGTATCTGAAGAAGACATGCAGGTTCCCCACTGAATTCTCCCTCTTCACACTTCTTTCCTAAGGTTTTCCAGGTTTTCCATAACGATTTCTCACCCTCAACTGCTCCAAGCCCAGTTTCACAGCAGATCCATTTCCATAGCTACCTGCAGACATGCCACGTTAGCTTCCATTTCAATCCCAGCCAGGCAGCAGGGAAAGAGACTGAGTTTGTAGTTGTAGATTCTCTCCTCTCCAGCCTCATGCTCCCAATCCCTTGAATTACATGAGGAATGATTCCAGTCCAATTGCACAAGTATTCTGTGCAGTGGAACTGCCAGGTCACAGCCTGAAGCAATGGCTGAGCATCAGGTGAGAAGGCATGGCTAAAGGGGTGGAGCCTGGATCCACTCCTCCTCACCCTCATTTATGGGTTAACAGCTGAAGAAGTAGCATCTCTTAGATAGAGACTATACTTCTCTTGAGCAGTCACAGGTTGTTGGAAGGGGTGAGCCGTGAGCCAGTATTCCTTCCTTATTACCCGTTAATGCTCTGTAGTACCTGTATCCCACTTGAAGTAACTGTCATCACCTTCTTCTGCCATACACTGTGGCATTGAGGAGAGAAAAAAAGTCCTACCTCTTTGATAATGGACTGCGGAACAGTGTCTGAAGCAATTTCTGTATTCAGGTAGAGCAAGGCATACAGGTAACCAGCTCTGCCATAAAGCAGCTCATCTGGAAGTTCAGCATCCATGCTTATGACTGTCCTTTGCAGCTGCAACAGCCTGCATCAGACAAGAACAGTAGGGTGAGATAAAGCATTTTCTCTAGACACTATACTGGCCTATACATTGCACAAACCATCAAAACAGAAGCAGTTACAGTACTTAAGTCCCATAACTTCCTTTCATCATCTCCTCAGCTGGCTGCCAGCTCTACACACCAGAGTAACACATATGTGCTGTCCCTGACAGACAGGCAACTTGGAGCCAGTGAGTATAGTGAAATAAGTGGCTTCCAGGCAGAGAGAAACACATATACAGGTAATGGGCTGGAAACCTACTCCAATCTAGAGCTAACGCTGATTCCAAGAGAGACCATGAACACCAACCTGGAGATGCTATCTGACAACTAATTTGCACTGAAGCAAAAAGATTCCCAGATGCCAGTTACATCACTTCTGATCTCAGAGATCAATCAAAAGAAATGTCAGTTAAATTGTAAAAGTAGCTATAAATGAATGGGAAGAATGATGAAAACTCCTGGAACCTCTAGTAATTTCACCTGAGCAAGGACTCTTAATTATAGATGCTTCAGAGGGGAGAAAAAAAACACTCTGCACTCCCCTTCCCTAGATACGCATTTTTTCAAATGATTAATAATACAGTTTAGAAAGAGTGTTGCTATTATGCAGAAGTGTTTGGTTGCCTATAGTAGCGGAAAAACACCTTGGGCTGGGCACTGCAACTCTCACATGCTCCACTGAGCATTCCTGCTATTACTCTACCAGTCTGCTTTCACACTGAGAAGCAGAGAAATTGTTATCCTTCCCATTCTTTCTCTCTCTGTTCTTATTTTTCACTAACTAAAACTAGCTATTAGATGAAACCATGGAGATAATCAGATTTTAAATTTGGGGAGGGGAAAAAATAATCTGGATTAAGAGGAAGATCTATTCTCAGATATCCTTAATAGCAATTACTTGGCAGAAATGTTAGCATCATGCTGGAGCAAAAACACAGACCTCAGTGGTTTGTTCACACTGTCACTGCTTAATATCTGTGAACAGCTACCCACAAAAAAGAGCTTTCTGTTATTATTCCTTTCATGGAACTACTCTATGGATTTGCAATTAAATTACTTTCTTTTAAATGCCCACTGTTAGGTTTTATTATTCAAGTCATACTATAGCTAGACAGCTTCAAGGTAAAAAGTTATAAGTGCAATCATATATACACTTTGACATCTACAATGCAACTCTCACTGCTGATATCCTGAATAGATGTAGGTCACTCCAAAAGTAACATCTCCTATTGATTTCCATGTAACTAAAAACACATACCAAAAGCACAATAAAACTGATAGAGCAAGTTCTCAACTACAAAACACTATTTTTCAACACTGTCACCACTACTAGCTATACATTTTTGCCAGTGATGAACAAGAGCCTGCATGCCATGCTTGTAAAAATCCTCACCAGCAGGGAAATCCACTGTTTCACAACTGTTTTGTTCTACGAAAACACTGCCCTCATAGTTCATCCTTCATTGACCCAAACAAATGGAAATCAGAAGGTGCCACATTCAGACTATGCAGTGGGTGGGTTGGACAGTCCAGTCAAGACTGGCAATACACTCTATTGTCTTCAAATTGGTATGGGGGCTGGTATTATAATGCTGCAAGACAAAAGCTATCTTCTCTGGCCTGATTGTAGAAGTCCAGCCTTTAGCTTAGTCAGCATTACAACGTAGTAGTCAAGAGTTGATGGTCTGCCCAGGTTCCAGGGAGTCCAAAAGGATCACCCCTTTTCTATCCCAAAAGACAAGATGCATCACTTTAGCCACTAAGGACTGCATCTTCAACTTTTTACTCTATGGGGAATTCATATGTCATCACCCCATGGAGTGACACTTTGATTCCATCCTGTAATGGTGTCTACATAACTATGTAACTGTAGCTATGTCTTGTCATGATGCAATTCAAGAAACTGCCACTTTCAAGCTAGTACTGGTTGAGTGGATCATGACAAACTTGCACAGGGTTTTCTTTCTGTTCCCGTGTGAGCATGTCATGTAGCAACAAAATGTAATGGAATACTGGCAGGAAGGTTCATCTTCTATCGCCATGCCACCAACATCTGCCTCTTATGTTGTGAGCCAACATAATAAAATAGAAGCTATTGCTTTCAGAGCATCCCTGGCATTTCTAAACAAAACAAACAAAGGGGAGTTGGGGGGGGGGGGGAAACGGAAGGATGTAAAGGAGCAAATTCTCAAACTAACCTCCTTCTCAGTCCTCTGGAAAGGAGTTCCCAAGCGCAGGTAAGATTAAAAGATTCACTCCTGATCTCATTTTGCTCATTTTTACTTCATGCCTTACAGAAACACTGCCTTCCTAGCTGCATCTAAAATGACATGTCTAAGCTAACTATCAACGCTAAAAGCAAGGAACAAACCTTTCATTCACTTCAAAACTTAAAATATTCATTCACGAACAGTAACTGATATTATTCAAACTAGGATTCTAGATTACAAAAAGATGGATTATATGCTCAAACATAAACCAGAGATGATGACATGAAGCTAGTATGCAAATTCTGATGGGGCAAGGCATGCTGCAAAACTGCTAACACGTGCTTTACAGAAAGCATCACATATTGCACAAGCACTACATTCTGTCAATGAAAGGTGTGCAACTTCTATTACTGTAACAAAAATGAAGATGTGCATGCACTACAGATATGTCCAGGACATCCTGTTCTTAGAGCAACTTAGAAGACTCAGTGACCCACTAAATACAAGTGTAAGCCAGATTTAATAAGGCTAAAAGTCAATCCTGTATTCTACTGAAAATACATCAGTACAGAAAGTACCTCCATGTTTTAATCTTGTCCTCCATGACTGAAATTGCTAATTTTACTGAACTCTACAAAAGGTCATAGCTTTTCCCACCTTCTACAACTTACCTAGCAACACATTCCTTAGATTCACTTTCATTTTTCAGCATGTGATAAACTACTGCACCCACTGCCAGCGGCCCAGCATCACCACAGAGAAAAGTAACTCGTCTGCCATTCAGATTGCGAAGGATTCTCTTCACATAATCAAGAGATCGCTGCAAATGGCTTTGGTTCTTTGTGACACGGTACAGTTGGAGATACAAGAGGGCAATGCCTGAAAAAAACACATGAGAAAGAGATTAATTAATTTTCCCTTCTGAATACATCACGTTACCATCTTTAGAGCCACTGAACAGTAAATCGAAGAGATATTTGGTCAGTTAAAGCATTTCAGCTAAGGGTCCTAGCTTTGCAATAGGAACACATCAGTCTGTCTTTATTACATTTCTATTTGGATCACGACAAACATCTAAATTTGTTAGACTGAAGCCCAACAGAACATCCACTATTAGCACAGAATTAAGACAATTCATGACTCAGGTACTAAAGCTTGGAGAAGAAATCACTTAAAACTCAAAATCTTAGGGTAACAAGTATACCTACAACCAAGCACACTCACTTCACAATACTCATCTGTTATAGGCAAAAAATGACCTATTTCCCATTTGATTTTTAAAAGGATATTTTAAGCAGTTCTTGGATTCAAGTTGCCAAGTTGTTTATAACGCCTGAATGAATTTCACAATGGCATGATAACACCTTAAGATTTAAGCTAGCTTGCAAAAGCCAGAAAGCGAACAAGTCCTAAGAGAATGCTGGAAGGTTAAATCAAGCTTTACTCCATTACAACGATTATATAGTTTTCATTTAAAACAAAACGAAACCCAACCTTAAATCTATATCATTGCAGCTTTCAACGAAGTGAAAGAACTCTAAGCGGATGTTTCTTGGCCAACTAGAAGTATACATGCATAGAAGCAATAAATGTATCTTCTGACCATGCTGCAACTCAAACTCCTCTTTTTTGAGCAGGGAGGAGATTCTTCTGTGCCATGAATAAAGTGGAGAACAAACTAGACACACTTAGTTCCATAGAGAGGCTTTTTGAGGAGTACAAGAATGGAACCATAAGAGCAGTGGTACATGCTCAGATGTTCTCTGGGTCAGCCTTGAAAAGGCATTTACAGATGACTCTGAGAAGGCTGCTACAGAGCTTGGTTAGGCCAACTCAGTGGCACAGGAGATTGTGGCCTATTTAGTATCACCTTCATCAAAGCAATGGCAGGAAAACACTGCCTCTGAGGCTGTTGGCCTGACTGGCATTTCTACAATTCTTTCACAGATTGCACCAAATATGCAGATCAAGGCTGTGTTCGGAAATTAGCCATGAGGTCAAGATTATTCAACCCTTTCTTGTGCAAAATGCTCCAAGACATTTGCCACGTACAAACAGTATTTGTATTAGGATATAACCACAATGGACTCTACCATGGGTTTTAATATTGGTATGTGACAACAATAAGCACTCCAAGATTTTGAAGATGCTTCCAAAGTACATGTTCAGCCAATATTCAGTACTGCTCACCTCCACTAAGATTTGTCAAGACTTGGTACATAGCAAGCAGGGCAGTTCTTTTCAGATTTGGCTTTTACTTTCTGATTTTCACATTCAAGCAAAATGTTGCAAGAAGCAAGCTTGGGGAGAAAGTATTTTCATTAAGTTTTTCAAAATCCAGACCATTTTAGTATTTTTATTGAGGCAATTCCACAGAAACCTTGCAAGAATTTTACAGCTTGAAGCAAATGTAATTAGCAATCCTTCTATATAACAGAAAAAAAAAATTCTCATTAGAGTGCATTACTTGTTCAGCTAACGATGGTTGTGTTAGTTTTAGCTTATAACTAACTTTCAACATGCTCAGTAATGTCTGCTGTCAGTCATGGTGTTAGAATCACACAATTGCTGGAGTTCAAAGCTATCTCTCATCCAAGCCGCCTGGCTAAAGCAGGCTCCATACTGTAGGAACACAGGAAAGCGTTCAGGCAAGTGTTTGAACCCTTCTTTGTTTTTGGCTCAAAGTATGCTTTCTAAGGCATTTCTTGCAATTTCTTGCAATAAGACTGACTTATCTAGGAGATGAGAGGTGGATGTTGCTGTGTGGCAGTCAGCATCACTGTGTGGACAATTTTACATTTAAAAGCATTTCTTTGGAGCTGTTTGCCTTCAGAAGAGAGTGCTCAGGACTGTTTACTGGTGGAAGACCTGGCCTGTGACCACATAACTCCAGCTTGCTATGGGAGACTGGGGGATAATACCATTGTATGCTGTGAAGGCAAGATACAAGTGGGCACCTCCATACTCCCTCTTATCTGCTGGCAAGGCCCAGAAGATGGGAACAAAAGGAGTTCCTGCAGAGATCCAAAAGCCAGAAGCTGTCTCTCTAAAAGGAGCTGACTCAACCACTTTGGACTTATTTATAATATTGTACAGCAATTGGAAAGTTTCTCCATTGTCTCCGTCATCGCCATCATCATCATCAACTGAACAACAACGCCCAATGACCCACCTCTACTGAAGATCAACCTACAAGCAAAGCTGGAATCCATGGCGGTGACTATCTTCCTCTTGCTTCCTACAAAGACTCCTTGCTTTTATTTCCTATCTTTTCTATTGCCCATCTTCCCTTCCCCATCTCCCTAAACGACTAGGATTTGTAAGAAACTGGTTGGGCTAACATTTGACCTGCCGTGTCTTAATCTCACTGTCGGCTATACATACATTAAAAGAACCTCCTTTTCCTCCTATAAGTTGGAGCGAGACAGCAGGTTTTGAATATCTCCAGACAAGGAAACTCCACAACCTCTCTGAGCAGTTCCAATGCTCTGATGCCCTCACAGTAAAAAAAATTTTTCCTCATGTTCAGGTGGAACTTCCTATGTCCCAGTTTGTGCATACTGCTCTTTGTCCTGCTGCTAGGCACCACTGGAAAGAATCTGTCTAAATCATCTTGATTCCCCCCATTAGATACTTATAAGCATTTGTCAGATCCTTTCTCAGTCTTCCCTCCTCTAGGCTGAACAAGCCTTAGATCTCTCAGCCTTTCCTCAAAAGGGAGATGTTCCAGGCCCCATCTTTGTGGCCCTCTGCAGGTGACCCTTCAGTAGTTCCCTGTCTTGCTTGAACTGAGGAGCCCAGTTATGGACTAAGTATCCTAGACGAGGCTCCACTAACACGGAGTAGAAGGGGATGATAAGCTCCCTCAACCTGCTGGCCGTGATCTTTTTCATGTACCCAAGATATCATGGGCCTTCTTGGCTACTTGACATCTGCTGCACTCACTTACCATCCAGTCTTAGACCTTGAAACATATCTATCATTTACACATGAATTGTCTAAAACATCCCCACTCATCCACCCACAGTACTGTCTGTGCTGAAATATCAAGAAGAAAGTGAAGAAATTTTGCATTTCCACTGCCAAAATTAAGACTAAGCATGGGCAAAGCCTGGAAAGCTTTTTCAGGCTGCTTCCCCCTCTCTGCAGAGATAACAGAACAGATCTCCTCATGGCACACATCAAACATGCTACGCTAAAATCAGAAGAATGTCTAAAGCATAAGATAGAGCAGGAATACAATTTGCCATTGTAATTGCAAAGCAGCACTTTAGAGGCCAAGATGGAAAAGTGTTTTGGCAGCTTGAAGAGCAGTGGCTGTGTCAGGCTTGACATCTGCAGGCTCTGCCTAAAGGATCAGTAGGGTTCACTCATATCTTGACAGCATTAGTACTGCAA
Organism: Lagopus leucura; assembly: GCF_019238085.1. NCBI lineage: Eukaryota > Metazoa > Chordata > Aves > Galliformes > Phasianidae > Lagopus > Lagopus leucura. The sequence goes on along the minus strand of NW_024962334.1, from coordinate 359,011 downwards.
AGTAAAAGAACAGTGGTGTTTAGGGATAAACAGCACTTGCACACACATATTCCTCTTCATATAATTCACAATTTTGCAATCTTACCTCCATTCCACTCCTTCCCACATGCTCATTTTAACATTTTTGTACAGACAAAACAGCAGAGCCAAACTACCCTCCGGTGCAGCCTCAGCAAGTTTGCAGATGACACCAAGCTGAGCGGTGCACTCGATACATTGGAAGGAAGGGAAGCATCCAGAGGGACCTGGACAGGCTGGAGAAGAGGGCCTGTGTGAACCCAATGAGGTTCAACAAGAACAAGTGCAAGGTGCTGCACTTGAGTCAGGGCACTGCCAGGTATTTTTATATAGACTGGGGGAAGATCTCCTTGAGAGCAGCCCTGCACAGAAGGACTTGGGGTCCTGGTGGGCGAGAAGCTGGCCATGAGGCAGCAGTGTGCGCCTGCAGCCCGCAAGGCCAGCTGTGTTCTGGGCTGCATGACAAAGGGGCGGCCAGCAGGAGAGGGAGGTGATCGTCCCCCTCTGCTCAGCTCTTGTGAGGCCCCATCTGCAGCGCTGCGTCCAGGCCTGGGGCCCCCAGCACAGGAAGGACGTGGAGCTCTGGGAGCGGGGCCAGAGGAGGCACTGAGATGAGCAGAGGGCTGGAGCAGCTCTGCTGTGAGGAAAGGTTGAGGGAACTGGGCTTGTTCAGCTTGGAGAAGAAAAGGCTGCGGGGAGACCTCATGGTGGCCTTCAGTGCTTGGAGGGAGTGGATAAACAGGAGGGGGAACGGCTGTTTGTGAGGGTGGATGGTGATAGGACAAGGGGAATGGTTTTAAAGTGAGACAGGGGAGGTTGAGTTTTAACTAGCTCTAAGTCAGTTGAGCAAAAAATGTGAAAATGACTAATTTTAATAAAACCTTAAAAAAAATGACAGGTAATTCAAAAGAAGTAGCCTTAAAAAATCCATTCATTTTGCAAAATGAATATCTCAATATACAAAAGCCTATTAACTCTCTATAATGAGATTGTTGGTCCACTGAAGCCAATGGAAGTCACTGCAGACAACAATGACCAACGTTATAGAGTTAAAAGAAAGCAACTCATACTGTATCAGAGTTCTGCTACTGCTCCTATGAGGATACCTAAAGGTCCTTTTGTGAAAAGACTCACGCCATTCAACAAACATTCTTCATTCACTGTCTAGCTCTCTCACCAGTCCAGCCGGTATAGGCAGAGCAGTCGTGGGGATCTGCTGTCTTCAGCCCTTCCTCCATTTGCTGCAGAAGGTCCTTGATTTTTGTCTGGATCCGTTTTGTGAAGTGAGCACTGACCTGTGAACAGGAAAAAGGAGAAAAGGAGTGAGGCAAAAAGGAAAGAATCCAAGAAGCCAGGTGTTCCACTTTTCTGTTTGGAAAAACAAACAAACAAAAAAAACCCAACCACCAAACAACAACAACAAAAAAATACTGCAGAATAAATATTATATTCAGCAATCAGCAATGTCAAAGAAATAGCTAAAGGAAAATAAATATTTGTGTTTAAGACCAAGTCAAAATCAAAGTCATCACTTTAAATGATATAATTCATAATTTATTCATATCTTATTTTTAAATCTAACTGATTGCTCAGTCTGTGATCACCATACAAAAGGCAAGTGATCTAGCCATAAAATGCCCTCCCTCTTACTTCCTGCTCTCCTCTCCTCCACCAAATACCATTAGGATTGGCACACTCTATCATGAGAGAAGGCTGTTAAATGCAGCAAACTATAAAAGAATAACCACTTGAAAAAAGGCACGAAGGCACGAAGATAAGTAAAAGCAGCTTGGCAGCTCTAGCTCATACTTTTTACCCTTTGGCACAAAGTTGAAGAAACAAACCCTTGATTTTATCCATTCCTTGCTTTTACTTTCAAGCAAGAAAAGTTTACAGATAACTATATACTAAATACTACATAGAACACTTTATCTTGCCACCTCTTGTTAAACATAATGTGTGGGTCAGTGCATTACTGACTATTCCCTTAAGACTATGGAGCATGGAAATAGTCAGTTAACAAATAATTGTTTTCCCTACAAACCTCCATGAAAAAGTGCATTCATGAAGTCCTATCACAGGATAGATTTACATGTGCAGTGAAGACATCAGGAAGAATACTCAAAAATGTTTTATTATACACAATATGACTTGCTAATTAACTTTTGCTATTAATACATTTATTAAAACTATTTATTATATTTAAGTAGAACCTGAGAAGAAGAAATAAAAAATTTCCTTGCTACTTGGGCTGTAAGAAAAGCTTTATCAGTATCAGATAGCTACACCACTCTGACAAGATAGTGATCTATGCTAATTTCACAGGGCAAAAAAATATTTCATGAATGTTAATTTTTCACCATCTATAGAAACATCCAATCATGTGTCACTTGTCTTCCCTGTCTTAGTTACCCAGGCAGGAACAATAAGAATAGAACCTCTCTAGGAATAAGAAAGCCAGCAGCGCTCTCTCATCCCCCAAACCCAGGTGCCACAACAAAGTTGTCATCAGCATCCAGAAAAAGAGCATTATACAGTTTTGCTACTTGTCAGCTCACAGACAGAATTAGCCACTCCATTCTGAATTGTGCTTGATACACTTGAATCATGCTTCTACACTTGCTTCCCAGCACACTCCCTAGTAACAGCTAGAACAAGTCAGATTGGTGAAGGTTTGCTTGATTTAAACATGTCTACATCTATGATTTCTCACTATAGAAAGTGAAGTTAGCTCATTTAGGAAGGCAAGCTCTTGTTCCATTACAACACATTCCAAAAGGAGAGGAGTTCAGTTAAAAGGCAAATCCCAAGTGCTGCTGTGCAACTGATCACTCAGAACACGCATTTTGCATCCTGTTCAGAGTGGAGCTTCAAGCAATGAATGCAAACACAGAATCACAGAATCTCTGGAGTTTAAAAGTCATTTAGTCCAACCCCCCTGCAATGAACAGAGACATCTGCAGCTAGATCAGCCCACTCAGAGCCCAGTCCAGCCTGATCTTGAATGTCTCCAAGGATGAGGCATCCACCATCTCTCCAGGCAACCTGTTCCAGAGCCTCACCAGCCTTACTGTTAAAAAACAAAACAAAACACCTTCTTCCTTCTACTCAAACTAAATCTCCCCTTAGTTTGAAACCACTTCCCCCTATCCTACCACAACAGACCCTGTTAAAGAGTCTGTCCCCCTCCTTCTTATAGTGCCCCTTTAGATACTGAAAGGCTTCCTATCTGGTCCCCCTGGAGCCTTCTCCTCTCTAAGCTGAACAGCCCCAGCTCTCTCAGCCTGTCCTCTTGACATTCACTTGATAAAGAAATCAGGAAGATAGCAGGAATCACTCAAGTCCTCTGACACACTCAGAAATGTCTAGGGTCAACAGTTCAAATCCATTTTACAGTGATGAGATAGGGGAGGGAAATTGTGCCATTACACAGCATGTTGCACAAATATCACTCCAGCCTATCCTAGGAAACAGCAAGAGCTCTCTTTAGCATTCTCCAATAACTTGAGAAGTAGAACCAAATACAGTAAGAAGCTGGCATCTGCTTTTCAGCTTCGATATGGCATTAAACATCTTTGTTAGGAAACCATACCGTCCATACAAAAAAAAAACCCACCCCCAGCCCTTTCAGCCAGCCCAGTGAACAAAACACAAAGGCAGGGCTTCTCTCCTTCCAAAGCTAGCTGTGCCAAAGCTTAGGCATATGGCATAGCAGCAGGAGCTGATGCATGCAGGCACAGTTCCGTTTATCTCACAAGAGTGAACAAAGGTTTTACAAAGTTTATTTACCTACTGCACATCACAAGTAGGCTGGTTACCTTCTTGTTCTGACAATACACCTGCTGTTACCAAAATGAGTTATTTATTAATCAAACACCAGATCAAATTACTTAAGAGGCAGGAGGAAAGAATTAAGACATCAGGACAACTAGGTTCTCTTTTGAAATACCAGTTCCACAGAAGTAGTTTAGCTAAGGCTGGCATTTCCCTCTCTCCAGAATGTGAACTGTAACTCATTTATCTTGATTCAGTGCTAGGAAAAGCAAAAACGAAAGGATTTTTTAAATTATGGTTATAATCATTTATCAGCATAAACAAAGCTAATCACAAGTTTATGCCAGTGTGGACAGGTTAAGGACAGCAGTTTTCCCCAGATAACTACTCCTCCACCACTTTCTTTCTTGCCGTTGCTCTAACAACAGAGCACTGTTACTGTTCATTTGATAGGATTCCACTATAAGCTCATAAGAAATGCCTACATACAAGAGATTAATTACATAAAGAAATTAATGTTGAAAGGTGGGTTTTTAAGGTTTATAAACCTCCTTCAAGGAATCTTATGGAAGCATTACAGTCACACATAAGGCACACTAATTGGCACTGAGCTCATTTCAGGAGAAGCGTATTCATTTTGTGAGGATGATTCCAGCTGGCATTCTGCCTGTTCTGCCAGCAACTCACTATTCTCACTCCTGTTGGGAAAAAAACAAAAATCAGGATACCTGCTCTTCGCTAACCAGTATCACATTTACTCCACGTTCACAAGACACAGTGATAACATGGGCTGAAGAGTATCTCTCACAAAAAATGCTTCACTCCAGGAATGCAACTGCTGAGTTACTCCCCCTGCTGCTGAAGGAATAACATATCACCAACCACTGCTCAACGTTTAGACCAGCAAAACACAAATGATGAGTGCTAGCCCCCAGAAACACCCATAAGAACCCAGAACTATACTGTTTAACAAGAAAGGCTCATGAAACAAAACTAGTGCATAAAAATACAGCCATGTTTGTTTTGCAAATTAACTGTTTTTTGACTTATTTGAACCACAGTACCTTTCCTCCTGCACTGACTCAGAATCCAGAATGCAAAGCTACACTCCAATAAAAAGTCTTCTGAAAGCTACTACGAACTTAAGGAATGTAAGCATACCACCATTCAGCTTTGGCACTAATGACATGTTGAACAAATTACGCTGCTCTCCGCATTACTTCCTTCCTCTATTTGCATTCTTTTATTTTGCAAAACTCTTAAAAAGAACTTCAGTGATTTTTTTTTGTAAACCTGACACTTTAGTTGCACAAATACATCTCGATGCAAATAATAACCTCCTAAAAAATTATCACTTGCACTGACACACCAATTCTTAATGAATAACTTCTTCATTACATTCAGCTGTACAGCTGTGGCTTTACAACAAAGCAGCACCAATCACTGATGAAGGAACATGCAGTTGCAATATACGTGCTTTATATTACGATTTCAGGAAATGAAGTGAAGCACATAGCTTAGAAGTCTTCCAAGCTTTAAAATAAGGTACGCATATTTGCACACCTTGTGCTTCAAACGATTCACATAAGCATACCACACTGCTTATGTAAACCTGACAGAGCAACTGGGAGCCCATGGCACTCCTTCTGTGGATAGTAAGTCTGATTTGAAAGCCACAGAATGAGTTATTTCATTTAATTTTTTCAAAGATATTTAGATATCAGGGTGCTTTTCAAGAACACCTCTCATCATCTAATTGCATCACGATGCATCTAAGTAACCTGTGTAGCCTGATGGCAAGACAACAGAGAACTGAGCTCAGCTTCCTGAATAGCTGCCAACATCTCAGTCTTTCTTGTCACCATCTGTTCCCAAAACAACTGTCTTTCTGTTAATTCTTCTCTATCATTATGAGTTCTTTTGGAGGACTGAAAAAGGAAGCAAATGATTATGCAGAAGTAGCAAAGAGATGGCCTACATGCAGAATACTATCCATCAAACAAGCAAAACTCCTCTATTTCATCTCAGCTCAAATTAGATTAAGGAACAGAGACATTTCAGAGAGAAGTGACTTCAATATTGGTGAAGACCAGGAGACTACAGTGCTGGGGTTTTTTTTGGGAGGGAAGGCAAAGAGTATTTCACAAAGAAGAAAATAAACCTCAAGCTGGCACCACAGCAGGGATTCATTCAAAAATCAGCCTGCTGAGAATCACAGAATCACAGGGGTTGGAAGGGACCTCAAGACATTGAGTCTAACTCCCCCAATAAAGAAAGTACCCTACATAGGTCACACAGATAGTTCTCCAGATGGGTCTTGAATATCTCCATAGAAGGAAACTCCACACAAGTGCAAGACTCCACACTTGCTCTTGTTAAACCTCATCAGGTTCCTCCCTGTCCAACTTTCCAGTCTGTCCAGGTGCTGTTGAGCGGACAGTGCTGTGTCATCCACTCCTCCTAGCTTTGTATCATCAGATAACTTGCTGAGGGTGAACTCAATCCTTTCATCCAGGTCATCTCCTGATGACAACCCTTTGAGCTTTGCCAATCAGCCTACTGTCAATCTACCTCACCATCCACTTACCCATCCCACATTTCCTAGGTTTCATAATAAAAGACATGACAGACACCAGTAAGGAAGAGCAGGAGAAAAAAAATCAAAAGGCAGCGTTCCACTGAAAGATGAAACCCTGGCACTTGTGAAGTCATTGGGAACTCTGCCAGTGACACTAAGGTAGCCAGGTCTTACACTCCATGTGCTGCAGCATACGCTTACTGCAGCGGAATGAGATCCTGTGCTCACTCCACAGAGCTCCTGCAACAGCAGAGCAGAAACAAGGGCGGAAACAAGGAGCCCAAGAGCAGAATCCAAAGGGTTGAGCTGGGAAGCGACCCACGTTTTTGCAGATAAAAACGAGATTTACTTTGTTTCTACCTAAATCAAAACACCTTTACATCTCCAACAGTAACATTTTTTCACCTCTGAAAATATCAGGTAACGATTTCTCATAACAGCCCATTAAACAGTTAAACATGGGTCTCTGCTACTGCTCAATTACATTCCTCCATTTCTGCAAAACCAAATTACTTAAAACACTGCTGTCTTAGAACATATTGCCCTATTTTTCAGTGCCATCTCTAGTTTCATGTAAGTGATAGTGAGAAGAAAAAGAGGGTGGTGGGCTAGGAGGAGGAAGAGAGAATCATTAGCTATAGGCAAACTATTACAAATGTCAACTTCGGAATAAACCTTAAATGCACATAACACCCTACCTCAGAAAACAGAGGGAAAGCCAGCAGTCCATTCATGTTACAAAACAAATTATTTAAAGCAAGACAGAAATGAGGCTGTATCTAATGCATTTACATGTAAAATAAGCTATATGTCTCACTGGTGACTGACCGGGGAAAAAAAGAGTAAGATTTTAGATCATCATAAAAAAGCTTCTATTTACTGATAGCAAAAACAAATGCAATTTAACATGATTGACAGATGCTGAAGAACACTATCCCATGTTCTGGGAAACAGAGGATGATAAAGCAAAGGAGTGCTGCTAACACCACTGGTACTCCAGGTAGCCTAATACCAGTGTGCTACCTCTTGACAGGCAGGAAGATAAAAAAACTACTGTGAGTGGGATTTAAATTTACTCACTACACAGAAGTCTCCACCTCAGCTCGAACATTTTCCAGTGTTCCACAAGCTGTAAAAAAAGCTAAAATTTCTCCCAGTACTGTCTAAATTACTTTGGTGCACAGAGCGCAGGAACTTCCACATAGTGAATTCGACAGTACATAAATGTCCTGTAGTCAGAGTCAATTACCATATATATTACAATTTCATTTATTTCCACCAAAAAACACTACTACCTCCTATTGCACTTGCTCATGTGACTAAGAGAATATTAGCAAACACGTCTGCAAGATGAAACTAGAAAATGGCAAAGACAGGACAGATATAAGAAAATTTGATCAGAACTTTGGTTTTAGTCTAAGAAAGTGTGTATTTATTCAGAACTGGCTGGCTAAAGCCAAACAGGTTCTAAAAGCCAATTAAAGTATGAAAGCCAGTCCTGAAAATTAGGAAAGATCTTCAAAAAGCATCATGGAAGTGCTAAATGGTATTTGATGCCAATATGCAGTGTGAGAAAGAAGTAGCAGCTTCTCTTCTCAGACTACTGACACTGTCCTGAGTAATGCACAGTGAGAGGCAATAAAAATGATTCTCAGCCTGAATTTTGACCAAGACTCACAAGAATTAAAATAAACTTTCCTTCAACAAGAAAACGACTTGTCATATTCAGAAGCCTATTAAAATATTACAATATCACACACCTGGCATTTTCTGGAGCACCAGAAAATGGCCAAACAAAGCAGCAGTCTGAAAGAAATGCAGATGCCACAACTTGGGAATATCCCACAACTCAGACAAAAAGATGGGAAAAAAAAAAACATTTTTTGGCACTAGAGGTTCAATTTGGCCTTCACTGCACAAGTGGTGCGATCCCCATTAGTGCAAGTGGTTGCAGAGTCAGTCCCACAACAGGTAGACCTTGCTGCTCCCAGCACAACAAATGAAATTCTCAGTGAGACAACTCAACCAACACAGGAAGAACTGCAAGGAGGGGGACCAAGAGTGAGGCAATGGAAAAAATTTAGGCCTTATTCCCCCTCTTTATTGCACAAGAGGAAGAAGACTGAAAAGCCATTAAATTCTCATAATGGGATACTGAATTAACCACCCAAAAGATAAGTAAATATTCTTTATCCCTGCAAAGTGATAACTTCTCCCAGCTAAAAGCTGCTTCTACTCCAGTTCAAGTGGAAGGAGAAAGCAAAGCACTGTACTGCTCAAGACAGTTATGTTTTGGCTCCCAACCGCAGGGGCCCATACACTTCTACAGCCACCATTAAGAACAGGAGAACTCATAATAGAACTCTCTACGATGCAAAGGAAAATACCAAAATGCCTGCTTTTCAACTACTAATACTTTCCCCAAAAAAGCAACTAAACCAAATTAAAAATTAAATTAACTAAACAGATAAACTGTTTTTACCCCCATGAACTACAAAGTATGCTTTGCTTTCAATTTATAGCTATCTATTTATTTCTTTGCCCCTAGCTATTTACATTTCCAGTTTGAAAGCATTTGGACCACCCTAAGACGACATCTACAGGTACATTTCCAGGGAAAAGCATTGCTATAGAGCTCAAATAGAAATGAAAAAGGCTATGGAATATATACATATTTAATCAAAATAGTCATTTTTTTAGTGCTACTATTTTTAAAAAAGTAAATCAGCAGGCCAAAATCCTGTTTGCTCCTCTCTTCCTCCCACACTCTAACTTCCTTACATATACCCTATGCATATAAGCACACACATCCACACGCAGCACTTTGCCCCAATTGTCTCACATTCTAGACAATGACTTGAAGAGCTCCTTGTCCTTTTATCAACTGGATTAACTTTACATAGCAAATATGGCAGCTTATGAAATCAAATGGAGGGCATAATAATGCAGTGCCTTCTGTGACAACAGCAGAACCCCATACAGTTCTCGCTGCCATTATGTGAGTCACTCAATTCTCACCATTGCACACATCAGCAGATGGCAGGAAAAAAAAAAAAAGGCACAATGCACATAGAGCTTCTGAAGGCTAATTTCATTTTTCGGAAATTTGTGCTAGTGCACAAAACAGTTTACAGAACAGTAAGTCTCCCAACCTGTGTAAAATCCTTTCACCCTCACAGACGCCTTAGATGTTCCTCTGACAGGACTAGTGTCTGTTCAATGCAGCAAACAAGCAAACAAACAAAAATAAACACACACAAAAAAAATCAAAGCAAATCAAAATGACTACCCTAAAATACCCATCAGGAAGTCTCAAAAAGGCAGTATGGAATAAGGACTGATTAGAGGCAAATGTTGCCAACAGTATAAATACACACAAACATACTCCAAGCCATACTCTAACCCAGAAATACACAGAATCATTACTCAGAAATTGCAGATGCAGAAACAAAAAGAAAACGTAGGCACAGATCTACTCTCTCCAGCAAAACACAGAGCTGAAAAAACTCCTAGTAGGCCTGCTGAAAGTTGCTGTAACTACACTGCTTCAATGCAACACAGAAGATGACTTGTTTTTTTTTCCAGAGGAGTTCCATGCTTTTGAACACTGCAAAGCCCCCTCTCTGTCTTCATACTCCAACTCAACACATGCGGATAGGTTTTTTCATACTTTAAGCCAAATACAAAAGAAATCACAGTTCTTTCCAGAAAAAAAAAAAAAAGAAAAAAGGAAAAAAGGAAAAGAGAAAAAAAATTTAATGCTGGGTATTACTGTCTAGGATTTCTGCAAAAACAAGATTTTACTCACAAATCTACCTTTGCTTTTTAAACCTTTTCAAGCTCCATGATCTGCTTTTGACAGCTGCAACGAGCTCAAACAGTAAGAAACCAAACCCCAAGAGTGCTCCTTTCTGTGCACCCACACAGCTTCATTCACTCCACTCCCAACAATTAGTAAAAGCTGTAACTCACCCTGACCAAGAGCTAGCATGTGCCTTGCTAAGTTTTATCACACTCACATGCACTGCACTTCACCCAAGCACAGGTGAGTGAGAAAAGTTACTTCTGCACCTCACGCATTTGTACTTCCAGCAGCGTCACCACGCAGTATCTTCATTGGAAAGATGACATTCCTTCCGCAGCTTACACCAACTCGTGTGCAAACAGCCCATGCATTTTTTGCCTGAGATGCATGTGGGAGAGCAGCTCACCAGCAGCACACGATGTCAAGAAAACAAGCAGAATAGAGCTGCCTTCAGCGTTATCGCACAGGCCTCCTGCAGGCCACCCAAAATAAAGCGTTTTCGGGAACGTAACCACATGCCTTAAGAGTCACCACTGAAGGGAACGGCCCAGCGATACCCGAAGCGGGAGCACCGCTACCGCCCACCTCTGCGCAGCCCCTCCTCGCTCAACGCAGGGCGGCTACGACGCCGCCGGGCCGCGAGAGGCCGGCGGGGAGCCGCTCCGCATCTCCTCTCCCCAACACACACTTCCCGAGCCGAACTTGGGAGGGCCGCAGGCGGTACCGCAGGAGAGCGGCACCCATTTCGGGGCAAGCAGCCCCGAGTCCGGGCACGGCGCCAGGCCCGCCCCGCACGCAGGCCGCGGGCGGCCCGGACGCGCAGCAGGCCCGGAGGCGCGCAGAGCGGCTCCCTGCCGGCCCTCACCTTCCCGTCCGCGCCGAAGGGGAGAGTATCCTCCGCCGCCGGCGGCAGCAGCGCCCGATCCCGCTGGGCCTCCGCCGCGCCGTGGGCTGCCGCGGCTCCCTGGGGCTGGTAGTCGGGGTAGGGGTTGGCGAAAGCCCGCTCCTCCATCTCCGCCTCGCCGCCCAGTTGCAGCTTCAGCCTCTTGGACACGCTCTCTCCCATCTCGGCCGGCCCCCGGCCCGCCTCCCCGCGCGGCAAGCCGGCGGGGACGCGCTCCGCCTGGCGGAGCGACGAATCGCGGCGGTGCCGGCTCCGCGGCCGGCACCGGTTCCCGGCTACGGCCGCCGCCCGACAGGCGCGGGGTCGGACGGGCCGCGGCGGCCCCGAGGCGCTGGCGGGGGCGCGAGGAGCGGCCACCAATACATCCAGCCGCCTCAGGGCGGAAGAGCCGCCGCCCCCGAGCAGCGGCGACTCGGCTCGGCGCGGCGAGCGGGGGCCGCCGTTACCGCGGGCGCCGCCTCGACTCCCCGTCAGTCGGGGCGAGGGGGCGGCAAGCGCGGCGGCATCACGGCCGCGGGGGCAGAACGCGGCCGGGGTCGCGGCCGTGCCCCCCCGCGGGGAGAAGCGGCCCGCCGGCCCGCGGTGCTGCTCCGCGGAGCCCGCCCGAGCTCCTCATCCTCCTCTGCCGAGGCTTCCGGCCCTCGGCTCGCTGCCGCCGGCCACGCGCCGGGCCGCGAAGCGGGGCTCGCTCCGGCTCCGCGCGTCAAAGCAGCAGCAGCAGCAGCGCGAGGGGTAAGGACAGCCCCAGGAACAGGCAGTACGCGAGGATCTGTTTCGCCCGGCGCATCCGCGACCTCCGGCGGCCCGCGCTCATCCGGAGGCGGCCGGAATCCCCGCGGTACGGGGAGGGAAAGAGGCGGTGACGGCCCCGAAGCCCGCCCGCCTGCCCTGCGAGCAGAAGGCAGCCCTCGCAGTCCGCCCTGAGCCGGGTGAGGCGGCGGCCGCCCCTTGCTGGCGGGAGAGGCGGCTGCGGAGGGGAGGCGTGGGCGGTAAGATTAGTGTAGAAGCAGCCTGTCCCAGCACCGGCTTCAGCTTACGGTTGTTGGTGGACTACAATTTGATCATATAGCGTGTCCGTTATCCTGCGGCGTGGTATAAATATTAAGAAATACTTGTTTTTAACAGTTGATCTGATGACTAAGCAAAAATTTAAACAGCTTGTCCACAGCAGAGTTACGTGCTCTGGAAGCAAAGTAAGACCATTGACTCAAAAATGACACAACCGTCCATGAAATAATGTGTTCTGTAATAACCTAAAAAATTCAGTGTTTTTCTCTTTGAAGGAAGTCTTTTATGCTGAGTGTGAGCCTAAATGTGTAAGCACAAAATCTTTTAAACAAATCTCGTGTCTCCATGAAGACATCTTGCTAGGAAAAGTGCATGTTTCTGTCTAAAATGGTGTCTTGCCCTCAGTTGGCAAATCCTGCAAAAGTTGTGCAGTCCTGTAGCAAGCCAAACACCTTTCAGTCCTGCGGGTGAAACTGCAATAAAAGTTTAACCAAGGTCTAACACCTGCTTAACAGAAAACTAGACTAATCATTCTTTACACAGGAGGAATTCACAAGCCTCTCTTTTTTACTTAATCTGTGCTTTCCCTCCCTCTAATTCCCCTTGTATCCCACTAAGTCCAGTACCTTACTCCTGATGGGACTACTGCCAGTTTTTAAAGCACTAAAATAAAGTATCTGTGACTTTCTGAGCCAAGACTGAACAACCATTATCCATGCATAAGCCATTAACAATGCTGTGGTTTCCCACATGTTTTGCTGTATGATAGTTAGCGTGCTTAGTAAATTATTTCAACAAGGGGAGAAAGAGCTGTATATCTCAGAGCCAGTCCTCCCAGGGCTAGCGCTCAGCTGCTCCTCATGCTATGCCTCACAAGAGCTACATCATACAATATAAGCAACATGATGTGGCTTATATAATCTACAAGAGCAACCATCAGGAATCTCTGAATCATTAGCTGTGACACATTTAATGGTTCCTTCAACAGCTCTGTTCCTTCTTTTCACATTAGCTGTTAAGCTGTCATTTGCTTATGTATGTAGTGCCTCCAGACGTGCAAGCAACAGCTCAGTTTGTGTTTTATTCAGCGGAAACCAGATGATGAGTATGTGACTGATAAAATACCTTGTAAATTGAGGAGAACCAGTGCAGCAGCTGCATTAATCTCATTTTATTTCTCAATGTGCATTGATGAGGTTCAGCTCATCTCTGGTACATGAATAAAAGAGGGTCAGGCTGGGCACTGCCTTCTTCAGTCTATAATGTGGAAAAACAAACCAAGGCCTCTTTTTATCTGCTCAACAAAACAGTGGAGATTGGGCAGTTTACACCTGCTGAAAATCCAGGATCATACCTTTATTTGCCATGAAAATTATAGTATTTTATACAGGCCTTTGCTTTCTCTTCAGTCTGCGCTTTTGTCTATACTGCAGTCCATGTCTGTTTTGCAGAACCCCGTTTTCTTCTCTGACACTGCTATAGGCCTATAACAGCCTACAAAGACTTCCTTATCATCTCTTCACCATTACTGTTGCATTCCACTTAATTATATTTCCTAATTTCTTTTTTTCTCCACCACTGTCTATCATGCTCTGCAGTTAAATTACTTGAAACAGTATAGGCCTAATAAACTCTGTTGGACTTTTTGTATTGAATATGATGTTATTACATCAAATTTGCACGATCAGGCTTTGTATGTTAATTGTAAAAGACTTCCAGACTTTGGATGAAATTCAGCCCTGTGTTTCAATTTATCTTCAGGCAGAGTATAACTGTTCACAAGAACTGGTGGTTTTGTGTGATATACCATACTTATTTCCCATAGCAACAAATTTCTGTGTCTGCTATGAATAACTGATCTCTGTAATAGAATAACTTTGTTATTTAATATAGCAGAGATTTCTATGTATCTGTTAAGACACTGTGCAACTCAAACATCAAGTAATAATACTTCCATATAGTTGTGGTTTTGTGCTTTTTTGTGTTGTTTTTCTTTTTTAAAATTTTTCTGTTCTTTCCTCTTTTAGCAAAAACAAAATAAAAACAAACAAGAAAGTGGCATCGAGTCTATTGCAATTCTGTTTTGATGAGTGCGCACTAATAAATGATAAGCCTGAGCAGCAGTTTTTGCTTTTCAAGTTGTTTTTAAATAATGGATTTTGTCATAATCAAACATTTAGGTTCCTTATCCCCTTAATCCTAGTGCTCTTGATTTTTCACCTTCTGAGGAATACAACTAATAATGAAATTATGCAGAGATGTCTGTAAATGTTCTCACTGCTCTTTACTCTCCATGATGAAAATTGAACCAGCTTACTGCTATTAAAATGTACCCTTAATAATCTTTGGCATATCACTGGATTTTCAAAGGAGATGATACTAACCCTGAGAAGATTTGTAAGCTCAGGAAAAGAACATCCCAGTTAGTAAAAAAGCAACTTTCCAAAAGACAAGGAGAGTAACAAACAGGTGAAATATGTATGCTGTTAGGCTCCCTGTGGCTGGGCTAACAATACGCCTTTGCTCCATACAAAGGAGCAACAAAAAACTGACAATTTCCTTTCTCTAAGGAAGCTGTTTCAATTTGGATTTTCAAATTTCTGACTGTATCCCTACTACAACTATTTTCTTATTTCTTCTGGTACCCTTTGAATGGCACAATGACAATGTGACTTAAAAAGTAGCCCCAGTTATTTTTTTTGAGATAAGAATAAATGAAAGACCCAGGCCTGAGATTCACCAGAAGTAACAGGCTTGGTGCTGTAATGCACAGGGTTCTCTCACTCCTGTTCGAGGGGAAGGTTTATGTTCTTCAAAATATGCTTCATGGCTATCTTCAGTGGTTTTCATCCTGTTAGGACACAGAGGAATAATGAAGAGGATATTTTGGGGGATAATCAGGAAAAACACAAGCACCTTCAAGCACAGTGGCTCTATAACTTTTGTAAGCTGAGGAAGAATGGCAGCAGTACAAGAAGGGAAAAGAGAAGCAAGGGTAGACAGTAGAATATGTGGTAGACAAGACAGGGAAAGAAAAAAAAAAACAGGACTAGTGGATGCCATGCTGCTCTTACTAAGGAGGTGAGTGCTGACATATTTGTTTGTCTAGATTTTAAATACACCCCCAAGAAGAGTCATGTGTTTGGCAGCTATTTACGTGCCCTGATGATCACTTTATCTGAAGATGTCTGGCCTGCCACAACAATGGAAGGGCTGAGAGGTCAATTATTTAACAAGAGACCTGCATCACAAAAGCAGTGTAGGTGAAAAGAGAGCCAAAGCTACTCAGATGTCTCAGCTGATCAACAATTAATTGCTCCAGCTCTTGGGACTATGGCATTTGTAGAACTGTATAAAGTCTCGTTTTCTGCCGTATGTTTTATTCTTGTTCATGCAAGCTGTGGAAAGGTTTGTTTGTTTGTTTGTTTTTATGAGCATATGATTTTCAGAAGCCTGGATCAGAAAACAGTTTACTAAGACGTTACGGGAGCATTCAACGCTCAGCAGGATTTTTTCCCTCTTGTGTACACCTTGTGTGTTTTAGTGAATACTGCCTGATTCTGCAAAGAGCAGCAGGCAGTGCTTTTTACATCTCTTGTGTGTGCTCCATGCAGCCCTAATCATGGAAGCAGGAACTGCCTCATTGGTGCCTTAAGTCCTGAGATGAGAGTATGAAGAACTGGGCTAAAACGCATGGAGACAGGTGGAGGTCATTAAAATCATAAACATTTTTCCTGCCTTAATTGAAAGGCAAAAAGGGAATCACATTCATGTGGAAAAGATCCTAACACAGTCCTCATATAGAAAGGGAATCCATATGGATGTCAATTTATTGATTTATATACAGTACATCTTCTTGTAGCCCTGAGGGGAGCAGCATGGGGAGCTGGTGTACTTCCACAGATGAACAGTGATGACTTGGGACATGATCCCCTTGTTATCATACTTCTTCCCACCCAGGGCTTTTAGGCTTCATCTGACCCTTCAGGATGCACAGATTGTGCCATTAGCCTCTCCATTCCTGGGATTTCAGCATCTCAGGGTGGGGAAGAGAGAGAGACATCAAAAGATTTTATTATTATTATTTTTTTCCCTGTTACAAACTGAAATACATCTGATCCAAAAAATGCATATTGCAAAATGTGCCTGGCAGATCTTATAATTTGAATTCTTCCTGTAGCCTGTGCATCTGATGTGCATCTCTGTTTTGTCAGAAAGTATGAGGAAAAATTCAGAGTTCCAAAAATTAAGGCGACGGGATAGTGCGAAGGAAATTAACATCTGCTGTAACAACAGTAAAATCCCTTTTGCTAGGTAAGGACAAAAACAAAGAGCACAGACAGAGTAGCTTTTTGTTTTGTTTTGTTTTGTTTTGTTTTTCTTTTAGTAGGGTAAGGATAAGGTTAGAAGGATTAAGGAGATTAAGGTCAATCCAGGTCTAGTAAAAGCAGAATTAAAATTAAATTAAAATTCTGTAACAGATTAGAGAATGTGGAAATGAAAGCAGTGTCATGGGAACAAGTGAAGGAGAACAAATTACTGTGTTCTGAGTTGGGCTGAACCAAAACTTAATACCCAGTTTGACTGAAATAATAAAAACTGGCAAATGAAACTGCAGTTTCCTCAGTTATATTTATTTGTGCAAGTATAAAATTTGGCAGTTGGCAGTATTATGCAGTTGATGAATGGCACATATAAGACCTGTTTAACAAAAAGAGATATAATGAGGCATTCCATTACCAATCATTTATATGACCTCAGTAGGACGCAAAGATTTAGAACAAATGTTGAAAAAAGGATTAACTGGGAAGCTGGAGATGTATGAAAATGGAATAAAATAAAATCATCCATACAGTTGCAGTAATCAACTATGTAGCCCGAGAGCAGATTAGTACAATTACTGTACTGTAAGCAAGGATCTAACCTGGGAGGGGAGGCAAGAATCTGCCACCAGAGAATGCATGAGGCTGCAGAAAAGACTGATCCTAATGTATGTATTAACAATGTTTATAGAGAAGTTAAGGAAAAGAAATCAATTACTTTTGGTGATGGAAGGGTTGTTGATGCAGAGAAGGATCAGAATTTTGTAAAGTAATAGCCAATAATGTGGAGTTGGTAGTTTCAGTTGGGATAAGAGTGTATTAAGCATAATACATTGTTATAATTGCTCTGTCTATTTTAGAGATGGTTAGTCATGCTCAAGAGATGTTAAAATTGGAGTAGATGCAGAGGATGAGAATGGAGAACTTGCTTTATGAGAAAAGCTGAGGCAAACAAAGAATAACAAAGACTGAAATGTATGTAGTTGTTGTCTGTAAGTACCAGACAGTATAAATATTGATCTGTATCTATATTAGGGAGAAGACAGAATAACTAGTGACAGTATTTGCAACTGAACAGGCGTGGTTATCTGTTGCCCATAACGAAATTCATGCCATAAAGAACGAGGTGTTGAACTATCAGAGGAGGATGGCTTGAAGAAGCCTTAGACTCTGATAAACGTGTTGGAAAAAAATGCTATAATGAATCATAGAATCACAGAATGATAGAATGGCCTGGGTTGCAAAGGAGCACAGCGCTCATCCAGTTCCAACCCCCTGCTGTGTGCAGGTCGCCAACCAGCAGCCCAGGCTGCCCAGAGCCACATCCAGCCTGGCCTTGAATGCCTGCAGGGATGGGGCATCCACAGCCTCCTTGGGCAACCTGTTCCAGTGCCTCACCACCCTCTGGGTGAAAAACTTCCTCCTAATATCCAACCTAAACCTCCCCTGTCTCAGTTTAAAACCATTCCCCTTGTCCCATCACCATCCACCCTCACAAACAGCCGTTCTATTTATTAACACCCTCCTATTTATCCTCTCCCTCCAAGCACTGAAGGCCACCATGAGGTCTCCCCGCAGCCTTCTCTTCTCCAAGCTGAACAAGCCCAGTTCCCTCAACCTTTCCTCACAGCAGAGCTGCTCCAGCCCTCTGCTCATCTCAGTGCCTCCTCTGGCCCCGCTCCCAGAGCTCCACATCCTTCCTGTGCTGGGGGCCCCAGGCCTGGATGCAGCGCTGCAGATGGGGCCTCACAGGAGCCGAGCAGAGGGGGACGATCACCTCCCTCTCCTGCTGGCCGCCCCTTTGTCATGCAGCCCAGAACACAGCTGGCCTTGCGGGCTGCAGGCGCACACTGCTGCCTCATGGCCAGCTTCTCGCTCACCAGGACTCCAAGTCCTTCTGTGCAGGGCTGCTCTCAAGGAGATCTTCCCTCAGTCTGTATCAATACCTGGCATTGCCCTGACCCAAGTGCAGCACCTTGCACTTGTTCTTATTGAACCTCATTGGGTTCACACAGGCCCATTTCTCCAGCCTGTCCAGGTCCCTCTGGATGCTTCCCTTCCTTCCAATGTATCGAGTGCACTGCTCAGCTTGGAGCCATCTACAAACTTGCTGAGGCTGCACTTGATGCCATCATCTGTGTCATTGATGAAGATGCTGAAGAGCACCGGTCCCAAGACCGACCCCTGAGGGACACTGCTTGTGACCGGCCTGCATCCTGACATAGAGCCACTGATCACAAATAATGTTATTGTGAGCCAAGATTATCGCAGTCCTCTGAAGTACAGTGGCCTGTGGAGACATTGCAGATCTCCTTAAACCACTGATAGGTCCAGGTAACCAGTGATTAAGAGAGCATAAGCTTTTTTTGCCGTTAATAAACTTCCTGCTGAGGAAGGTGAATTAGCAAGTGAAATGACTGTAATTTTCAATGAGCTCCTGAGTGAGATTTCCTTCATCTGGCTTCTGAAGTCTAATTGCTGTTAGCGATTTTGCACATGTAGTACTGATGTGGCAAAGGAGTACAGGGCATCTATACCTGCTTAAAATTCTGCCAGGGGAGTGACAGGCCGAAGTCCTGGGAGGGCAGTTAAGAGAGAGGGAAGTTACAAAAGGATGAACCCAGGCAGTTTTCCATTTTGTGACTTGAAGGGAGATTTCATTCTGAAGCGAATTTCCCATTCTGACAGTTTCCGCTCGTGTGTTTTTATTTCCATACATCTCTCCTGGTATTTAAGTGTAAAAATATTCCTATCATCCAGACTGAGCTTTCAGATCTAACAATGAAAGAGAACAAAGGTGAAATTTAAAAGTGGTGCCCTCTTGGGAGCCATTTAACAGCTGTCAGTTTGATATAGAAAAGACTATTAATATTTAAATTGTACAAATAAGGAAGATACAGGGACACTCTTCTTTTTTCACCTCAAATTTTCTGGTTTTGAGCTGCATTTTGACTCAAGGAATAAAAGAGAACTTAGTTATTGTATAGTCCCTCCAGTACTGTTGGACTGAGTACAGTTTTCCAGAAGTCTGAATACCACCAATGTGGCTATCTTTGCATCTATGAAGATACAGTGTAGATGCTAAGCAGAAGTAATACAGTACAGAACTTCGTATGCTTGAATAATGTGAGTGGAAATTGCTAACAAATTAGAAAATCTAATTTCTTCTTGCGTAACTGCTTTGACTGGTTCAGATTTTCTGAACAAACAAAATGGATTAACATTACTCTGCTTGCGTGTTGCAATTCAGCTGCAACATCACCTCAGAATTAAGCAGATTGCTTTTGAATATTTCTGGAGTATTGCTACCCATTACAAGTTAGAAGTGTTGTTTTACCCATGCTTAAGCAGGACATGCATCTTTTATTGGACCAGAAGCTGTAGCAGATTTCAGACACACAAATATGTTAGCACACCAGCCTGACTTTTGTAAAAATGATAGATTCCAGGAATGATGTGGGAGGAAATGGTTGCAAAGCTACTGATCATAGCTTACTACTTTAGGAAATGGACAGCATGAGAGAAGCAAAGTAAAGATAATGGGCTTCAGTAAAAGAGACTTCGATAAACTCAAAGAATTTTTAGGTTGATTTTCTTGGGAAAGTAATTTAAGGAGAAAGGAGAGCAGGAGAGATGACAGTTACTGAAAGAAGATGTCTTTAAGGCATAACAGCCAATTTTTGTCGTGTGGAGGAGAAAGTAATCAGTGAAAGAAGCGAGAGTAGCTGAAGCAGAATCTCTTTAAATGTTGGATATTAAAAAGGGAATTATTTACGAATTAGCAACAAGGGTAAAGCTGAGTGGAATAAAAATAGACCAAAGGTTTACCAAACAAAAGTTTAGCCTAGAATGATTAAAGCACAGAATTATTTACTACCAAGGGCAATAAAAATTAATGTGAAAAGATTCTATGAGCACTATAAGAGCAGAAAAAAAAATGAGTATAATACCTTAATAGGTATTGGAAATAATAAGCAACAATGAGAAGGCCAAGATATTCAACATCTCTGCTTTAGGCATTCCATAGGGGTAAATCATCAGCAAATGCCTAAAGCAATTAGGTTGTTAGAGAACAGATGCATGAATGCAATCAGGGCAAAAAAAAAGCTTAAAAAATGTTTAATTTTACTACATTTATTAAAGATTACAGTAGTATTTTCCCTGAAATATCTAAGAAACTGAAGAAAGTAACTTAAATAAGTCCTATTAATGTGTTTTTTGTTTCCAATTTTTCCTGGAGAGGTGGTGGAGTCACCATCCTTGGGAGGTCTTCAAGACACATTTAGATGCTGCACTGAGGGACACAGTTTAGTGGGAACTATTGGTGATGGGTGGACAGTTGGACTGGATGATCTTAGAGGTCTTTTCCAATCTTAGGGATTCTCTGATTCTAACCATTAGCACTTGTTGGTAATAGAAAAGGAAAAAGTTCTGTGGGAACTAGAAAAACAAATCACAGAAACATAACAAATAGCTGTGATGACTCTAATGAGCACAAATGAAATAGTCATGATACGTTACAGTTACAAAGATAAAAAACAAATCTCATGCTATGCAGTGCTGATAGAAGCATTGTAGGTAACAAATGCAAGGTAATCATTCTTCCCTACTTGGCCCATAAGAGGCTGGCGTTGGCTTTAAAACAGTTTTGGGCAGCAACTTCATTAAGTATTGTCAAACTTGAGGGAGTCCCAAAGAGGAAAATCAAAAAAGTAGGTGCTAATGAATACATCACTAGAAGATGATACCCAAATTAGTCTGAGAAAAGACTGAAATGTAAGGTTTTCTTTGGTTTATGAAAGGGAAGACTGAAGGTAGGAAGTAATAATAATCCCTGTTAAAGAGATAGGTGGAAATTTGTTTTCAAAGACTCTAGCAGATACATGATGATGATCTCAGTGAATTTGCATTGGAGATATTTTGGGCTTGGTATTAAGAATTATCTGTGGTGAAGTGGCTCAATATTCTTCACAGAGGAGAACTGTTTACGGAAAGGTTTTAAGATCAAGCTAAACAAATTATTAGTACATAGTCTAAGTCTAATAACCCTGTCCTTCACATAGGAGGAGAGACTTTGTGATCCCAGGAGGTCTGGTAATGCACCAGGCTTGCATTATTCCATTAAATTAAGTACAGGAACATGGCAGAGTTGACTATCTATCTATAGTTAATTCTCAGTTCCAATTTTCAAATACATAAGGCCATTATAAGGCCTCTTTTGTTTCACATGGATGTTAGACAATCACAAATAGGAATGGAATGTGACTAGATTTTTTTTTAACTGACTTAAATTTGGAGCCAGCTAAAGAATAATGACATGCAGAGGAGAAGATTTAATCAAGGAACTGTGGGAAGTCTGTGAAGAATTAAATATGGTCTATATAATAAAATCCCAATATTTTCCATAGGAAGAGCTGGTAGCATAGCTAGTAGAAAACATGCTGATAGAGCATGCCCTGAAAGACTGTATTGTGGAGGAGAAAATGAAGGATAAGACAGAAAAAGAACTTCAGGTGAAAGGCCAACCATGCCAGAAATCAAAGGGCAAGAAAGGAGAGGCTGTAGGCATTGTGAAGACTTCAAGAATCAGAAGCAAATTCTAAAATCTATTCTATATTTATTAGGTGAGACTATAATGGCTTTGAAAATTATAATTTATTCATTTGCATTCTTCAACCAAGTGGACTGGTACAGTGTCTACTGAAGACCTAGCACCCTAATCTTGGGGAGCTAGGAATGTAAAACCTGAATATTAATACTTCCATTCCAGTTCTTTAGTAAGAGTTATTCCTAATACAGGAAGAGCTATCTTCTTTCTTTGCACCTATATGCAGAGATTGTTCCAGTGCTAGTGCCACTAATGCAGCATCAGTGAAGAACATTGCTCGATAGTTACAGCAGACTGGTGCTTTTGTAAGAAAAACTCTGGTTTGTGAATGCAGGTTTTGGAACTCCTGATTTGAGATGCAATGCAGGAAGAGTATGTGCATGTGTGTGCATATGCTTGCACAAATGGAGCTGCAGCTAAAATGTTTCCTTTTCCCATTTAGTAACCAACACACGTGATTACAGTTTCTGTTGCATCCTGAATCTTGATGTCTGACAGAAAAAGATCTATTGCGCAATTACCACTCTTTAGCAGAAACCCCAGCATATGCTGTGTAAGACTGTTTTATGCTATTTTAAAAAGGCACAGAGTAGGAGGGGAGGAAGAAACTGTTCCAATAAGAATATGTCACTTAAGACAGATTCAGAAGCAAAGGGAATAATGTTTGAATGAATTCTGGCTTTATTCCACATCAATCTCCTGAGTATTATCTGGAATTATTACCCTCAAGCAACAGCAGCTGTAAAAGTCCTTTGGATACTTTTGATTAAATGTATAGATGCACAAACCCATTCACCCGAACCTTAGAGACAGATAGTGTACAAGGATTGGATGGTAGAGATAACAAACCTTAGAAGAAATTTTCTAATTCTTTGTTCTTAAGCATACACCCACTGTGAATGAAAAAAAAATCTCTGCATCTCCCTGAGGCCTGCAGAGCAGCTGAAACATCTGATTTGTAGCATGTTTAATCTCCAGTTTAGTCCTTCAGAAATCCTGTGCGGTGTCTGGCTGGGGAATGAAGTAAAGCCAGACCAGGAGGCACAGTAACCTGCAAGACTTATGCATTGTCCACTAGATTTTTTTAAACAGTCATTAAAGTCAGCATCTTTGATTTCTAATATCTTTATATATTTGTTTTTCTCTCTGTTATAAACGCTGTTCCATTGCCTTGGTCCTTATTTGTAGATATTTTGGTTTTTATTAGTGCTTCAATACACTGACAGAAATATCTTTCATTCAAATGCATATATGTTATTCCTCCTTTAAATAAAATACTCTTAATTTTGTGATAGTTAGGATGCACATTTTACATTTATTGATGATATTAATTAATTACACAGCCTGATACTGATCTCAACAATAATCACTGCTATCTCATTCAGGATCAAAGCTGATCCTGAATTGTTGTGGCCTGACCTCTCATTAGACACATTGATAAAAGTGACCGTAGCTTTTAGATGCGACACTTTCAGAATGTGCAGTATCAAATAAAATACAGGAAACGCATCTTCTCCATGAGATCTGATTTTTAGTGAAAAGATTAGAATTAGTTGTAAACTCTCCCTTATAAAAAATATGACATTATGGCTAGAGGAACTATTATTTCTTAGCAATACAAAACTCTCAGTGCTGATTAAGCGGAGTTCACTGACTGCTAAAGCTGTGAATTTATCTTCGTATTCAGTGGAGATTAATTCCTGTGCTACTTTAGTTCTACTGGCAGCATCAGCAGTAAAATACTTTATGCCTGCTGCCTCCTAGCTTGTCAATGTTGGTTTTTTTACTCTTGGTATCTGTGCAAGTTCACATTACTTAAATGACTTCCCTTTGTTCTTTTTTTCTCTGCCTGAAAAACATGCTTTTCTCCTTTCCAGTTGAACAAGCCTTAGAAACCCACTGCCTCAGGTATTTTGAGACTCTCTTGAATTTAACCTTGTTTGTCAGGATTCTTGCCAAGTGCTTCAGTACGCAAAAGAATCAGAAGCACATCATCTGGGAACAGATTTTATGTTCAAGCCAGAAATGATTTACTAGCTATATAGGGTACTAGGGAAAATGCATATTCAATATATCTTCCTTCAAGCCAGGAGTTCATGTAAGTACAGGAGGAGCAACACTTAAGATTCATTGCAAAACTGTTGTACACATTCTGTTTGCCTTTTATTAAACAAACAAACAAACAAAAAAACACAAAAAACAATATTCAAATGCATACTTTCTAATGCCTAGTATTTCTTACTATCGCCACACTGACTGGCAGTGTGGCATTCATTACTTACACCAGCTATGTGAGCACACCATGTTTCATAGTTGAGTGTGCTTGTTCTGAACATTTTCTAACCTAAAGATTAATGGAGCTGAGCTTGCTTGCAAATCTTGCCAAAGATCAATTGTATCACTTCAATGTAGTCCACAATAGCATTGGTCAGAAGCCATGCAGTTTCACAAGGATCACTGAGAAGGATCACTTTGTCCCAGGGAAGGAAAATGCTCTCTTTGGTGACATTACTACCATTCAAGTGTGCCATATTACTCTTACGCCATCAAGATACTGTGTGCTGGACACATGCCTCAGAATCATAGAATCATTAAGGACTGGATGATCTTTGTAGTTTTTACCAGCCAACTGTCAACCCATCACCACCATAACCACTAAACCATGTTCCTAATGCCCACGTCTACACATCTCATGAACACCTTCAGGGACAGTGACCACCACTTTCCTCAGCAGAGCCTGTTCTAGTGCTTACCACTCTTCCTGAGCAGAAAATTTTCCTAATACCCTACCTGAAGCTCCCCTGGCCCAACTTGAGAACATTACCTCTCACGCTATCAATAGTTACCTGGAAAAAGAGGTCGACTCCCAGCTCTTTAGTACCTCCCTTCAGGTAGTTGTAAAGCACAGTAAGGTCTCCCCTGAGCCTCCTCTTCTCTACAGAATCACGGAACTGTAGGAGTTGGAAGGGACCTCCAGAGATCATCGAGTCCAACCCCCCTGCCAAAGCAGTTCCGTGCACCAGCTAGCACAGGTAGGCATCCAGGCAGGTCTTGAACATCTCCAAAGAAGGACTCCACCACCTCCCTGGGCAGCCTGTTCCAGTGCTCCGTCACCTCACTGTAAAGAAGTTCTTGCACACATTGGTGCGGAACTTCCTATGCTGCAGTTTCCGGCCGTTTCCCCTTGTCCTGTCTCCACTCACCACTGAAAAGAGTCCGTCCTCACCATTCTGCCCCCCACACCTTAGATATTTATAGACCTGGATCAGGTCCCCTCTCAGTCTTCTTTTCTCAAGGCTGAACAGACCCAGCTCACTCAGCCTTTCCTCATAGGAGAGATGCTCCAGGCCCTTCACCATCTTTGTGGCCCTCCGCTGGACTCTTTCCAAGAGATCCCTGTCCTTTTTGTACTGGGGAGCCCAGAACTGGACGCAGTACTCCAGATGAGGCCTTACCAGGGCAGAGCAGAGGGGGAGGATCACCTCCCTCGACCTGCTGGCCACACTCTTTGCAATGCACCCCAGGATGCCATTGGCCCTCTTGGCCACAAGGGCACACTGCTGACTTATGGCCAACCTGTCATCCACAAGGACACCCAGGTCCCTCTCTGCAGAGCTCCTCTCCAGCAGCTCATCCCCCAACCTGTACTGGTGCATGCAATTATTCCTCCCCAGATGCAAGACTCTACACTTGCTTTTGTTAAACCTCATCCGGTTTTTTTTCTGCCCAGCTCTCCAGCCTGTCCAGATCTCACTGAATGGCAGCACAGCCTTCAGGCATGTCAGCCAATCCTCCCAACTTCGTATCATCAGCAAACTTGCTGAGTGTGGCCACTATCCCTTCATCAAGATCATTGATGAAGATGTTGAACAAGAGCGGACCCAGCACCGACCCCTGAGGAACACCGCTGGTTACAGGCCTCCAGCCGGACTCTGCACTGCCAATGATGACCCTCTGTGCTCTGCCAGTCAGCCAGTTCTCAACCCACCTCCCTGTCCATTCATCTATCCCACACTTCCTCAGCTTTGTTATAAGGATGTCGTGGGGGACAGTATCAAATGCCTTGCTGAAATCAAGGTGGTCTGCATTCACTGCTCTCCCCCCATCCACCCAGCCAGAGACAACATCATAGAAGGCTACCAGATTGGTCAAGCACGACCTCCCCCTGGTGAACCCGTGCTGACTACTCTTGATAACCTCCTTTTCTTCCAGTTGTCTGGAGATGACATCCAGCACCAGCTATTCCATCACCTTTCCAGGGACAGAGGTGACTGGCCTATAATTGCCTGGATCTTCCTTCTTGCCCTTTTTGAAGACCGGAGTGACATTGGCTATCCTCCAGTCTTCAGGCACCTCCCCCATCCTCCAAGACCTCTCAAAGATGACAGAAAGCAGTTCAGCAATCACCTCTGCCAGCTCCCTCAGCTCCCGTGGATGCATCCCATCAGGTCCCAGGGATTTGTGAACATCGGTGTTGCCTAGGTGCTCTTGGACCACCTCTTCCCTGACTGAAGGGAGGTCTTCCATTCCCCAGATCCTCTCACTAACCTCCAGGGTCTCGGATTCCCGAGGGGGAGCTTTTTCACTGAAGACAGAAGCAAAGAAGGCATTCAGTATCTCCGCCTTCTCAGCATAACAGACTGAACAATCCCAGCTCCTTCAGCTGCTCCTCATCAGGCCTATGCTCCAGACCCCTCACCAGCTGTGTTGCCCTTCTTTGAGCCCACTCCAGGGCTTCAATGTCTTTCTTGCAGTGAGAGGCCCAAAACTGAGCACAGCACTCAACGTGCAGCCTTACCAATGCCAAGTGCAGAGAGATGATCATCTTCCTAGTCCTGTTGGCTATGCTATTTCTGATACAAGCCAGGATGCTGTTGGCTTTCTTGGCCACCTGGGCACATAGCTGGCTTACATTCAGCCAGCTGTGAACTAACACCCAGAATCACAGAATCACCAAGGTTGGAAAAGACCTTCAAGATCATTCAGTCCAACCATCTACCCATCACCAATAGTTCTCACTAAACCATGTCACTCAACACAAAATCCAAATGTTCCTTGAACACCTCCATGGTCGGTGACTCCACCACCCCCCTGGGCAGCCCATTTCACTGCCTGACCACTCCTTCCGAGAAGTAGTATTTCCTAACATCCAGCCTAAATCTCTCCTGGCGCAGCTTGAAGCCATTCCCTCTCGTCTTATTACCAGTTACACGAGAGAAGAGGCCGACCCCCAGTTCACTACAACCTCCCTTCAGGTAGTCATAGAGAGCAATGAGGTCCTTTTCTTCCATGCAGCTTTCCAGCCACTCTACCCTCATGCACAAAGTTGTTGTGACAAAAGCGCAGGACTGAGCACTTGGTCTTGCTATATCTCATAGAGTTGGCCTCAACCCATCAATCCAAGTTGTCCAGATCCCTCTGCAAGGCTTTGTTAACCTCAGACAGATCAATATTTCCTCCCAGCTTGGTGCCATCTACAAACTTACTGAAGGTACACTCAACTCCCTTATACAGATCAATCAATAACAGTATTAAACAGGGACTGCACATTGACTGACACCTTGTTTTTTTTGCAAGGTGCAAATAAACCCACCTAGTAATTCTCATTTTTCTTGAATTTCACCTGCTTGTATCTTTTCTCCACTATTTGCTGTATCATTTCAGCTTTTTAGTCACATTAACTTTCTTGTGAATGCCACTGTGAAGGTGATGGTTTGTGTTTGGATACCATAGAAGAATTAGAGCATTGAAGGAATTACTGGTAGTATCTGAAGCCAATAAATTTTGTCTTTGATGCTTGGTAGAGTTAAGATCCTGGGCTAGAAAGACCCAATGGAGCTACAGACCTACATATTGGGAAAGCATGAGGAAATATGATAGGATTTGGAAGGCTTTGAAATAAAATAATTTTATATCACTACTGATAAACTAACAAACCACAGAAGCTACTCCTAGTGTACCTGCTTCTTCTCAGTGTGGTTTGAAAAGCTGAAGACAGACTTCTTTTTTCTCTTCTTTCTTATTCTGCAGCACTCATGGAAAAGTTGAATGCAGTCTAGCAATATGGAGATCTGTCAAATAAAAAACCATGAATTACTCCTACAGTGGTACTTCTCACGTTAGGCATTTATGAAACACCATACTTGCGTCTTGTCAATCTTGAAGGATTTGAGCAGTAACATAATTAGGGATCTACTACTGTGAAACAGCCAAACTTGAACAAAAATAAGAGGGCTGCTCTGAAAATAACATCTATTTTATTACCTTGGGCCAGGATGTCAGAGGCAGATGTTGGTAGTAGAGGCTGAAGCTTTCTGCCAATACTGTTACAATACAAAAAATACACCCATGGACATCCACTGATGCTTGCTGAACATTTATGGAGACCAAACAGTGGATATCAGCACAGTGAAAGCTGGATTGGGCAGACAGTATTTTTGTAGCAATTATGTCATTGTTGCATCTGTAAAACAGCAGGTCACTTCTATTAGTGCAGAGATTTATGAGTGTGGCATGTGGAGTCTTGTTCATTGCTGGCAAAAAATGCATAGCTAATGGTGGGGACTATACTGAAAGAGTGTTTTGTAGCCAACAGTTTGCTACACCAAATAGTGTCCTGATGCTCTTTATGTGTTGTAGTTTCCATGGAAATAAATAGGAAATAAATTACATTTGGAGCAACCTACGTATATCTCAGTCCCTTCTATTTCCACTTTCATACAAAAGTTATCTTTCCTTCCTTGCTCAAAACTCAGAATTCACTGTATTTCTCTATCACTGACATCCACTATAGCCTTCAAGGACATCACCTGAAAGATTTCAAAAGTATTCCTGCACACAAAGCAGCCTGTTTTTAAATTCAACTAAATCATGGCATTAGAAGAATTTTTAAAACTGCAAAAATAAAATTCTAAAATTCCATAAAGATAACGCCTAGATTGGTATCCAAACAAAGCATGTGGCTTGCAGAGGAGTGTTCAGAGATGTCTTCTCATCTCAGAGCGTGATTTTTTCATTAACTATGGGTTGAAGGGTTTTTAAGCTACATGGAATACAGATGTATCCAAGAACAGTTTTGGAGATACCCTTGCAGACTTTACCCACCTGTCTGAGCAAATTATTTTGGGTTGCAGAACAAACTGGCTATCATCTCTCAGGGTTCTGGTTTTTTACCTGGGATTAATCCTCATATCTTCAGTTATGGAATCTGCAGATCTGCCTGGCAACTCTCCCAGGACATCTGATTAATTGCTGCTCAGCCCTTCACATGCCTTTGCAGCTGCAGGCAGCTGGGTGGGGATAGAGGAGACTCCCCTGAACCTCTTGGGACATGTTTGCTACCCTCTCAAAGGAACCACACACATGGAACAAAGAGGTGGCTGGAGCCACTGAAGGTCTCAGTGGCCCAAGGGAAACCTATTCTCTTCAGGAAGATAAATGACACAGTAGAACCATTCCCATGAAGGGGGTCCTCAGGCTCTGCCGTACTTTCTCCTCTTCCTTCAAAACGGGGACCCCGTGTCCAGAACTCCAGCCACTGAGCAACAGATGACCAGCAGTAACTTTACTTTTAAGCTGCCTTTTCTGCCAAGGAGACAAATGGATTGCCCTTTTGCCAAGATAAGGCAGCTGATGGAGAGGCTCCACACCCTCAAACTGAAGAAGGTGGACCTGCCTAAGTACAATGAGGAGCCCATGGAATTGGATCTACCTCCATCAGGGCAGAACCATCATCAGCCTATCGCTTTCAGGCAGTGCTGAAGGAGACCCAGACTGCACCCCTATTATCACAGGGGCACAGCATCCTGTCCAGCTTCCCTCAAATGGACACCTCAATCTTGGCACTGAACCTCCTGCCCTGTAAGTTTACCAATAGCCAGCAGAACCCCAACTCCACTACCACTCTGTGGGCTCCCATGGGACATCCATTTCCTCAGTATTCTTCTTTTGGTAGCCAAGCCTCCTACAAGCCATCCTTCCTGTCCCCACCACCCTTCCCTCATAAGGACTTCTCATTTCTTCTGCAGCAAGAGGAATAAGAGAGGGCAGGGACTGGCATCTGCTGGGCTGCTGTGCTGAGCAGCACTGTACCTGAGCTGCCTGGGGCTGTGGGGAGCTGTCAAAGTGACAGAAGTGGCTGTTACTGTGGAGAAGCAAGACTTCAGTTCTCAAAGGAAAAAGGCTGAAGAGCAGCATGAAGGACTTACTTTCAAGAGTGGAAAAGAAACAATTAGAAGTAATAAAAATGAACAATTCAAAAAACCAAAAAAAAAAAAACCCAAAAAAACACAAAACCAAAAACAAACCCACAAGAATAACCAAAACAATAGATGTTCTTGTTTTTTTGGAACTCCAGACTCTGCATGTAGATTCCTGTGTCCCCTCTTGGTCTCCCCAAAGACATTGCCAGGTGGTGTGAGGGCCCAGCTCAGGGTCTGGAGGGGTTGGGAAGGGGCCAGGGCACCTGGCACTCCTTGGCAGGCTGAGGGAGCTGCCTTCAGTCAGCATTAAGGACAGAAGGCAGAGGTCTGAGTGCTACCTACAGCTGCTGCTGGGAGCATGGAGGAAGATGAAGCCTGGCTTTTCTCACAGGTGCTAGGTGGTGGGAAGATCATAAATAAATTGAAAGTAATGCCTCCTGAGTAACCTACATAGCTCCCTGATTGATGGTTCATTTTGTCTCACAGAAGAGTCACTCCATCACAAAGGCACCTAAATGTCCAGGCCCTAATGAGCAGTAATGTCTCACTTGGTTTGATTTGAGAGTGAGTTTGTTCTCCGAAGGCTTCTCAGTGGGAGTACCTGATTTTAGATTTTGCACAGCAGCGTTCATGCAGGACATCTCTGAATTGTACTTACCTTCATAAAATGCTGAAAATCATGAAATGATGAAATCCTAACCAGCTCCTCATTATCCAGACAGCATCTGTCTGACTTCTCAACACGGGGAGTGTTGCATCCAGTGGGTACAGGAAGTGATTTCTAGCTTGTGCAGTTCACCAACCATAGGAGAAGAATCTGCAAAATCAAATACAGTATTTTGTGAAATATCTGGAAACACAGCTGCTGATAGAAGCCTATTCTTATGGCTTTGCTTTTCAGGACTCTTAAAAACGTGATATTATCTTTACTCACAAAATGCCTTTCCTTCATCTCTGCCATGACATCCCTGTTCTAAATAGCTGAGCTAGTTTTGCTGGAACTCTCAACAAAAATAAGTATTTTTGGTAGACACAGGAAGAAATTGGCACAGGCAGAAAAGAGAAAAACTGAGGCCAACTGAAGTCCCTGGAAATTCTTGCATAATTTGATCTAAAGCAGCCTCTCTGACTCCCATTTCAATTACCATTCCTCTTCAACAAACTGAGGATAACATAATATAGAATTAATCCCCTTGGAAAGAAGAGTAAATCACAGTTATCAGGCTGCAGAGTGCTTCATTAAGTAAGCTATCAGCTTTCCAAAAAAAAAAAAAAAAAAAAAAAATTCTTTCAAACAAAACAGCCCTGAGGGGACACTGTAGCATCAGCATAACAGAACAAGTGACTGACAGGATAGACAGGTACAGGCTTTGGTTATGAGATCCTCCTCCACAGCAGGGTGCATACTCCTTGTAACTGTGTCAGACCTTGCTTGCCAAAAATACATCGTACTGCTCATCGCTGTAAAGAGGGCATGGGGCTGAGAGCAGAGTGAAGGGACATGAAGCTGAAGAGTCCACTGGTGGCTTGCGGAAGTGAAGGAAAGCTGGAAAGAGCATTCAAGGTCCTGTAAGATGAATATGGGCCAAATAGCAAGTAGACTGAGAGTGTGAAGGAGGAAAAAGGAAGAGAGTCAGATGGTAACTCCTGCCAAAAAACTGCCTACATTTCTAAGCACGTTCCTACTTCCAAGAATTGGGTCATAAGTGATCTGGTTATGTGAAACCCCATTTTAGAAGAGACCTATGTACTTGGAAATCTGTTCCTCTCCCTGAAATTACACAAGGCGTTCACATCATTCTATACAGCGTTTTTGACATCTGCAGGCCTAAGAGGAAATATATGCAAAACTGCCATTGATTTTACTAAAGTTTTACCTTGTGAATTACCATAACCAGCAAACGAGTTAAACTGAGCTTTTATAACATAGACAAGTGATTGATGCTCTTGTCAGTAGCTGGCAGCAACACCTGCTGCAGTGAGACTTGGAGCAGATGCTAGCTTGGACCTCCAGATGAACCACATACTTGCCTCCCCATCACTGTGTCCTTTGAGGAAAAAAAGGGATAGCCAGCAAAAAACAAACAAGCAACTGAGAGCTCATTACAGCCTTGCTCCTGCAAGTATTGCATGCTTATATTACACCAGAAACAGCTTCATAGAGCTTCTGTGGAACTACTTTAAGAAGTTAAACACCTATGCATATCTTTGCAGAGAAATTTGCTCTGCAGAGAAGGCAGATGTGCCATTAGTCATGTTTTAAAGACTTAAGAGTAGTATAAATGATTTGTAAGTTCTTACACAGATTGTGTACACAGGCAGATTCCAACAGCATTATTAA
Source organism: Lagopus leucura (assembly GCF_019238085.1). Taxonomy (NCBI): domain Eukaryota; kingdom Metazoa; phylum Chordata; class Aves; order Galliformes; family Phasianidae; genus Lagopus; species Lagopus leucura. Next base: position 326,452 of record NW_024962334.1, on the reverse strand, counting down.
TGCTATTTGAAGTATTTATAGAAGTGCTTTGCATTCAGCAGTGATTTAAAAAAAAAAAATCTGTGCTTCAATTGACATCTTAAAGGGATGTTTAGAAACTTCACTAACGTTTTCCCTGAGGCCCTTCCCATGATATCTTTAATACTGAGACATGGAAGGTTAATTACTGAGTATTTGTAAAAGACTTTGAAGATGAAAAGCTTTTTTTTTTTTTTTTTTTTTTTTTAAAAATGGGTTTTTTTTTATTAAAAAAAGGGTTTTTTTTGGTTTTTTTTTTTTTTTTTTTTTTTTTGCATGGTGCATTGAAGTGGTTTGCTGCCAGGTTTCCAGCTCCACTTTGTGAGCGCACTATCTGCCTTTTGCTATGCTAATGCCTCTGTGATGAACTTGTGCTGCTAGGGTGCCTGGAGATTCAGGAGGAAGCTGAGCTCAAGTGCCACGTTGCACACCACCAGCAACCACCACTACGGATCAAATGGTAAAATCTTCCTGTTTGCAATGTTAGAAATCCACCAGTTTTCCCTTGACTACAAGGAACATAGCTTTGAAACCTAGGGAATTGAGTCTATTGAAAAAGATCTGTGCGAGTAACCCTACAGTCAAAATCACACCGATGTTCTGGGCAGCCTGCTCTAGATGCCCCACATGACAATCAGAGGTCCTTCCAACCTCAACTATTCTGTGATTCTGTTCTGCTGAGCATGATAGGGTAGGCTGTAATATGAGACAGAAAAGATGTGACAGCAACTTTGCCATCGGCAAGTTAAACGTTCTTTTCATGAAATCCCATACAAAACTACAATATTTAGGGTAAAGAGCCAAGTACTAAACAACCTGCATTACAGCATCTTTTGTTTGTTTGAACACAAGAGCTCTGCAGGAACAGCATGAATCAAGTAATATTTTCAAATCCTTCTGCTGTTTTAAGAAACTAGCTGTTCTCTTCATTAAACTCATAAAAAAATACCCAGAGTACTAAGACAGAAAAACATAGCATTCCTAAGACACTTTGTATTGAAGTGGAAGAACACACAAAAATGAGAATTTTGTAATGGTACAAACTACCTCAAGATGAAGAACACAATGAATTTCCCCAGTGAAAAACAAATCCACAGCTTTTTGCCCCAACCTGTACTAAAATTTTTATTGTACAGTAATATAACATTGGAAGTAAGGCATTTGTACCACATAAGTTGTGTATTTTCCCCTCTTTTTCTTAAGATTATATTATAAATTATGACTACAAATTTATTCAGCCCTAATTTCTCACCATCTGTGGAAAAGCAGTCACTGTCTATATATTTGTCTTCAATATGAAGAGTAAGTTCTTATTACACGTGTGAAACGTGTTCTTACTACACATTTCAAGATAAAAATTATAGTTAACATAACAGAGAAAAAGTCATAAGGTCATAAACTGATAAAAGGCACTGCCAGTTCAGTGAATGTGAGCTTTAGCTGGATCCCATTGCTTTGTATTCCCTGAAGAGCTAAAACAGCCCGAGCCACAGAGAGTAACTTCTGCTTGGTGAACGCAATTAAACCATCAAAATCACCAAGGCTGGCTGAAGACAGGCTTGCCCTCTAGTTTCCATCAGTGTTATTAAAATTCCCTCCCTTCAGGCATCCCACACCAGCCCAGATGGTATTTCTTTATCTCAGTTTCCTACCTTAGTGTAATGTGTTTACTAATCTTCCAGAGATGTAGTGAAGCCCAGTTTTTGTTGCACACTGAACAGCCGGCATCATCTCTGCAGGATCACTTCCAATTGTCTTGATGTACCATTCCTACTTTCCAGTTTCTTGCCATTGGCTTCCTCAAAAACCATCTTGGTGCAAATCCTCTGAGCTGCCAGTATCCCTATGGGCTCATCTCTTGCTTCATAACGATGTTAAGCTTCCCAGTGACCACTGTTACCTTGGGAGAAGAGCCCTATTAGCCTAAAACATCTCCTATTGAAAGGAAGCGGCAGAAAAGCCTATGTAATTAGTAAACTGACAAGGATGCTTACAAACATGAATTCGGGATCAGTGTTACCTCCAGTATCTAATTACACATAGATCACTGTCCTCTCAAGAATTTCTTGCTGTCTGCCTGTATTTTTGTACTGATTTCAAATGCCTATTGCCTGACATTGCCACTGCCTATGATGGGTCAATGCCCCAGTACCACAAGAAGACATCCTGAGCAAGAGTATCAGCACACTTGCTCTGCAAAAAATTGTTAATTGTCATGGTTTTGCAATACACAAGAGATATAAAACTGGGGAGAAAGCAGTGCAACTTTCAGGAGGAACACAGATGAACAGCCTCTCATGATGCTATTTATCCCTTGTCTAACACGTTGCAGAGACATGCCTGTTGCCTTCTGCAAATATAAAAGGTTCCAAATAAGTCAATGTCAGCACAAAGGCATTCTGTAGTTTTTGCTTGCCTGCTGAGCTGATGTGTGGTGGGAATTAGGTTTATCGTCTTCACACATCTGAGACAAATGCAGACCTCACTTCCTTATAACTTGTCATGGTTTTGTGATTTGTGATTTTTGTTGTCGATATTCCACATGATTAACATCACGTAAAGCAGTTAAAGAGTTAATGTTCCGGTTCTGTGCATGCCTTTTTTGGGCATTTTGGTTCTCAGAGTGCAGGGGAGGAGCGGCCATTCCCCAGAGGACGAAAGGAAAGACGGATCGCCCTGCAGGGCTTCAGCGCGCCTCCCTCTCGCTATGGAGAAAAGCTAAGGAGAAAAGTTCTCCTGCAGTCTACTTCAGTAAATTACCGTTCCTCCTTTTGGAGGAACCTCCCTTATGGTGGGTCCAAAGACCCACCTACCGTCTCCCTACCCTTCCCCTACCCCCCGATTTCCCGGCTCTCCCGAGGCGCCGGCCCGCGAGTCACTCAGAAGCCCCGGGGCCGGGCCGGATAGGCATAAATGGTTAACGCTTCTCTTTTCCTTCTCCACTCCTTTGTTTTTTTTCCCCTCTCTTCGGGCCCGTGCCCCGTCACAGATCTAGAGATAACTCTGTGAGGTAACTAGTCTGGCATCCTGAGTACAGCATCCAGATTTCTTAGGCAAATCTCTATTGCATTCTGAACCAGAATCAAGTAACAAATAATTCTGTGTTAGCAAGATAGAAGCCAGTACAACCATTTTTTAAATGTACATAACATTTTTTTTTTTGTTTGCGTTCCACAAGACCACAACTTTTCTAAACCTTGTCTAAACCCTGTCGCTCACTGAAAATATTCTTATTTACTCTGCAAAAGGTTGTTTGTATGTTGGAAACTCCTCATATGATAAAGAAAAGCCTGGACAAAGCCTGCTTCCTACCAGCAGAGTAAATAAAAATCATAAAGCAAGAACGAACTTAATTCCCTTTGTGCTGACACAGCCTATCTGCATTATTTCAACTCACAGCATTATCTGCACGACACGAAGAAAACAAATAACTGAGTGTTACAGAAGTGGCGTGCTTCACAGGAGTATGTGCAGGAGCTCCTGAGGGCAGGACATACCCGTTTGTCACACGGTCCGGTCATGTCCTTGGCGTACACACTGCCGCATCAGACCTCAGATCTCTCGTGCATGTAATCACATTGTAGATCTGCTTAAACTACACCATCAGAGAGAAGGATTAATTACCCATCGGATCAGCGCAGCAATCCTTTGCAGCAAGAGCCCGTACTTACAGTGGATTAAATGTAGCATGAACCTGTACTCCAAATAGGCTGGAAAGTAAATTGCTTGTTTGAGCTATTTTTTTCTGCTCTGCTTGCTGGAAGCCTATTTTAAAGCTGTGTATTTGCTCACATTTTAATCTCTTCCAGAAGAGGGCACTGCTAGCTTTTCTTCCGCACCTTCCAACAACAGGAGCCAGGCAGGCTTTGCAGGCTTGGCTGCGCTTTGCCAGCCTCGATGGCTGTTTGTGCTCTCTGCACCTCTCCCCACCGGGCTGTCCGCACAGAACAGCGTGGTCGGGGCCTGGAGGACTTGGCACCCCTACAAGAGCTGCCCCTCTGGCATTTCTGACCCGAAGCAGCCGGCCCTAGCGCAGCTTGCTCTTCGCAGGCAGCAGTGGAGGTGGTTGTGCTTATTATCCACCACCACAGAATACACGAGTTATCTGCTTTTGATGATTTAGCAATTAGGCAGAAAGTGATACAGTCAGCTACGATCCCTATTAACTGTATATTGACTGGTTAAGAGTGCCAGTAGAAACACAGCTAAATGAAAGCTGTTTGTAAGACAAGAACAGCCATCTCCACTGTCATCATAGCTCACACCTGAGAAGGACAGGAGCCACTGAAGTCTAATGTAATCCTGTTACAATTGGAAAGATTCACAGAGAGGAATGATGATAGAGGAGTTAGAGGAGTATAACAGCAAAGGAACAAGATCAGATGGAGTGTTGCTACAAAGGAAGAATGCTCACCGGTCTCCAAAGATCTAGACTCACAGGAAAATCTTCACAAAGGACAGATCTCCAACCAGAGATCCTTCCCTGAGGCAGTCAGCCCTTAAATGCAGTCTAAGAGAGGTGCAGCCAGGCTCCACCCCTTCCCATCACTCAGCTGCGTTGCCCTCACCTGTGCTCCCAGGGCTGACCAGGTCCTTTTCCCTGGTTCTCAATCAGTGGTTCGGCCATGACTCAACAGTTCCCATACAAATCCATACATCTATACCCAAAAGGAAGAAATGAGAAAGAACTGAAAAGTGTAAATCAGCCCACGCAGTACTGGATACAAAGACAAACACTGCTATTTCTGAGCTGGTTCAGTTTCACAGGACAGCGGTCCCTGGGGTTAATGCGTGCATTAGATGATACTTCTTTCTTCAGAAAGAAAAGAGGTTTTAAAGCAAAAGGCTTTCTGAAATAAAAGCTCTGATGTGGAACACCTCACGTATGGTAGTTATTAGAGAGATTTCAGTTCTCAACAATTTAAAGCACCACCCGACCTCTAACTCCAGTTCCTCTTTCAAATATGAGCAGCAATGTCCTCTGTTTTGAATTTGTACACCTCACAAACATCCTGTGCAGGACGCATCCCTTGGTGTCTGCTGGCCCAGACACCTGGGGGGTCTGCCATGAGTCTACCTCAGGTGGGCACCAACATGTGCTGTGTGACTTCAGAGGAGCTGTGCTGATGGATTAGTAAGCGCCTGCTTTGGTGCCGCATGGAAAAACACTTGCAATGGTAAGCTCCTGGCGTGAGCAATGCGGCTAACAGGGAGCCCAACCACTCAGCCCTGGGCAGGATGTGGCCTTGGATGAGCTCTGCCATCTTCACAGCATGTGAGTCTGTCATAGGCATTGCGGTAGAGACTTTGACTGTAGCCATGGCTCTTACTGGCTGTCCTGGAAATTTCTTACAGGATTTGGTGTAGTTGTTGCAGGTTTGGATGAGATCCCTAAAGGCTCACTTTGCTCTTTCCTTGCTTGAATTTGGGAATAGTGAAACATGATGTTTGATCAGTGCTGATAAGAATAATGATCGAAGAACGTGGCAGAGACTTGCCTTCCTCTCCTTAGATAGCAGTTTTCTGTATCTTACCTTAAGGGAGATAAGGAAATTAGAGAATACTAATAATTAGGGAATAAGTAGGGAAATACAACAGCTGTGTTTCTTTGGCCATCCTATCCTTTTGCACCTTTTGTCACTTTTTATGCTTCAGGCTTTTGAACTGAGATCAGTGAAATTTCTAAATGTTTATTCTTCCCAAACATTCGTACATTTCTATACTCACCTCATTCTTGATTTTTAATTTCCTCTGTTCTAGTGCTTCAGCGGGGGGATTTTTACCCACCAATGTCTCCACTTCTTTGGGTAATGCTGTGCCTTTGTTTTTCTGTCTGTGAAATACAGAGAAGAGTATTCCTGCCCAATGAAGAAGACTTGAATCTTCACAGCGGAGGTGAATGGACATATATCTCAGTTCCTTTTCAAGTTAAAAACAGTAATACTAATTTATGCAGAATCTTAATTTAGCACTGAAAAAGAAAAAAAAAAAAAAACATGCTTCCAAGCAGCAGATTTATTTAATTACTTTTATTAAAATAAAAATATCATGCATTAATACACATTAGACATTTCTGAGAACCAGTAATATTAAGACTACATAAGTTCTGAATAAAGTAAGTTGAGCTGGTAAAACATGCAGCCTATGTGTTGGAAAGGTCTGGATGGAAAGATGAAAATGAGAAAGGTGCTGTAGTGGTTCTTTTTGTTTTTTGTTTTTTTTTCTTTCTTTTTTCTTTTCCCCTCTGTACAAAATTAATCTCTAGAGAGAAATAATGATTTAGTTTACTAGTGATGATACCAGGGACTTATCCAGGCTGAGTGTGTACTGTCAATTCTAGATCCTCTCTACTGTACTGTAAACCCAATGTATTTTGCTCCATTATATCACAGATCTCGCAGTTCTTTTTATCTTTGTCTGCTGTGTGTTCCACCACTTGGATAATTAAATACTTATACTTGGGGAACCTTGAGGCTTTATTTCAGTTGCTTTGATAACAGAATTTATCCTTTTTGCTAGAGTAGTACAATAATATTTTTCATGTGTGTGACTCTAATTGAAACTTTTGACTTTCCTTTCCATGGAGTTGTGCTGTGTTGCTGTTGCATAACTCATGATTATGAAATTCAGAGATGTTCATTAGTAAGTATAGCTTGTATGCCAAACGCCACAAGGATGAGAATCTGAGGGATTCTTTGACTATTCTTCTGCTTTTGCTGCCATGAAACAGAAGTGAGAACCTGCCGTGTATTTTGAAAGAGCAGCTTTTCTTAACGCCCTGATAAGCAGCACCGTCTCTTTTATATTACATTTCCAATGGTTGCAACTGTTAGCTGGATTTTTTCTCACATTATGAACTGCTGCACTATCAATAGAGAGAGCCCAAGATTATTGAAGAGAGGAGAGGTTCTGTTATTAGCTTCACTAAGCACTGGACAAATCCCTTAGGTGACCGCTCTTACAAAAATCTAAGCCCACCAAAAAAAATCCCTAATGTGATTTCTTCTCTGGCTACAGATGCTGCAAGCTAGCCACTGATTTTTCTTCCCCCCAAGTACAACAGTATATCATAACAAAAGTTCTCAACAAATTAAAAACAAATAAAAAGAATAATATACACCTCATTTTTCTCACTCAATATACAAACAATCTTTGATCAACAGTATAAACCATTAAACCATGTAAAAGTCAAAAGTTTCTTATTGTACAAATAGTGCTTCATAGTTGAGTAACTTTACAATGCAAGGGTACCACCTGTATCTACGGATATATTGCTTGATAGTTCATTAAAACAAAGACATTATTCCTTATATTCAATTGATTGCATCAATACCAAGCAGCCTAAAATGGGCAATAGATCCATAGGATCTCTGGTTATCAGAATCACTCAACATTAGCCTTGTTTTATACTCTCATTGAAATCAAGTTCAACATCCCATTAATTGCAAGGGGAACAGAATTAGGAATGTAGGATTAAAAAGAAACTTAGGTATGTAAGCCAACCCTCCTATCACTGTACACAACTACTTCACATGTCCCTTTCATTAAATACAAGGATAGTGTTGATGTTATTTGAAAATCCACAGTTTTCAGTTAGATTGCGAGAGGTCAGGAGTATGGTTTGGCTCAATTCCAGAGCAACTGGAAATGATGTACCGTTCAGCTACACAAGAAAAAAAATCAGCAATTTGATAGGTCTGGTGTGGTTTTGTGTTTAATTTTTTTTCACCTTATTAATCAGAAAATTCATCATTTTAAGGAGAAAGATACAGAGAGACCACACTGCATCCAGACAGTCCCATGTGCAACAAAGCTGAAGCATGCAGGAGCACAAGAGCAAAGGTGGTGGAACACCAGCCCCAAAACTTGCCGAAGGTATTTTGCCTGCTGACTTCAGTGATGCAATTAACATGTCTCTAGCCAGGTCCTCAGTTCTTTTTCTTCAGGAAACTTTTTTTTTCTAATGCTACTGAGGGTTTCCTTCTCCTCTAACTGCAGTACAGCCTGCTGTCTCTGCAGTCTCCTCTCCCAGTCTCATTTTGGTCTCATTTTGCTTTATGTACAGTAGCTATTGCTGATGTGAATGAACCATGATTTTCAGTCCACTGGGCTTTTGCAACACAGGTGATCTGCAAATGCACACAATGCCCAACTAGGGAGAATGTGTGACAGAAAGTGAAACCTATCATGGAAGTGTCGTGATTTCAACTTCTCCACATAATTAAAGTAATGCATAACAAAAAGTGTTTTCATTTTAAAGTCTCCCTGCCTGCTGATGCACTTATTCACATAAAAGGCAGCTATCTAATCATGTCTCATCACTGTATTTTTTTCCTAAATCTGAGCCAAAATATAATGCAGTTGTTTCTTTTTTTCTTTACTGTGTCCTTGTTTAGCTATTGCGTTGAATGAAAAATGTATCAAAATTGAGCAGAGGTTGTAGATCTGTCCCTGAAGTGATGTCTGGTTCTGATGTTTGGTTTGGTTTTCTATGGACAGGCCTCAGTGACCTGTGAAGCCCACCTGGCACAGCGATGCTTTGGCCAGTCCCAATGCAGGATGGAGATCGGCAGCTTTTCCTTGTAAAGAGATAGTGTGGAAGTGGTGATCAATACCCTATTTCTTTAAAGCAAGAAAACAAGACATTACGTCTTTGGTCCTAATGCAGCTTATTAAAAATGCTTCTTAAAAGTGTCATATTTTTCTTTTGTATAAACTTTATTTTTCTGTTATTTTTTAAAAAGTCTCTTTAAAAACTTGTATGCTGGAACAAAGAGATAAAAACTTACAAAAAGAACACTAGAAAATGGGATTCCAATATAGAAAATTGATTCAGTGGTGATAAAACATTACAAAGCATTCTTGCTAAGTGTTACATGCAGAGTTTGATGCTTCATCAGTATGTGGTTTTCATCAGGAGGGAGGACACAGGTACATTTTCATATCTTGTCCTGATTCAGACTACTTCTCCCAGAGAAGCATGGGCAGAAATAAAAGCTGGCATTTTGTAACTCCTCATCTGGAGAGGCAGTTGTACTAGTAGAAGAGGCTGGAACTCTGAATTTGAAAAATGACTGCTTGTCTGGAAATGCAAAGTTTCTTGTTGGCAGCCTGGAGCACCCCCAGACAGCCCAAGGACACCACAGACACTGTGTGAGGGCACAGACACTGCCACAGCCCCAGGTACACCCTCAAGCCTCCTGAAGCACAGAGGCTGAGCCCTGTTTTTTGTACAGTCTCTCTAGAAATCTAGAGGACTTCTCTGCAAGGTGGAAGCAGGGAGAGGAGCCATTTGTGTAGCTATTCCCACCCGTGCCTGCAAGAACAATTCATTGCAAACTCGGCAGCTGTCTCAGATGTGGACTGGCTGTCTGTGTCCTCAGCCTGGCACTACTCTGCCCTTCCTCTCAAGTAAACCCCAGGAGCATATTTTATAATGCATTATGTAGGAGAATTCCCAAGTCAATTTCCTTTGCAGCAGAAGAAAACAAGCCAAGGCCCAAGTGAAATAAAGTGCACCAACACCGCACACAGATTGCTGGAAAACATCAAAGTGACATGAAGACTCTTGACGTGACTTACATTTTCATATCCAAGCATGTAGTGCTTAAATTATTATTTCAAATAGTTTGTCACTAACTGCTGCTTTATGATTAAGAGACAGTAACTTGTGAGTGGTGTCATTTTGCCTTCCATGAGAAATACAGCGAAAACTGAGGTTTTATTTTCTGGATTATAAAGTGTCTGTTAGCTTTTACCAGTGGCTGTGGCCTGTTCCATTACCCTGTTTAGCTGTGTTTTAAAATCAGTGTTCTATACCCACGTATCCTGAGAGACAACAGCAGCGCTTTCAAGTTATTTTTGGATGCTGATGTATGTAAGCTGTCAAGATGCAGTGCCTTTATCTTTTCCAGTATTCAGAAAATAAATTTCTAATACTTAGTTTCCTAAAAGTTGTAAGCCCACAGCTTCTCTGTCCCATTCAATAGCCTGCATCTTGTACAACGCTGCACCAGCAAGGTGCCTGTGAAAGTGCTGCCTGGCCCAGTTTGGCTTTACCAGCACCTATGGGGCTACTTGCTGTTATACGGTCAGTGACCTGCAGTGGAAAGAAAAAAACAACACAGAATGCATTTCAGCTGCTTATTATTTTTTCAGTGGCAATTGTTGGGTACCTTGCTAATGCATGTTACCCAGAAGCACTACCCTGTGTAGCACCCATGCCAACCATGCAGCTGCACAATCTCATTCACCCCAGTGCCACTGTATCTGCCCCTCGAGGCACTGCCTTTTTTTTATTTTATTTTGCTGGCTTTTTAATCGTTGCTGCGCTGCCTATTTACAAATCATGGCTTAAAGGGTGCATATTTAGTGGAATTATTTCACAATGCAGCTAATCCCACAAATCTGGAATCTTCCTGTATGTTTTTATCAAGAGCTAAAGCCTCTTTCCTAGTTATTAAAAAAATATATATTTATATATATAGATATATAAAAATAATTTTTAGATGTATTTCCCTGTTTCTAGTAATAAGTCTCTACTGAATTCCTCCTAAATAGCTTTAGAAGGGCAAGCAAACTAACCAGTATTGAACAATTTTAATGCTACATAACACTGGTTATAGATATTGCTCCTTCTTAGTGGCTTTCTTGTTTTGGATGACAGATTAAAACATCAATACATTCTTCCATGTAATGGTGTTGGAAATTTGCTATGGGAGGACACACACTGTATGATTTTCTAGTGTTCTGCTTGGAGACAGAACAGATTTAGTGAACTGAAAATTATTTGTACTTTCCTTTAAAACACATTTTGGTTTTATATACATTCCTCTTGGGGTGGTGGGTGGGCAGAAAAGCACTGCCTGTGTATTCACATTGCTTTTGAGAGCAACAGAACAAATGTGCTCTCAGGAATGCAAGGAGAAATCTGCCACTAGTTGGACGTGGGAACTAAATTTTGGTTATTGTTTTAAACACAAACCAGCAATAATCAAAGTCAGACACTGCATTCCCCATAGCACTGTGGCTGGGACTCACGTCTCAGTGACACAAATCTATGAAATAGCAGACCAGGAAAACCTTTGGATTTTGACTAAATACATTTTTCTACCTCAAAATGAAAGGCAGCTGATGAACTACAGCACACACAGGAGCTACCGATGCCTTTTTCACTGCATTACCTATAAAAAGGGTCATTTCACATGACCACTCTTTCACTCCTCAGTAAATCTGTAAAAACAATGTTCTAAAATTGATGAACACGCTTTTAATTTCTGAACTGATGGTTTGATTAAAATTGCACTGCTGCCAAGCTGCTGGAAGGTCACACTTTGGGCATTTCACTCCTTCTTCACAAAGAAATATCTTTGCTAGAGAAGTTTTGTAACATGGAGCCCTTGAAAGAGTACCTGCTTTGGTTCCGGTGACTGACATGCTATCAGTATACACAGTATTTATATATTATGTTAAAGTCTTAACCTTGGCTAGTCTGCCTCTTCCACACTGACAACAGAAGCCTAGGCTGGGAATTTTGAAGAAGCAGAAGCTGTGTTTCATAAGAGGTAGGCAACTTTTTCCACCATTCTAGCTCACTCTTCCGAACCCATGCTCACTGACTCTCCTGTGTTGCTTTGAGGTGTGAGAGGTCACCCCACCGGGAAAGGTACAGCCCTAGCCTCTGCCCTGGCATTATACAGCTACTGGCCATATTCTGCCTTGAAGGGAGGAAAGCACTAGTATGGGCATGACCATTTTCTTTGCCAAATGTAGGCAAAAAGATTTCCGAGTCTCTAAAAGAGACTATTTAGCTAGAGCTACCTGTGTTTCCTGCCTTTCTGAAGTTTAATTTAGTATCAGTCTTCCTGTCTGTCTCATGAAGGTTCCAATTTGCAAACATTTGCATTTCCTTGACATTTAATTAGAGTTTGTTAAACATTATTTGACACTTATTTTTTCAGTTATGGCAACATCTTTAACAGCTTTGTTGAAGAAGAGAGGCATTTTGACAACTCTACAATAGCATAATACATCAGAAAAACGCCTTGTGTTTTACCATCAGAAAACAGACGAGTGAGTGCTCTGTAAAAATCTACAAATTATTGTGAGCTGCATTCCTCCTGTCAGTTTTTAGCAGCAGTGGTCAGTAGGTGGTGTGTCTTGCCATTCACTCCTTGTGCTGGTTTTCCCCAGAATAATCTGTTTCATCCTGCCATGGACATAATCTCCCATACATCCACCAGATGCACTTTTCCTGTTCATGCCAAGATGCAGTATGTGGAGCCAATGTGTAAAAATCCTGTGTTTTGGAATAACTATTTCTGTTCCAGGACCTTTGGAAAACTATTTAGTAACATTGTTTTTCTTTCTGCTGGTGATCTGATCACCAACTAACAGACAAGCAGTACAAGCATCTGATCTTGTAAAAGATCCAAAAAATCTGTTAGAAACATTTATAAAAATACACATTGTAGAAAGAAATTTGACTGTACAGAGTGTACAGCTCACAAGTTCATCCCAGAGTGGCTTCTTACCATGCTACCATTTGAAAATGAAAGGAATGCATCCATTTTTTTTCTGTACAAAAAAGGTCCCACTCCATTTCAACACACATCTCAGTGCAGGGCATGGGCTTCAGCTATACATGGAAATGGGCAAGAAAAGACCCAAACTGTCCTGTGAGATTGGCTTTGCAGACTCAGATTGCGTGCTGAAGTGTGCTTATTGATGCATTGTGGTTGCCATTCGCGCTGAACAGTTTTTGCTCTTGCAGCAGCCAGACGATTCACCAGTCTGGCTTGCCTCAACGCAAGAAGAAATCCTCTGTGGTCATGCTGAAGCTTCAATGTATTCACTTTTTGGTGCTGCTACCCTCAAGTACTCTGGGTTTTCTGCTGCAGGAACTTTCAAGAGACCGTTAGGTTTCGTTTCATTTGGTAGAAAGTCCTGCTGGTAGTCAGGATTGTCCAGATTTATTTGATGATTGCCTGACTGGATCCAGTAAGGAGAGCTCTCGAAAACTGTTTTGGCCTGTGGGGACTGGTTAGTGTTGAGATATTCAGGGTTGTCCACAGCTGTGCTGTGGGAATTCTGGTAGCTTGAGTCCATGGGGAGCTTTGAGTTTGTTGTGAGAGAGATGTTGTTGTAGATTGGATTTTGGACCATGGCAGTAGATGGTTTATTGGGCATCAACTGGTTTACGTACTCTGGAATTAAAAACAAACAAACGAGATAATGGAAGTGGTGAGGTATGACTAATGCAACCATTTGCACCACTTTAGCTGCCGTTTTAATCCATCTGCAACACTTTTTTCAGTGCCACATCTCACCAGACTTCCCAGCTCTGCATCCAGAGTGGTAGAGAGCTAAATGCAATGACTGCCAAGCTGTACATGAAGCATACTGCCTTGAAGCTCACCATCAAAATTCAAGTTTCAAAGCAGTAGCTAGTGCTGATTTCAGCAGCTATGTCCCTGACACTGTTCTGAAATTTCAGTAGGGAGTTTGGCGGTCAGAAGCCATATCCCTCAAAAAATGTTTAGAGATGAAGCAACTACCTGGGAAATACAGAACAGACAGTAACAGAGATTCTCACTCATATACAGTCTCTTGTCAGTCTTTTCAAAAGAGATGTGGGAAGGGAGAGAAGGTTAATTTTTTTTGAGGATACTACTTAACCGTGACCCTCTCTGCCTTCTGTCTCACTCTGTGATGGCCAGTGCTGTAAGTTAATGGGAACCTGTGAGCTTCCTTCTGTGTATCAATATCTGAAAGCAGTGACATGACCAGAAAACTGTCTATATGGCAGAAATGGTATAAGGGGTGAAATCCATGTTGACATGATATTTTCTGAAGTAGTAGAAAGCTTTAAACATAGACTGACACACCTAAACTTCCTGACCAGATGGCACACGTGGTAAACATGGGGAACTTGGCTCATGAAGGAGTGGAAATGAGAGGTGGCCAAAAGCAACCAGAAAAAGTTTAAGAACAGGATATGTGCATGCGTTTCCACTCTTGTTTACTGAGTAAAAGCAAAAGGTAGGAAACATTTGGACTGCTTCCTTTCTCTCAAAGAGTAAGGAAGACAGCTATATTCATGCAAGAGTCTTAACTGATCAAAAGGTTTGTGAGTGAATAGCCCTAGGATGGAAACGTAGGAGAGGCACTTACCTGGAGCAGGCAGGAAGCCATCATCTATGCTCTCCTCCAAGAAATTACCTGTTGGGTCTGAGCTGTACCTCTGGACAAAGCTGTCTTCCCTCACAGGGTGCCCCTGCTAGGTTGGAAATGCAGAAATTCAGTATTACAGGGACTGTTTTGTAGAAGTTGACTTGCATAAGTGAGGTATAAAAGTAGGGAGGGGGGGGGTTCGATAGGAAAGTGGTCACACAGTGCTGCTATTCCTTTTTTATGAGTCATTCCACTTACCCCATTTCTGTCAATGCAGGTTGTAGCAGAATTGTTGCTAGTAGCGCTCTTTTGAAAAGAAGGAGAGAGAAAATACAGGTAGCATGAGAAACAGTTCACTCTCTCATTACTTCTTTTTTTTGTTTTCAGAGAGGAAAAGCTTCATACCAATGAACTCAGGAGAGGAGTCCGAGATGTAGATGGGCTGTTGAAAAAGCCCTGGTGTGGGACGAGATACTCATCGGCATCCACAATGTCTTCCATGTCCTCCTCCTCCATCAGGGTGCGATAAAACTTGGAATCTGTAGGGCTGGGCAAATGCATCCTTTCATCTCCCTGTGAGACAAATCAGAGTGAGAGAGGATTCCGTCAAGTTGAATTCCTTCAAGCCCTCACTATCCATAGAATTTGGACTTGCAACGTCCATGCTGCTGTAAAATATCTGCATTTTTGTAGCATCTTTTGAATATTTTGTAATATTCAAACTATTCCAACTCCGTTAGCCTTTCAGAACTTCAGTATGTTATTGGGCATAGACGGGGACCAGTGTTAAGAAAATATTGGTCTTGAAATTCTGTCTGTGGTTCTAGCTGAATGTGTTAAGACCTGGAAGGCAAGAACTGTCCTTAAATTATCAGCATGCGCTAGAAATTATTTGCAGTATACCTTCTCAACTCATGCTGTTACTGAATGTAAGTTCACATTCTGCCAAAAACAGCTGTGCTGTTTCCTCTTACCATCAGTGCCAGAGAGGATGTTCAAAATCTATTCTACAACTGCTCTTGTTTTCCTAAATGGCTTCTCTTTCCACATCATGTTTCAGCAAACATCACAGGAAATAATCCTTCACTGGCAAGGAGATAAACAGACCAACAGATTCTCTAAAACACAGAGCTCTGCCATTTCAGTCAGCTTTCACATCCTCATACCTATGCCATTTGTGTTGGATCTTTTAGCTTGAAGTAAACGTCAACATAAAAAAAATTTTGCTGCAGCACCCAGAAGTGGTATGGGCAGGATAAATCATTCCGCCTCGGAAGGAAGCAAAGCATGGGAACATTGGCCTGTGTGGCCTGGCATCTTTTTTGTGGAAAAATTGTCCAAACCAGGAATTTATTTTCCTATTCATCATTAATCATTCTGGACCCGATACTAAACGCCCATTAGACATGTTGCTACCACCGTGTTCAGTACCTGTATAACAAGATAGCGGGGAGGGTCACGAGCCATTTTGGAGAACTCTGCAATCAGCTCACGAAACTTGGGCCGGCTGTCTGCGTCAATCATCCAGCCTGAAGGGACAGCAGGGAGAGCAGTGCACAATTGAAATTGTTTCGGCAATCAGACACAGAGTCTGAAATAAAGTGTAACAGCTAAAAGAGCAGTGCTATACATGGTAAGAAGAAAGCAGCTGCCTGTAAGAGATCACCATAAAAAATTAATTAACCAGACGCTAGCTGGTGTGCAGGTCAGCCTTTAAGAAGTACATCCTGGCAGTTTGGAAGCATGAAGGAGGTAGTAAAATCCCAAGGCCAGATAAGCTGCAGCCTAAGCCTGTCCACTCTCTTCCTGGCTTGTCTCTGCTTGGACAGAAGGTCCTACAACGTGATAGTAAGGAACAAGACCTGAGGACAGCTAATTGGGGCCAGTCTGGATCTTGAAGGAAGAGAAGCAAAGTATTTTCAGCAGAATCCTGCAGATATATGATAATTTGCCTATTCCTTACTGCACTGCTTCATGAAATCCTTGCAGAAGACCTGCAATTTTCTACCCCATACCAGATATTTTCTAAAATTTACATCTACAAAATGTTTTGAAAGATTAACCATACCTAAGTTGTATTTAATTAGTATGTGAACTTTAACTACAGTTTAGGGTGGATCAATGATGGAAGAGATTTCTAATCTTGATACTGGTGGCTTTACATGTGAGATGACTTAAAAAATCCACACTTTCCGATATCAACTAACAGATGAGGTGATATATAGACACTTGTGTTTGAAATTAGAAGTAAGAAAGGTTAATCTTAGTATGTCTGAGAGAACTCATAAAAGCAGCTTATCCAAGGCAATGGAGGAGCAAAGTGACAATGTGCCATCTGAAATCTGCACTGGACAAAATCTCATCCGTGCCAGTGGCTTTTTTGTCACATTGAAGATACTATGTGTGCTAAATTCTTCCAATGCAGCTCTTACCAATTAAGGAAATTCTTCTCACTTTAGGAGAAAGCGGACCTCTTGGAAGTATGCTGCTCTTGCAGAAGCAGCATCTACTGCTTCTGAATTTATCTTTTAATTGCATGTGTTTAAATATAGCTTAAGAAATTGTGTGTAATAACTTCCAACTTTTCAGT
Source organism: Lagopus leucura (assembly GCF_019238085.1). Taxonomy (NCBI): domain Eukaryota; kingdom Metazoa; phylum Chordata; class Aves; order Galliformes; family Phasianidae; genus Lagopus; species Lagopus leucura. The sequence continues at coordinate 309,672 of NW_024962334.1, read as the reverse complement.
TTATATTCTCTGTTTATAAAAGGAGATGAATGGGAATCCCAAATTCTTTTAGACAAGAGGGCATGGCTTCAGCAGTATCTGCACTGCAACCTGTACACAAGGTCTGATCAGAGCAGTGAAAAATGTGCCACTGAGTCCTGTGGAACAAGGAAGGCTCAAACCCCACATTCGCATGCTCTTGCTTTTAAATTTAGTGCACTGGTATAAAAGAGGGTAGTGACACTCCATTGGTAGTGTTTTATAAGCAAGAGGTACCCGACTGAGTGCCTGGAAAAACGCCTGCTTTCTAGCTCTGGCCTGGCTTTAAAGAAGGGCAGTGGAATGGAGCTGCCAGGACTCAAAATCTCAGCATTTGGAGACACACTGTTGTGCAGAGCTTTTGAAGATCTGGGACAGGATTGCCAAAATCTGGTAGGGCTCAGGTGTCACCAGGGCTCAGCATTGCTGAGGAGGGACTTCCAGGAGAATGCTTATGGGTCTGAGCACTGCTGATGGATGCAGATGGACATGTCTGGATGTGGTTCCTTCTCACCACAGTGAGCACAGGATCAGACTCTCCTTGCAAAGTGCCTTTCCCAGCACAGCAATGCACAGGCTCTCCAGGCCTATCCAAAAGTGCTATACTACAGGGTCGGTGTTGTAGCACAGCTTTTATTTCAGCAAAAGCTACAGTCTGTTCCAGTGAAAAGATCTTAAATGCCACCTGGTGGGCTGCCTCTCAGCATCCTCACAAACTCTACTGGCAGGGATGCAGCCTAATCTTGGCTTAGGAAGCAAGGTTACAATCTGACATTTTAGCAGCTGATAGATGAAAAAGGGGTTTGAGATTTAGAAGCCCTTCAGTGTGCCCTACCTGACAGCATATTACTGAACTGAGGCTGAGCCTGGAGAAGTCATTGTTAGTTTTATTTTCTAGGTGTTTAAAACCAGAGTATCAGGTCACATGGACAATGTTATACTGATTTATACTGCCTGACATCTTAAAATAATTGACAACATCAGCCAGCAGTGTGAATGGTGAAAAACCATTAGTTGGCTGAATTAGCAATTAACGAAATCGTGCTCTCTACTCCCACCTAAGGCATGAGGTGCAGGAATGCACCCTGTCACTGCTCTTTTCATGTAACCTAATTTCCACGCCATCACCAAGAATACAACATACACAAATGCCTACATAATGAAGACAACTGTGCCACTTATTGGGCTTAGGAAAGCACCCACAAATCCACTGAACTCACATTTGACCATGATCATGTACACATCAATGGTACAAATGGGTGGCTGAGGCAGACGCTCGCCCTTCTCCAAGACAGAGGAGATTTCACTTGCAGGGATCCCATCGTAAGGCTTGGACCCAAATGTCATCAACTCCCAAACTGTCACACCTGCAGGGAAAGGAGAAGACAGTGACTGAAATTTGGAGGAAGCCGAGAGGCTTGCCTAGATGTGTTTGTCAATTGAGAGAAAAACACTGACAGATCCTCATCCAGGCAAAGCACTTTTTGCCATGATATTAAAGACATACACATTAATAAAACAGTTTGAAATCATCCTGCCTTCCTTTATTTCTTTTTAATTGCAACTAGTGTCTCAGTGTTGAACATCTCACAGACTTTCCAGCCCCGCAGGAAAGAAAGGAAATACAGGTTACAGACTCCTGACTCAGCTTAGAAAGGGTATTGAAAAATGGAAGTTGCCTTTTTGTTTAAAACAGTCTCTTTGGAGACCAGCAAGAGCAGTTGTTGAAAGATGTGTAAACCATCTGCCTCAGTGTTGTTTGCTGATGACATACTCTGTGATGTAGCTATTGTGATTGTCCAGTAGCTTAGGATACAAAATAAAACTTCGGATGCCAAGATACATAAACGGATTAAGAGAACCAGAGACTGTACTTTTTCTAAATGGATACAGCGTCTGACATTTGTACTTCTTCCAGGAGTATGACACCACGGAGTGGAAATTTTGCAACAAGTTGCTCTGAAAATTTTCCTTTCAGCTCTTTTATCTCTTGTACAAAGTATAAAATGAATTATTTCAGTTGCTTTTCTTTCCTTGTTGTCCTCTCAGTACCCAGAGAGCACATCATACTCCTTGCCTTTTTGCAACTACTCTGAATCATTTTAGGCCACTGTGACAAAATAAGGTTATATCATCACCTCAGATAGTGCCAGAGGAGAAAGTGGAGTTACACTGACTGATGCTGACTGGCAGTGTGGCCAATGGTTTTATGTCCTCCCTCTGCTTGATTTTTGGTCTTCAGCAGTTCACCGTTTGGAGGAGTGCAGTCTCCCATGTGTAGCTCCTGTCAGGGAAGGGCTCACCATGTGGAAGCATACTCTGCAAAACTTCTTACACCTCACCACCGCTCAGTTCTGTGGGAATTTTACTTAGTGAATAGGTGATTTTGGCCCATTATTTAGGTTTAATCTCTCAATCTTCAGATAATAGGAAGAATAAAGAACTCTTTTCAATGTCATTGCAATTGTTCCAACACATCTACAAAAACTATGTTTTCAGACTCACCATAACTCCAGACATCACTTTGATGAGTATAAATTCGGTGTAAAATTGACTCCAATGCCATCCATTTAATAGGAACCTAGGAAGATCCGCAAATTAGCCATAAGATGCTGAACCAAATTTTATCAGCAACCTTTACCACCAGGTGGTGTTTAAGTCAATAATTTGGTTGTAGAAGGGGGTCAAAAAACACAGTGAAACAACACAATTATTTGAGTGGAAAGCAGGCAAGTTCTGAGTCCCTTGTTACTGTTTTAATTTACTATGCTAAACCTGGAAACTTGTGAAATTTTTGAGGCAATTATAAATATCTCTTACAAGTTAGTTTTACCATATTTTTAACAGTTAAATTACTAATTTTTTAACTTTCTCCTGTTGTAACAGAATAGAAATCCAATCTCAGACAGTATGACACAGACTGATTTGTGCTCATCTGATTTCCATTTATGGTTGCTGCAATATTTGCAAGCAGATTCTTGTTAATTTCTCAGCAGGACACATTCCCTTCATCAGCATGTAGTACAACATAAAGGCATGTTGAACCAAGCCTGACAGGTCTTGCTTCTGCTATAAACATACGGCATTCCCTTTCTCTTCACAAACTGCACCGTTTTATTGGTGTTGGCTCTGTGATGAATTCAGACATGCTTTCATTTTTATTGTTTTTTAAATAACCTTGTTTTTTTCCAGACATTCAGGGTGGGAATTTCAAAAGCCCTTGCTGCTCTGCAACCTCTGCTCCTACTGCAGTCACACTGGCCTGACGCTGCTCTGGCTGCGCTCAGCAGACTTCCACAGGCTTCAAAGGCAGCAAGCTGAGATTGCAGCTGAGTCTTCTGAAAAGCCCACTTCTTTTTTCCTATTTTTAACATAAAGACTCATGCATGAACACACGAGCACACCGATAAACACGCCATGGTTCATCCTCTAGTGCCTTGTACCTTGCCTCCCTCTGCGTGATACTCCTTCTCATCAGCCCCAAGCAGCTTTGCCAGCCCAAAGTCTGTGATTTTCACATGTTGTGGAGTCTTAACAAGGACATTCCTGGCAGCAAGGTCACGGTGCACCAGGCGACGTTCCTCCAGGTAGTTCATTCCCTGCAAAACAACAGACTGGTGGTAAGCATCTTGCTCATATACTTCGGGCTTTGATGCACAAATAAGTCACCAAACTTCAGCTGCTCTATGGTAACTGTATACACACCACCATAAACATGTGGTAACACATTCCCCTTTCAGAAAGATTTTTCCAAGCAAAAATAAATTCATTATTCAAAGCTGCCATTTCTGTGCCTTGTTACAATGAACTCTGCCTTTGCGCAGATGGCAATTAGGCATCTCTGCAAACACAATAAAAGGAAAAAAGTTAAAAAACCCTCATGTAATGGCTGAGCTCAGAGTTGCACCTATTTTCAAGTCCTCTTTGTAAAGGCAAGTTCTTCAGGTTTCATTGCCATAGCATACGTGCTTTTTTGGTACAACTTCTCTCAAGGAAGAACAGACTTTTCTCTGGAGTGACTACAGATCTCTCAGACAGATAAAACTGCTAATTGTGCTGGTTTGATTTTTAAGGCATGATCCTAACATCTGCCTCTCTGACCATAGAGTTAATTCTTTGTTCCCTCAACTCCAATCTTGTGGTGCACAGAATTAAATAAAACCATGATTTCTAAGTTTCCTGTGAGATCCCTTCTAAAAACCACAATTATTCCCAGTCCATAGGTTTCTGCTGGCAGTAGATTACATGCTTGTATTTTTACAAAGACAGAATTCATTTAAAAAGTGCTTTTGGCCTACAGAATTAATGCCAAAACGAGCAAAATTTGATGACAGGGCACTGGAGGGAGTAATTCCCTTCCATACTCCACTCCCATCCTAAAGCCCACTGTTAACCTGGACCACCAGTGAATCTTCCACTGCATTTTCTCAGCAGAACTTCACCCCTGTGCTTAGAGCTGCTTGTGTTGCCAAAGCAAACCACCCAAACAGACTGGCACAAAGCCTCTGCGAGCATGCATTTAATTATACAAATATGTCTTTAATGAGCAGAGTTCTTGAAAAAAAATGAGCTACCAATAGAAAACTGGCTATCTTAAAAAAATCACAAAATCTCACCCCGGTGGAGCAAACATTTCCTGCTAAGCATGTATTGCTGCAGAGTCTTATTAGGACTCAAAGCTACTGAAAAGCAGAATATCAGTTTCACACTAAGCTATAGACTCTGGGACCCAAAGGACTTGTACACATGCATAAGCATACACCAAAGATGTTGAACTGCTCATGCAGAAAGTACAACAGATCTTTATTAGTGTTCAAGTCTCTGATTTAAGCCATTTTTTCATCATTAAGTGTGAGACTAATATGTTCAAAGAGACTTCAAAGTGTTTCTGCACATGGTGTGGATAGACTCATTTTGTCTGAAAGACATGGCTTAGTAAAATATAATGTTTGTGAAAGATACAAAGAGAAATTATTTCAAAGCTGTGAAAACAGAAACAAAAATAAACTTCGCAGTGAATTTGTTTCCTTCTGGTTAGTTTCCAGACACAAGTATATTGTTATAATTTTTCTCCCCATTTTCAGAGTCAGAGAAATTCAAAATACGGGGCATGACTTTATCAGTGCAGCAGAAACACCAGACACATTGGTGGGAAAAAGCCATATGCAATATTTACAAGCACTTTGAGGAGAACTTCAGTATGGAGCAACACAAAGGAGGATGCTGAAGGTCAAGCAACACTGGGAAGGGTAAAGGTTGCTATAGGTGAATGCTGAACTGATGTGAAGAAAATCAAAAAGAAGCAACTATTGTGGATGGTAACGTTTCAGGCAAGCGCACAACAAATGGGGTGTTCTGAGGATCAGTCTCGGGACTGATTTTGACACCTTAAAAATGAATGAGGAGGAGGAAGAAAAGGAGGGAAATGTGGCCTCTGGTTCATCATCCACAGGAAGAAAGACCAGGAGAGAGCAATAACTGGTTTCAAATGAGAGAGCAAGAGTCAGAATAATGGCAGCTCGTGTTACCGGTGGACACACAAACTAATTTGCTGTGGAGTGTGCTGTAAAAAATACACATAACTAGATGAAAAGTACGCACTGTATACTTCTGGTGGATACATTTCTGAAAGCAAACCATGGCCAGGAGAGCCTGAGATGTATACAAGGTCTCAAGGGACCAATAATGTGGTAAGTGTGTGGTTAACTTGGTATTACTGAAATGAGCAGCATTAAGGATCTAGACTTTGCAAATAATGCTTTCTCACAAAACAAGCCTTACACAAACTGCAGCTTGGTTTTGCCCCACTCTTACATACCGAACCATCTTTCACGCAGCATACTGCTGCTAAGGGCTGTACTTCAACCTCCTTTGCTTCTCTTCTCCTTAGTTCCACGCACAGGCAGATAACCAGTGCCAGGTGTGATAATGATGTTTATTTAGCACTGTGGCAATTTGATCATGCACCAACATATTGTATCTGAATTGCAAAAATCCCTGTGGTGCCTGGAATGTCTTTGGTCACAGCCAGATGGTATTTATTAATCAGCAGTTTTGATCCCCAGACCACACAGATTTCAGCCTGAAAAGCCAGGGTCATTCTCCAGGGCATGCTAGAAGGTATATTTAATATTACTGTTTGCCTTGTGGCACAGCCCAAATAAATACGGTAACTTGAAGCAACATTTTGTTATGAGAATGACAGATTCTTTTCTCCGTCACAACTTAATTATATGACTGTTTCATCACTGGGTGATTAGTTTTCATTGGTGACAATATTATGCTGCCTAGGAGCAATTTGTTTGCTCAGTGGCTTGAAAATAATAAATTGTTTAAAACAAAGCAACGGCTTGGTGATGTGTATCAAGTTTCCAGGAACTATGGGGCATAGTGAAATATGGAGACCTGCACAGACAGGTAAGTAAACAAACACATGATGTATTTCCTGATATCTCTGTCACAGCCTGGGTCTTAGCTGGCCCCAAAGCCAAGCCGGTCAACTTACCTTTGCAATCTGCACACACCAGTTGAGGAGATACTGAGAGCCAATGTTGTCCTTGTGCTCTCGGATGTAGTCAAGGAGGCAGCCATAAGGCATGAGCTGGGTGATAAGCTGCACAGTAGAAGTGAGGCAGATTCCCAGCAAGCGGCACACATGAGGATTGTCAACACTAGCCATCACATAGGCTTCCTGAGAAGAAAGAAGGGAAGAAAGGGATGTGAAACACTCCCTTATTTACAACCAAAATATTTGTCTATGATATCAAGAAAATAGTTATACATTTTATGAAAAACTTAATAAAGCCTTTTGGGTTTGAGTTTCATAAATACCTGAAAAACTCTTCTTTCGAGCCTATACACCCTGAGTAAGGTAAACACGGTGCCTCTTCTTTGCTCTGTCCGCAGTTAAGAGACAAGAGGTCCCGAGAGGCTGTTGTAGCCTCTGGAAAAACTGAATACACCTTTTAACATGGACATGAGGGATAAGCCGCTCAGACTTCACAGTTTTTTATGCAAAAACTACTTACAGATTAAAATTTGGGATTTGTATTTGTATTGAGATCCACTGTCAAGAGCCAGCTCAAAGAATGGTGTAGTGATGGACAGTGGGCTGAATATGAGCCAGCAGTGTGCCCAGGTGGCCAAGAAGGCCAATGGCATCCTGGCTTGGATCAGGAAGGTCTGATCAGGTGTGGTGAGCAGGACCAGGGAAGTCATCCTGCCCTGTACTCGGCACTGGTGAGCCCTCACCTCGAGTGCTGTGTTCAGTTTTGGGCATCTCAGTACAGAAAGGGCATGGAGGTGCTACAGCAGGTCCAAAGAAGGGCAGCAAGGCTGGGGAAGAGCTTGGAGAATATGGCCTATGAGGAGAGACTGAAGGAACTGGGGCTGTTTGGTCTGGGGAAGAGGAGGCTGAGAGGAGACCTTACTGCTCTCTTCCAGTATCTGAAAGGTGACTGCAGCAGAGCAGGGCTGGTCTCTTCTCACTGGTGACAGGATGAGGGGAAATGGCCTCAAGTTGCACCAGGGGAGGTTTACATTGGATATCAGGAAACACTTCTTTATAAAAGGGTTGTTAAACACTGGAATAGGCTCCCCAGGGAGGTGGTTGACTCACCATCCCTGATTGTGTTTAAAAACCATTTGGATGTGGTGCTCAGGGACATGGTTTACTGGTGGGTTGTTAGAGTTAGGGTAGTGTGGTTAGGTTGTGCTTGGACTTGCTAATCTTTAAGGTCTTTTCCAACCTGAGCAATTCTATGAATTATATACAATAGGGGAAAAAGCAAAGCTGAAGTTTTTTTTTAACTAACTTCCCATCTGATCTTGCAGTATTTTTGTTTTGGACATCTTTAAAAGACCTTTGATTGAAAACTGATACAATTAAATAAATAAATGGGGATTTTTCCATGCAGTGAGCTTTTACGTCAGTATCTTAACTCAGTATCTAGAGTGCACCAACTAATCATCCCTTGAAAGTTTCAGCATTAAGTCAGCAGCCCCCAGAAGCCTAAACTAATAGTCAATGCCCACAGAGCACTATTGTGGCAGGGAAAGAAGCAAATCTGCACTTTCTAATAGCTTAAGAAATGAAATACCACAGCAGTAAACTCACCACCTAACAAGCTTTCCACAGACGTCATATAGCTGTGTAGCTGGTAAGAACTATTATTAAACAAAGATATTATAGCAATGACGTTCAAGAAATAAACAATCCCAATTCTTAAGCAATACATTCTGTCCCTGGAATTGTTGTATGACATGCCAGCCTAAACAAAACATGACATAATGCCATTTCTTCAGAGGTGCTAAGTCTGCATTTGGTTTCTTTGTTTAAGAGCCAATGGGATGCAAGTGGCCTCCAGGCAGCCAGTGTGAAGATGATCTCCAGCAGAACTCAAATTAAGGGATCCTCAACCTCCTGCAGAATGTGAGCAGGTAACCAAAAAACTATATTTTGTCAAGGAGAATGCTGAGTAAGGCAGCTTGAGGAAAGACAAAAGAAGAATACGATGTGCTCTTTAATTACGTAAACATTTATGATTTTAAGACAATCTTGTGAATTTACTATGATGCTTAGATGGAAGCAGAGAGCAAAATACACTAATCTCAGGAGGCCTCAAAACCCAGCAGCAATGATGATTAAGGGCGGGCGTCTTTTCCTAGTGTTGCTTCCTGTTGGGATTCAGCTCCGTGCTGTATTAATTTCTGCAGGGGGAAAAGAAATCTGCAGGCTCAGAGCTGCTTTCTGCCCATCTGCCACACAGCCCCTGCTGGGCTGGCTTGGGGCAGAGCAGGGAAGCTGGAGGCGTGGAGTTGGCATTCGGCCACACAGCTTTCAGAGAGCTCCCAGATTTGGTAATAGGGAAATAGGGCCACGGCCTCCTCAAAGGGAGCAGAGGGGAGCTATTGCACATCCAGCATCCCTCCAAGTAGTCATAGACATTAAAGTGAGCCTTTGTTTCAACTGTTTATCTTGGAAGTCTCTGTGTATGCTCTGACCTGCTCCAAGTATGCTTGGTATTCAACAACAATCTTCTGAATTAGCCCTACCCTAATAAAGTCAGCGAGAGCTTGTCTGGATTACAGGAACTAAAGCTGATGAGCTGGTTTGATGCCTAGCATGTTTCTGTAGGAGAAATCACCTTTAATTGATTGTCATTATCTCTGATGTTTCGGTGACCTTAAAATATTGGTTGTGTAGCAAAAGGAAAAAAGCTTTTGGAATCATCTTTCTGACTTCTTTCAACAGAAAGTATTTTGATACCACCAAAGAGCATGCAGTCCACGCATGTACCAAATGTATCATTTGGGCATCTGGCTCTGCTGAAGGCAGGATGTGGTGCCACAGGCTTATAAATTAACTTTTCCTTCACTATACAGGAATTTGACACAATTCAATCTGTGAAAACTGTGTTGTGCTCCTTATCACTGTGAAACAGCCCCTGGAAGGCTCATGCAGGAGGAAATCGGCCTACCCTGGATGCAGTGGAGCAGTAGCAGGATCCATGGGGGTCTGGGACTTGGAAAAGCGTAAGACTGGCCTGGGGGCAAAGGGTCTGTGCTGCTTGTGTCTTGTCCAATGGCTTAGGGGAAACAAGTGGTTTCTCCCCATGGGATAGTGCTAGGAAGCTTGTTCCAGAAGTCCAGAGACAAAATCTGGAAGACAATTTCCAGACCATAGTTGTTTAGCCATGGCTGTCAGCAGCTCCTGGGGACCTGGCAAGGTCTAACAGAGATCTCAGTCATCTGAGAATTGCTGATCTTTGTCCCTCTAAAAGCATATGAGAAACAGTGCCTCAAAACAGCCTTTTCCCTGTTTTGTGAAATTGCAAGTCTTATCCGAGTAAGAAAGTAAAATTCCCAAGCTTCTTTCAGGAAGTGAGACAATTTTTCACTTTTCATGGCTGAGAAACTAGCTGGGAATTTTTCTTTGCGGATTAACAGTTAACTTATTCCTTTATAACTAAGCAACCATGTGACAACAATCTGCAATGTCAGGATTCAAAACAGTTGCATTATGACCGCAATTTTATATGAAGAATTCTGGCTGGGATGTTAAATATTTCTTGCCAACCAATGTTCTGAAATCCCTTTAGCTGCTAAAGGGGAAAATCCACAGTCCACTGTCAACTTGGCAAAACAAATATGAACACTTACATCAAGTATTTCCTTGTTGGCTTTTGGTGATGTAGCCTCTCTCAATTCTTTAATAGCAACAGGAATTTTAACCTTTTCCCCTTCTGGGATCCAAAGTCCCTACCAAAAAGAACAAAGAATTACTCAGATCTTATGTCTAACAATTTCATTCTCACAATTATGTACACGTTTTACATCTTCTGAGTAGACTTAAATATTCTGAGCAATGGGAAAGCAAAGCAAATAACAAAAAATTTGACAATCAATATGCAAAAAGTCATTATGTCTTGCGGGTTTTAAAAGAATCCTGTCGGTGGAATGACATTTCATTTTTTGTTACTTCTACCGTATTTTTATGAAAAAAAAAAAACAAAAAAAACTCCATGTTAATTACCTGTATGGATAGCCCAAGACATGCATAAGGAACACCTTACTTGGATAGAAATCTAATTAATTAGCACATTGTGGCGTCTGCAATAGGAAAACCTGGCCACTTCCAGTTTATAAATCACTGGTTCAGCAACACACAAAAAAATCCCATGTTATCAAATTAATAAATGAGTTAAAGACAATTTTAGTAGTATCTCTGGCAGTTCAACACATACAAGTTATGAAAGTGAAAAAAATCTACAACAGTAACCTCAGCTCTCAATTCATGCTCTGTTTGGGTGGCTTTCCCGTGTGGGAACAAGACAAAGAGGGGAAGAGAAACATTGTGATCTTACCTTATAAACAGTGCCAAAAGCTCCAGAACCCAAAACTTTGACCTTTTTAAATTCTGTTTCCTTTAAAATTCTCAGGTGGGCCTGGTTTGGTGCCTCCCCACTGGGTGTCAGCGGTTCGACAAGCTGGTGCAGACAGAAGAACAAGGCTTTAGAAGGACGCAGGTTGGGGTACAGCAAGCAGCACAATTTGGGAAGGAAATTAATCCTACATTTAAATAATGAACATATTATTCCAGCTGAAATTTATGTGAAAGCAGTTCTGCTCTGACTTACAGCAATAAATATCTAGAGTTGTTCCAAATTTCAGAGGTAAAATAAATCAAAATAAGCTCCACTACACCATTTCTGTTCACTGAAATTGAGCAGAACAGCAGCTGCCATTTTGAAGGAAAATGAAGGAATACTGCTGTTCAAATGAAGACTTAGACATAAAAGACTTAAAAAATATGGCACAAAGAACAGTGCAATTACCACAGATCTTAAATAAGATTATTTTTTTCGACTTGCATATAAATTATAAAAATGTTTAAAGTAATGTGCAAGAACCACCTGCAACCTTTCAGGTTTGCTCTTGTTTAATTAGATGAAATTCCCATGGTACTGGAAGTAGCTCCCCCAGACCACAGCATTTAAAAACAACAGTTTAAACTCTGAGCACAATCACTGTATAAATCGAAAAGGAAAAGTTGAATTGACTGTTAAAATTTGATCTAAGCCTTGTTGCAAACAGTAGCAATGGCCTCCAAACAGAAATATTCAACACTTGTTTTGATATGTAAGTCAGTTTTTTCCCTTTGTTGATTTTCTTTTGTTGCCACTTGGCTTCTCAGGAGGGAGAAATGACTCAGTGCTGAGGGTTTACATGGCAAGCATATTACACATCACCCCTCAGGCAGTCTTTTCCTCGAGTAGCAATTTTCAGTGATTGCCACTGAGATTTATACATCTAAATCCCTATGGCTTTGGAAAATTATATCCACAGAGATCAGACTTAAGATTAAACGAGAAGGTGTTGGGTGCCCACTGCCTCTTTTCCAATGAGTGTGGCAGATGCCACGGCAGCCAAGCCTGGGCTTATTGAATTACGAGGCAGATCCCAGTGCTGCAGCTCTCAGGTTTAAGGTGGTCCGGCTCCATTGCCCTCAGGAAAGCAGGCAGGGTTGGCAGTTGGCAATGCTCACCTCCCTCTCTTGCAGCAGCCTGCGCAGCGTGCGCTTCCGCACGATGTGACGTCGCCGCAGGTACAGGCCGATGCCCAAACCAACCACAACCAGGCACAGGAGTCCTCCGACAACACCAGCCGCGATGGATGGAGTTTTGGAGCTGCCGGGCACCAGAGATGCAGAAAGAGAAGAAAATGCTTAGGTGTGTGATTCAGGAAAAACCTACAGAGGTTGCATATACATTTCTGATTTTTGATTGGACACCTCCCTACAACAATTTGACATTTTGGGAGTCTGGTGTAACTGTATTTTTAAGTTCCTCACCCAGCCTTTGTGTTTATTGATCGCCAGGGAATAGTGAAAAATCAAAAGAACTGAGCTGATTTGAGACCATCTGTACTTCTACTGTGCTTTGCACTGGAGATTTCTCCTCCACTGCTCTGCCATCTCCTCCTCCTGCAGATGATTGTTTTTCTGTATCTCCCATTTCTGTGCTGTTTGCTTTTGTAGTTGTCTTTCCATATTTGCAAAGCAACCTTTAATAAACCAATTTTCTCAGGAAAAAAGTGCTCCTATGGCCAAGTGCTGAGCCTTGCAGAGATGGGTCTGCTTGTTTACCCTTGTGATTTTAACATCACAAAGCAGGAGGGAAAAGAGAAAGCTCTCCATGTAGATGAGGTACTTACAGGTTTGTACACATGCAGGTAAAGTGATATCAAGAAGGAATACACAGCTGTAATACCATTGATGAAGCTGACAGCAGTATTTATATCATCACTGTGAGAGTGCATGACGCATGGGTCACGATGTACTTCAAACTATCTGCCCTTCTCCCCAGGTACAAAATGACTGAGGCTGGGTAGCGTGTGAACAATCTGTATTGCATGTACTGATAGCTGCCTGTTTATAAGGGTCCAGCTGGTTTCAGACTTAAATTGAAAAGAAGAACCTGTATCCCAAGGTTGCCTATTGGTTTGTACTTGGAAATCCATCAGATTTCCTTGGGGATTACTATTAAAAAAGGTCATATTTTAACAGTATTTTTAAGCTGGATTTGTCTTGCCATAGCATAACATAATTGTCAGAAACTAAATTCCTCTCTTAGTCCGAGAAACCTGTTGACTTCTTGCATGTTCTTGAGCAAGCTAAGAGGCCAAACAACGCAAAATAAGATCTCGTGAGAAGAATGAATGTCTATTTTTGCATGGAGAGGCTGAAGATGTAGGGGTTCCAGACTGGAGAAGCCCCCACGTTCTCTGCAATTACTTCCCTATAATGCAGGGAATTAACTACATCAGTTCTAAACATGTATCTTTCTGCCTCTAAACCATTACCCTTTCTTTTTCCAGCTTCCTCCTTTTCCTTTCCAGTATCAGAACCCAGGTCTCATCTTGATCTTTCTTTTGACAAGTAAGCAGAACAAGTTTTGGAATCTTGTGCCAGTAAGAACAGTTCTTAATTACTTAGTCATTTTTATAGTTTTTCTATATATTTGTATGAGGTCACTTCCTCATACAAATCTGAAGCAGGACTTTACCAAGCTTCAGCCTAATGTTACAGCATCCAGCAGACACTGCAGAAATGTAGACACACATGCATTCTTTCAAACTCTGTTGTAAATTATAGCAGATGGAATACTCACCCATTTGGACATCCTTCAAGACCTGGTCCTTTGCACCTGTAAAAACAAATGAGTGCTACTAACATGTTAGCTCTAGCATACCTACTCCTATAATTCCAACTAAGAAGAGTGCTACTGATGGAAATTTTATGTTTTAGAGCAGTACAAGCACTAACACAGGTATTTATAATAATCACACACTCTAACAAACATCACACAATAGCCCTGCTCCAGAACCTTTTACACAGAGGTATAATTATGCTGTGTAATCATTATAAAGAATATTTTAAAACATCTTTTTATGTGTTAGAGTGGGGAGAGAACACAGATACACAGATTTCAAATGGGCCTGGATTCCCTGCTTCTTTATTTTGAATATATTTCTGTGGTTTCTACATGTGCTGTCCTATCCACCAGCTTCAAAAGAACTGATCAGCTTGCTTAGACTCAGAGGCCACAAAAATAAACAGCCATGGAGACAGCTGTGTGATAGACAGTGTGCTATCAGCAGTGCTCTGGTTCTATGTGGTCATTTGTTCTAGCAAAGAAGGGCTCAGGGCTGACTGAAGAGGAATACAAGATGACAGAAAGCTACAAGGAAATGCACAGCTGCAGACCCTCCTGTATTATCCCGGTGTCCTGAGAAGCTAAGGATTCCCATTTCCAGACTTCGGAAAAGGAAATCTTCCTCTTCGGAGAAGGAAAGCTTCGGTAGCAGATACATGCTTGCATCAGAAAACAGGATTTGACAGCACTCCCTTTGACTACAGTGTCCATGATATTTTTCTTTCAGAATCTCAGATCTTACGCCACTGGTAATATAAAAAGGTATGACAGCTATCCAAAGAGACAGAAACTCTACTAGCAAGTCATTCTCCCTGCATTTGAACTTAAAAGGTCCAAAATTCATTTTGGCAGGCTTCATATAAAAAACAACATGGATGAAAACACAGTGACTGCATTCACATTGTGCTCTAACAGGCTTGAGGGGCACTGTGCATTCCCTAAGTGCTGCTGGGCTACAAGATGTATGCTCTTCATAGGAACTGTGGTCTTTGTGGTGCCTGCTGAGGAAGGAGAGCATTACAGAGGAGATTACATCATCTCTGAAAAACAGAGCACAGCAAGGAGAGAGTTCAGCTTGTGGTATCTGCTCTCTGTGCTGACTTAAGGTCCATCATACCAAAGTAGCTACAGAGGAGGTCATGCATGTGTTAAGGAGTAAACCTGTTCCAGGAAGAGTGCTCTGAGTTCCCTCTTACTGAGAAGAGGAAACAGAAAAAAATTCAAAATGGCAGGTGGAGCTGAAGATTTTATTTCATGGAGTGACCTAGGTCTAGGGGGGTAAGGAGGGGAAGCAAGTACTCATTTTATTGTGTTTTTGTTTATTTGTTTGGTTTCATTACTCTGATCTTCCCCCATGTATTTGACTTGTTCAGAGGCCAACACAGTGTTCCAAGACCCAGCATCTGGAAGGTCTTGTGAGTTCACTGGTCTCCCATGCAAGAATGTGCATCCTGGTGTCCTGGACATACTGGAAGTACTGTGCATACTGGTTCCTGGATCCTGGGAGTCCTCTTTGTTAGCATTCCCTGTCTGCCTACAGCTTGTTTTGTTTGCTTAGTTGTGTAACTAAGCAAAGCGAGGCTGCACATGCAGAGCAGAACCACCAGCTTGCCTGTGGTCACAGGAGATGTATCTCACTTTCTACAAGGCTTATTTCTTTGGGCACTTTAAAGAAAAGTGATCTAGAACCCAAGATCTCAGCCTATCACACTCTATCAGTCACCTGGATGTGAATTTCTATATGCTAATGTAACAAAGCGTGTGCAACTTCTCCTGTTAGGTATATGAAATAAAAAAAAAAACTCTTGCATTATTCCAGAATGTGACCATAGTCCTCCAAGTTAATTCTTTCTAAAAATTCTGTTTTTCATGCTACTTTATTATGGCAAAGCCTTCATGCACTTCCTAACAGCAAAAAAAAATAGTACCTGAAGTCTGAGGAATGACTGACCAGTTATTTTTCTAGGCCAGAACGTGGAGGGAAAAGAGGGGTAAATTTTCATCTGTGCTCTTTTTTTAAGGAAAGTATTTCCCACACAAATCCATCAATATTAAGTCTGGTGGGATAAAGTTAAAAGGCGTTTGGGAATAAAATGACAGATCAGCGTATGTTTTTCAAATCCCATGTAATTTTCTGATTCATTTCACAAGTCAAAGAAGAAATAAAGACTATGACACGTATCTATCCAATACAATATAACCATCTTTCTTAATGTGGAATTTTATGATGACACCCAAATGAGAAATGTCACCTTGTGTTATAAACTGCCTCAAGATCTTATGGCTGTACTGGGTGGAATCTAGCAGCAGTTGTAGTCTCTGAAATATTTCTCTACTTTTTGCAAAATCTGTGCTCTGTACAATCCCTGAAAGTGTTACATCCTGAACTCAGCATTTCCTCTCTCTATGTACATATTCCTTGTCCTGATTCAGACACAGCTATAGATTTCCGAAATCCATCAATATTTGAATAACTTTCTCCTCGACCCACAGATCCTCATTTGATGTAATACAGACACACTGCTATGATTTATGGCCTTTCAGAGGGGACTGTGTTTTAACAGCCAAAGTTACTTCAAAATCATAAAAGAAATGGAAAACCATTGGGCTTTTCAAAGCCTTACAAGAATTTTCCTCCACCTTTTCTTTGTCATTAACCTTTAGAACATGACAAAGGCATTGAGTGTGAACTGTGCCGCTGCAAGCTTCCTTATCAGACCTCACTTTCTCAGCCACCCCTAAAACCCCCTGGTATTTAACATAAGGACCAATAAGACACAGCACTGGTGAAGACTCTGGAGGCAGGACTCATCATCTAGTCCTAGTAATTACAGTTGTGCTGTCCCCCTTTCTTCCACTTCACTGAATGTGGATGATTTTGATTCCCATAATCCATCAGAAAATCAGATCCCTCACCATGGAGCAGAATAATCAAGCTGGTGTGTTTTGTTAGTTGCTGGAGATACAGAGTAATTCCAGGGCTTTTGGGTCATTGCTGTCTTTAATGGAGCATATATTCCTAGCTGTAGAAGCAGAGCAGAAGAAAGCTGGTGTACAAAATCCCCAAACAGTCACAAGAGAAACAGGGGAGAAGAACTCTGGGATGTGCTAGGATGTGGAAAGTAAAAGGGGAAGAAAATCACTGTGGTACGCCCACTGGAATTTCCCTCCCAAAAAATCAAAGGTGCCCCAGGAGCTCAGCATCCACCAGATGTCACTGATGCTCCTCCCAAAAACAGAGGACCTTGTGCCCAGCCAGGTGGAAAAAAAAAAGTGCACCACTAGTGCAAAGCTCTGTAAAATACCAGAAAGTAAGCAAACAACCCTGTTTTAAATGACCCAGATCCTTCTGTGTAAAGAAGTGCAACTGAACTTTTCCTATTTACAAAGTCCACTGCACTTTGCTTACATTACCTGTATATGCCTGACCTCTTTCACTTCCTGCTATTTTTTGTTCCTGGTGTTTTGAAATGGGACCAGTCAGGAAGGGAGAAAGCCTGAAACAAGCTGTTCACTTCTTCCTCTCCATTCAGAACATGGTTTCACTCACCCTCGTGTACAGTTTGGATGGCAGAGCTGGCAAACAGCATTGGCATCTGCATACTTCCAGACGAGGGTGTCATTCTCACCCAGCACCCCTGCGGGGCAGGTCTTCACACAGTGGGGACCATCTATAAAATGGGCACACTTCACACAGTGGTCTGGGCCCTGCAAAGAAGAAAAGAAACAACTCATCTACGATTTCCTTACGCTCCTCCAGGAAGAAACGCAGAACATAAAATCTGTGCATTCAACTGTGGAACATCTTCAGCATTTTGTGATTTCATTACCCTGCTACCTGAAATACTTACGAGTTTTTGCTCTTGTAGGATGGACTGTACAAAGGGCAATACCTGGTGTTTAAAGCTAATTCTTCCTCAAGTTGGGATTGTTGCTGCATAGTTCCTGCTGCCCTTTTTTTCTGCCCTCTGCCTGGTGGAAAAGCTCACATTTTTTGTTTAAAATGGGGAACAATTTAATGAAACCCCATTAAGGGGTAAGTTGAAAAGCAGGCCAAGCTATTTCCTGCTGCAGTCTACCATCACATGATTTAAAATGATGGCTGGCTCTGCTTATCTCTCTCTGAAGTACTGACCCCAAATCGTTATTTCCCTGGTTTCTCTGTGTTGAGAAGCACAGGAAATGGAAACTACCCAAGGATGCCATGCATTTTCTGCTTTGAATGGCATTTCATTTGCGTTTAAAGGCAATGCCTCTGGCCATTTTTGGCAGTGCTGTTTTTACTCAGACTGTGACAGCATCTGGAATGCTGTAAGTATTTTAAATCAGGGAAAACAGTAATTCTGGGTCAAATTCTATAGAAAAAACAAACCCACAAAAAATCCACGCCAGATCCACAATGTTTGTTTCAGTGGAATTACAGTAAGACATGCGATGTGAAGATTACTTTAATTACTGTAATATCTAAGGGCTAATATAATTGACTAATTACTAGATGCTGGGAAATATGGAACAAGGGGTGGCCACCACCTGAAGTAGTTTATAATGTTAATGGCATCCCTTAGGTGGTCTGAACTGGAAGGGAGGATGGAAATAGTTCACATTGCTGAGCAGTCACTCCTCAGACTGATGGGCAAGGGTCAAATACAGAGGCTGCAGGAGATGGCAAGAGGTGCTCTGAAGAAGCAAGTGATTTGATTTCAGTTAGTGAGAAAAGCTTGTTGAGACAGAGGAAGATTAAGGGGAGTTACAGGTTTATCATTAAGACATGAATTTTATCTGATTAAAATTATTTTTCACAGTTGCCAAACTGAACATTTCATAAAAATTAAAGAAAAATTATATAAAAAACACTGAGAAAGATTCAGGACTGACTGCAAGACTGCAGCATTTTGACTTTTGTAAAAGTATTTTGTGTAAGTATGAACATATATCTAACTGTATAAAGTAAGAAAATCCAATCATTTTGTTTTGAGTGCTTTTCTTTTATCATACTTCATGCCTACATTACTTTAACATTGGCTATAAACTTTAGCCTAGTTAGTTAAAAACAGTTTTAAGTAAAAACTGTATCCTGGGTATTTTTCAGTAAGCACTTTTTAAATCTCAATTTTAACAGGTCTTTTCAAGATGCTGATCCACTATTTTAACAACTCTTTTCCTGCGAGCAAGGAAGTGTAATTTATTCATGCTAACTTGGCTGTTCAGTAATTACACATCCCCAAATTACTATATCTTCACTTATGTTTTCTTTGTGTGTGTTTTTTTCCACAAAGACACAAGAAAGAAAGACCCTGTGACTATGAGGCTATGTGGATAACACATGTGATGGGGGAAAAACACATCCTAAACTTCTCTCTCTTGGTTTTTTCCCCTCTCCCCCACCTGTGCCTGACTGTGGCAAAGAGTAAATGGGAATTGAAGATCATCCCATTATAACGAACTACAGCCCAAGGTACTGTTATGCTAAGCCAGGTCTATCCTTACAGGTCCAGTGCAGGTTGCGTTGTATGCAGTGGAGTTCTGTACCAGACACTCTGAGTGGCAGGGGAGGCATTTTGAGTCCCTTTCAAACTCACGTGGCTCCCTGGAATAGAAGAAAAAAGAGAAATAATAAAGCCCCAGCTAATTAGTGAGGATTAAAATTTGTTCGTCTCTCCACCTCCTGTCTTTCCCAGCTTGAATCCATCAGGATGATTGCCCTGATACAAGAGGAGGTGTAGGGACCATCT
Organism: Lagopus leucura; assembly: GCF_019238085.1. Lineage (NCBI taxonomy): Eukaryota > Metazoa > Chordata > Aves > Galliformes > Phasianidae > Lagopus > Lagopus leucura. The sequence continues at coordinate 290,207 of NW_024962334.1, read as the reverse complement.
TGCCTGATGTCAGCACACCAGGGGCACTTTCTCAGCTTACAGAGAGGTAAGGGAAAGGGAAATTTAGATGGCAGTGGAACACATGGCACTCCAGGCCACACACTACAAATGAGTTTACTTTCCATTTTAAGCTCATGACACAGAATGTTCTCAAATATTTTCAGAAGCTTTTAAATGGTAGCGATGCAAAGAGAACAGCAAAATAATTTCAAGTGTTTCTAAAGCTCCAAATAATAATTAGGAAAGTTAAACAGCAATGCTCTGATAATTAAATTCATGCCTTCCCTACAACACACAATTAATCACTAAAATATGAAAGTTGGGAGCAGATGGTTTCAATAGCAATAAAGCTGTTCTCCTTCAAGTAATAGAGTTATTAATTAAACTACATCTACACATCACAGGACACAAAAAATACCCAGATCTGCCCTTCAGATCATAAAAGCTGCTGGAGGGAATTCACTTATGAAAAAGACAGCTGCTGAATGGCAAGTTGATAGACAAGTCATCATGGGCATGAGCATCCTGTCAAGTTCTTATTTAGCACTAAAGATTTTAGTAAGAAACAAAGGCAGAAGTGTTTACACCAGCAAATTTGTGGATGGCAAAGCATTAGTCTATTGTGCATTTCTGAAGATCAGCATATTTTTTGGTGCTAGCCATGCTTTCCCTGCCTATATCACATGCTGAACTGACTGAAAAAAAACAGCCACAGCCCTGATACAAAGACACTGGTATGCTTTCCTTGACTTGTGAAGAACTGAAGCAATATTTTGCCTCAAATTACTGCACCCAGTGCTCTGCAGATGGAGCCTATTTTTCCCTTAACTGCAACACTGCACATTGGAGGGCAAGTTACTAATCTGGCTGGTGAGCAAGATCGCCCTGTCCCTTCAGTGACAGCCCCAGAGCACACCAGGTATGCTCTGATCTAACGAAACATGCTGCAGTTCAGCAAATCCAACACGTTGAGTATAACTAGGAGAGCCTTTGCAGCAAGGAAACCTATGGGGAGTGGCTTTGTTTCTACAACTGCCTCTGTGGTTGATGGTGACAGCTATCTCTGACTCTTGCCTGATGCGTTTAACATGACCGGCACAGACTGGCGATTTAAATTCCTTTGTACCGTTTGGGAAGGAAAGGCAGCGCTTCACCTCCTTGACAGCTTCGCAGCAGGCCTGATGCTCAGGAGCAGTGGGTATGACCAACGCTGAGAACTGGCCTGAATTTTTCCCCATGCCTGAAAAAATCCCTGAATATATATCTTTTTTGCTCAGGCTAACACCTCTGCCAACACACCAAAATCCAAAGACCCTTCGTCTTGCTCACTTTCTAGCCACACGCATTCTAAAACCAAAACCCCCAAGGGCCCACAGCCCCTTACCCTTGCAGGATGTTGCACTGTTTCACACACTCCTTCTGGCGACTGAAAAACCTGCAGGAAAAGCAGTGGAAAGGCCCTGGGCCCCAGCAGCCCACGTCCGAGCACAGCGGGTCACACACATGCCTGTCAGCAGCTGAGAAAAGAGAAACCATGAACTTCAGGGCAAGAGAAAGGGCAGATACAGATGGCAAATGACTTCATCCTGACAATCACTTTTTTTCAAACTATTCCAAAGCAGACACGAATGACCTTAGTAGAAGAGGAATAATCACAATTTTCCTAATTCCCAAAACTTGACTTCTGGCCTTTATTTTTGGAGCAAATTCTGGCCTTTCAAAATTAAAATGAGATCCACTGTGACCATGTACCAGACCTACAGTATAGCAAAACCAGTACCAGAGGAGACACTTTTCTGATGTGTAGCAAATTCACATTCTGGCTAAAAGAAATAAATAGATTTTGGCCCAGGAACCACTGCTGAGTGACTAACTTTATCAAACAAGCCTGATGTCTACAGCTGGCTTCTCTGTCCCTCACTGTGTCCATAACAGGATGTATGATCACCATGAAGCCCACATCCCCTGTGGGACCAACTCCCTTTTCTCCTCACTGTCTTCTATAAAGCAGCATCTCTGATGAATTTTGCATTAATTGCTCTTCCAATTCATCAAGAGCATTTGCGAGGGCAGAAAAGCAGATTGACTTACTACAGTCATTTTTATTTCTGTTCTGTATTATTTTTGTTTTCTGACTCTGAGTAGCAAACAAGCTGCGCCAGTTCATGGTGTCAGCATAGCAGAGGTTCTTGTTCTTCATAATGGCAATGTCTCCATCACTTATTTCCTTGAGGGAGCGCAGCCCCAAGGACTGTATTTTCAAGTTAACAACAGCAAGGGAATACTGGCCACTGAAATGGACAAAAAGAAGACACATAAAAAAAAGAATTAGTAAGCAGGGTTGTACTTGGAGAAATAATCTTTTGGTATGTATTGCTGTGTAATCAATTTTTTCTAATGGGAATTTTAAACTAAATCTGGCAGGACACATGCACTCCATCAAATGAATGATGGGTAAGGATAGCAGTAGGCAGAGAAGCTATTTTGTGCTGGTCCACAAAGCCACTCTTCCTCTCAGGGCAAACTCAAATGGGTGCTGGATGCAGGCTCTAACAACAGTACAGAGTTGCGCATTTGATCTTACTCTACTGCTACCAAAATGGTGCTCAGCATCTTTCAGGCTATTTCCTGTTTTGCATGAGTTTTGTGACACCCGTATATCCCGGTGCTAGGCACCCTGGTATGTTCAGAGAAATGCAGCTCCCAGCAGAGCTCCTTTTACAGGCATCCTGGCACATCATTTACTTACTGCTGCTTGGTTCGGCCTCGGATAATCTCCAGATTTTCAAAAGCATAGAGATCAGTAGCATTATCAGGCCAGGCCTGGATCAACAGAAATCCTGAAATAAAGAAAAGAAGATTTAAAAAAAATAATAATAATGCAAACACAGTCAGTACTGGAGGTGAAATGTCCTTCTTGAGATTCTCTTCGGCCAGGAGAAGGCACTTGTGCTTTCCACGTGCTTTTCTGAGAATCTCAAAATTAAACATGACATGCTAGGGATATTTGTAAACACTGCTTTGTAAACTCTTTTACTGTTTACTCTTTAGTTCACCATAACGCTCAGGAACACCAGAGAACAGTGTGTCAGGGGCTGTGCATCTGACACACTGAGCTGCCAATGATGGCTCTTGATACAAGAGTACCTTGCTTGAGGGGTTGTGGGCTTCCTGCAGCATGAGGAGGCATTGTCCCCTTTGTGAGCTGCCCTTCAGTAGGAGAAAAAGTAGGCACAGAACAGCCAGCAGCTCACAGTGCATTTGTTATGACAAGCAAATTTCTCTGCTCAGGTATGGTACTCTGGAGAAGGGAAAGAATTTGGGAAATTGCACAAAGAAGTATGAAACTCTGAAGTTAGTCACTGCTACCCTGAAGGCAAAAAGACAGGTAAAAGAGATAAAGAGAAGTGGACCTGGAGTCATATCCACAGGCTCTGACATTACATTTGTTTTATAACTGGATGAACAAAATTACTTTCAAGTTGATGCCTGTGCAAGATTGCAGTCAAGCACTCTCATACTTTGTGGCTCTTGGCCACTTTGTGCTCATTTCCAGGCAGGGCTCTTTGGGCTGGAGAGAGTGTCTCCATGTGTCTCCATGTGTCTCCATGAGGATGATGCAAGAGAGTGAGCATGGCTCCCTAAGGAGCTGCAGAAAGGTTTTCCACAAATAGAAACACTTGGCTATTTTCAGATAGAGTGGCATGCCCCTGAATCACCACACACTTCTTGAGTAGCTGAGAATTGCTTCTACTTTTAGTCCTCGGTAGGGCAGACAATTCAGTAGGAGGGATGATCTGGAAAAACCAGAAACATCCAAGGAAATCCCTGGATGGGAGGCAGGGTGGGTATAATACTGGCAAGATGCTGCTGACCTCCAGTGTGAGCAGTGACCCTACAAGCTCAGGAACAGAAACCATTTGCCTGCTCTTCTGCTCACAAACTTTGAGAACTTTCTTCTTCTTGCTTTAGGTTTTTGGCAGTACCACTCAGATAATATCTCATGCTTAACCCATGTCACTGACCTGATATTTCTTTGACTGTTCTGAAGACATCCAGCTTCTTAGGGTCAAGGGGTAGTGTCTTTGTGAAGGCATCCCTGAAACAAACAGAAGGAGGTGTTGGGAGAAGAGTGAATCAGCCTGAATTTCTCCCTAGTCCCTCTCTTCCAGTCCTCAGTGACCAGCAGGCAACTCACCCCAGAAATGCAACAGGAAGAATGCTGACATCCCCGTTGATCTTTGTACAGTTTTTGAAGGAGTCGATGTTTGTGGCGTTTATGGATAGGATCCCTTTAAGTTCACCTATTCCAATGCCATTGCACACTGTTAAAATAGGGACACAAAAGTTTGGTAGAGAGAAGCATCATCACATGTAAGGAAACACATACTAAAATACTGCTGTTCAAAAAGCTTGGTCAATTCTACCACTGTAAGATCAGTGTCACAAATCTTTTGCCTATTGTTGCTTTTCAGAAATCACAAAAGGAAAAACACTTCTCTTTTGCACACCTGTACAGCCCTGGTCTTTGCATCTCCACACACACATTCTGACACATGCCCTTCTCTTTGTCCCATTTTCATTTTATTCCTGTTGATGAGAACTGAGAAGACTACATAAAGGATTCTGATGTGTGGGATACACATTAAGTGCAGTTTATCTGTGTAAGCACATTTGCAGCATATCCCAGCTGAAGCATGCGCTGCTGCCATGCTTCCTGAGAAAACAGCCTGTCAAAACTTCAAACTAGCAGTGGATATGTGTATTGAATTTGCACTTCGAGGGCTCAATTCAGTTCAGAACTCCATCTATTTATTCTAATAAATCATCTATCATCTCAAAGCCTTACTGTTTCACACCATGCTTTTTATACCTTTGCTGCACAGCCCATCACATTTTTTACACTTCCGAACGCCATTTTCTTCCACTTCGTAGGTATCAGTGTTGCATGAGCGAACACAGGAGCCATGATCTGTCACCACATAGTTGTCTGGAAAAACAAGGATGACAGAGAACACTGAAAAACAAGAGACATGTACCGGAGGCGATACAGGTACTTCAATACTAGGAAAAATAAGGTTTTTTGACCTTTGGCCATGCATGAAACACAGACATTAATTATTAATTTCCACATCCTTTGAAGATAGACAGACATAGAGTGCTATTACCATTTTGTAACAGAGGAGAATGGTCACAGAAGAGTGAAACAACATTGCAAAAGACAGATTCCAAGCACTGTTGTTATTTGAATCAATACACAGCCCTTTTGAACCCTCACTTTCACACATCCTTCCAGGCTAAGGGCAACAATGAACCTCAGAAAAGGATACCAGGTTTATATGCTGAACTCTCTCTTACACTTAAGTCTTATTTGTCTAAAAGACCATGGTCATGGAAAACCTTGAAAGAAAGAAAGCATCTGTAAAGGAAGCAATGATCACAGGAGTTCTCAAAGAGTGTTTAAACCAATGACTTTCCATCTGTACTAAATAAGAACCAGTTAAGAGTTGGTACTGTGTCAGTAATACACAGGATTGTTCCCATATGTCTTTTCTGGCCATTGAGTTGATGATTCTATTAAGATGCTTTTCTCTCCATTAAGAAAAAATCCTCAGAAGTCAAAATTTAGCTGCTAATAATCAGAGTAGTTGACGGATTCAGAAAGATTAAAAAAGGCTGATTGTCTTCATAAGCCATTTCTGACTCTTGTCACTTGTTCTCAGTTCCCAGAGGAAATGAAGAGAATAGGAATGTGCTGGGCTGTAATGCAGAGGGTGACACAGGTCTTTCTCTTCGGCTGCAAGCTGAAATGAACTTACGTGGACATTCCCTCACACAAGTGGCTCCAAAGCTGTATTTTCCCTCGGGGTTGACATCCATTTGGTAGGTGGTGGGGTTATAGAGGACCAGTGGGGGACACGTGTCCTTGCAGGTAGCATCATCCCGAAACTTGCGGCATGCCTGTCAAACAACAGCACCCATTAAAACGTTACAAGGTCTTTACATTAGCTGTTTAAAAACACTTCTGTGAGCTGTGCTGCTTCTCACCTAGCTCTAATGGGAATCCTGAGCATCTCCAGGGCTGGTCCCTAGTGCTTAGGATGTGAAAGGTTACTTCAGGTAGGGCAATTTAGTATGACATTTGAAAAAAAAAAAAAAAGAGCAAATGTAAGGTTTTCTTGTTCTGAACAAGAAAACTTGGCACTCTGGAGAAGAACTGCTGGGATTCACATGGGAACATGGGCGAATCTGCATGCCTCAGATGAAATTTTCCCTACAAGCCGTAACCAGATCAAGACAAACAGTACTTTTCTTGGCCAGCCACTTTTTAATAACCTCAATCAAATCAAGTTCTTTCCTGCCAATTACTGACTTTTGTGGCTGAATATTAAAAGGAAGCCATTCTATTTGGCTGCCGGTAATGAACAACTTAGAAGCTCTTTATGAAGGATAAGTTGGTTCTTCCAACCCAATCCAGCATTAAATTAATAATCAGTCCCTTTTCCCCTTTATTTGTCCCTGGTTTTCCAGATGAGACAGAATAACTCTTCCTTGCAAGCCAGTAAGATCATCCTAGCTATGCAATTTCTTAGGGTGGCCAGAATACAGATAACAGCAACAAGACACAGACTGGACAGTTTCTGTGGGAATTACATGAGCATCACTTACTTCAGAATTAAATTTAGTGCAAAGCCAGGGACAAGTTAAAAGCACAGCATGTATTAACCCCTGAAAACTCTTGTAGACAGACAATAACATTTTTTATTCCTAAAAAAGTTGGATTTGCCCTTTTCCCATCCACAGCACCAGGGACCCCAAAGTTTGTAGCAACTGAGAATCAGGCAGGGAAACTTTGTTACTGAAGACCAGTGTTGAAAGGTTTGTGTCCTCTTCCCTGCCTGTTCTAGAGATGGCTTGCTCCCATTCCAAATGGCATCCTACGGGTCAGTATATCTCAGAAGCTTCCTCAGATGGAAGAAGGTTGCAAAACATTCAGCTGCCTGCCTGCTCCTCTGTTTAGGGATTTAAGCACTGATGAAGCTGTAGCATCCTTACCAGGCAGTCGCTCTCCCGAGGTCCCGTGCACCCTGCAGCACACTGATTGTGGCAGCAGTCACTGGGCACCTTTCCTCTGCACCGCCCAGAGCATTGCTGGGCACAGATGACTTTTGTTACTGAAAGAAAAAAAAAGAAAGAAAAGAAAGAAAAGAAAGAAAAAGAACAGAAATGAGGAACGTTTAGGCTGCAATGAGATCAATAAATGCAGAACAACCATCCGATGCAGTATCTGTGCTAGTTCCCCCATGTTCTGCCCACAAATCAGGCAAAAGCTAGGAAGGGTGAGAGCTGGTGTGGGTGGTGGCAAAAAGAGGATGTATACAGCTCTTGTGGGGTGCAAAGCACTCTGTTCCAGATCAGCAAATCATGTCCTGCTTAGAAAGAGCATCCAGGCCCCTTTGGCATCGCTGTCTGAATCGAGAATAACTCCACGGAGTCAGGCAACTTTCAGCTTGGCTCTGCTTTATTGAGGTAACCTGCTACTACTGGTGCTAGCTTTCGGAAAAACAACATGACAGGAGAACTGCCAGAACTCTGGGCAATAGTGGGAAATTATGTATCATTGGTGCGGTCTTAGGATTCCTTTGATGACTAAAAATATTTCTGAAATTTGGAGAGAGAGGGGACATCCACTCAGTAAACTGATCTCATATGAATACAATATTATTTTCTTTAAGCTTCAATTCCTTGGCCAAATTTTATCTTCATTACTCAACTTCCTCAGGGTTTGTACCAATGTAACCCGAAGGAAAAGCTAATCCTGGATCAGCTTTTAACAGGAGAGGAAAAGCTGCCTGCAATAATTTTTTAGATCCAGATATAATCTCAATTTGAATATCAAAGCAGATAGAATAGTAATCATAAAAATAATTTAAAAAAGCACAACACCACGAAATGCAGAAATTAATGGATAGTGTATGTCAGTACCATGGGCCAAAAGTGGTCTGCTTTTTCTCCACAATAAAATCACTGATCAGCACTCAGGCAATAGGGGACTGAGTCCCCAACAGAGAAAGTGGGGGATTGCTAGTGTGCTTCACTACAGCACCCTGAGCACCTGTACAGTGCAGTACTGCTACCAGCTTCCCTGCTGGGCAGAAATTAGTTACAACACCACCAGGAAATCCTATAAGTCAGAAATAGATGGTTGTTAACTAACAGAGAGTTATCAGAAAATGCAACCTGATACAGGTACACAACCATCACTGTTTTTTTTTTCCCTAAACCACACTATATTTTTCCATTATCCATTTTTCTTGTATCTTGTAAGCAACATATTGTCTTTTCAAGGAAACACATGATTTGCACAATACATATTAGCTTCTCTGGCAGCAACTCCTCTGTTCAAGCAGAAACGGGAAAAAAAAGGTACGTTGTTCAACATGGACAGCATTTTGATACAACTTTTTCATAAGCATCAGCATAGGAGTAAAACAGCTCATCACTTTGATAGCTATTGACTGAAGCTTCCTGCTGGAAACATGTATCATGGCAAACATTTATATTTCGTACAGAACATCCCACATTCATCTAAGGGGAAAGACACATAGCAGACCAAACTTCCCCACATATGAAAATGTGGGATACATTTTCAGCTGCTCAGATTCTCAAATGCTTCAAGAGTAGAGCCAAAGCTTGCAAATGGTTTCATTTTATGTACTCCACATAACCCTCCTGAAGCCAACAAGTGTTTGCAAATGCTGGAAGTCTGCAGGATTGTGATATGATCTTTTGCAAGCCCCTGGAACAGCTATTCTGTCTTAGTGGTGGGGAGCACTGTCCTTGAAAGCAACTTGGTGAGCTCAGCAATGGCACAAGAAAAAAAACCAAGCTTGCAGCCAAATAAGAGAGAAAGGCTCTACATTTATTTTTCTGTCAGCTGTAGAAGCTGTACATACTTGGTCTGACGCTTAGAAGCATGAAACTTAGGTTTAAGTCATTATTTACAATGGAAAATGTCGCATTCGTTTGTGTAAGTATAGCAAACTTTCCATTGAGCTTTACATGGTTATGCAAAACTGGCAAGCAAGAGAAATTAGAAACTGTGTTTTTCCCCAATTATTATAGAAAAAGAAAATAATGAAGTATAAAGAAAACTTTCCTCCTCACTCTTTACCTTAGGAGAAATAAAGTCTTGCAAAATCTCAAGCAACTCTGATTGCATGTTACTCTTGTAATTTCAGGAAAATAGGCTACCTTCAAAAATTTGAAGTAAAGCATATGCAACAAAACTGAACAGGCTCACAATCACAAATATATAAATGTACAAACTAAGAAATAACTGAGTGTTCAAAAGGTCTTCTGAGTACAATACGTAGTGCTATTGCCCACATGATGGTGACATTGCTTGTGTCTACAAACAAACTTGTTTGTGTTCAAAGTGGAGCTGGATACTCTTTGAGCTCTTTGAGCAACATGATTGGATTTAAGTAAGTTGTCCCTGCCCAGGGCAGAGGGTTTTGACCAGATGACCTTGGATGGTCTCTTCAATCCAAATCATTCTGTGATTCAATGATCCTCATGACTGAGGTTTTTTTTCAGAGCAGGAAGGCCATATGTGCACATGTGTGATATAGACTTGTTTCAGACCCATTGCCACTTATCATGCCTACTAAGACATGACAAGACTCCTACTAAGGAGAAGCAAGCCATGTGTTGTGCTTCAAGGAGCATGAGCATAGGAGGACAAAGAAAGGACAAGTGTAAAACACATGCTGCTCAATTGCCAGGTAAATTATTCAGTAGGCAGAAGATTACTATGTCAGATTGTAGCATTCAAGATAATTCCTAATTAATCTGCACACTTACAAGTCTGGCAGTTCTGCTCACCAGCACCCCAGCAGTGGTCTTCTGTGCAGTTCGGATGGCACTTCGGACCTAAAACATAAGAGTGGAGTATTATAAAAAACGCTGTTTAAAATCTGGGTGACAACACCATATGTGTCACAGGAAACAAAACCTTGAGCCTTCACATTCTGTGTTCAGAAATTTTGAGTGCTGGAACTAAAATCCTTATCTGTTGTTCATAGTTGGTTTCCTTTGTGCAGTACTACAAGACTCCTCATAGCAAGCAAGTGCAATACCCTGCTGATCCGGAAAGACAAAAGAGGAGTATTTTTCCCAGGTACAGGAATTTCAGCAACTGCCCTTCTGGCTCTCAGGCTTGGATTTGCATAAAGCTGCAAGTCACTACTGGCCTGCATTCGGGCATGAGACAGATGCTTGCTGCAGGCCATGTGGAAATGAATGTTTCTGAACAACATGTTTCTAAGAAGAAAACAAAACCAACTGGATTCACAGGTAACTGCCAGCTACTCCTGCCACAAAACAATTTGACTTGTCTGAACTACGCTCTCCTCCCGCTCTCAACCAAAAACATCCCTCAGCATAGGTCTATGCTGTCACTGGAGAGGCATCGGGACAGATGTACACCTTCAATGTTCAGCACTGGGTTCTTGTTGCTAAGCATCCCTTTCTTATCTGCTTTCCTCCCTCTTCCTGCTGTGTGTACTCTTTCTTTTTTTTTTCCTTTTTTTTTTCCCCTTTCAGTGTCAAGCAGTGTCCCAGAGAAATAACATATTTTAGATTACAGGATCACTACCACCATTGACCATAAGTGGCTGTCTATGCAGACTAATCTGGAATTCACTACACTGAAGAGACACGTCATATTAGAGTAATTCCTCCTGCTAGTGGCACGTGATCCCCCCCCCGTTCACTGCTGATCACATAGCTGAACAAATGTCAGTACTTGTCCAGGAGTCGACTGATTTGCTCTGGGACTGAAGAACTATGTTTTTTTCCAAAGTTAAAAAGTTAAAGTTTAACTTTCCATGATATTCAGAGCCAGGATCCTGTGCTGACTTGCACTGTTTGCAGCAATGCTAGGTTACATTCAGGCTCTGCAGCAAATATGTCAACACAGAAGTTGTCGATTACACAACTAGAAGATAAAGAAAATATGTTTCCCGCCAGTTTACAGTGCCAGAAATGAAATGCTCAGAAGTGAAAATAAACTCCTTTCCTTGAAGCAACAGGGGATTTCACAAGAACTCACAAGGCTCAAGGATCCAGGCTCTTCTCAGTGACATCCAATGACAGGACAAGGGGCAATGGGTGCAAGTTGGAACTCAGGAACACATAAATATGAAAAAAAACTTCTTTACAGTGAGGGTGACAGAACACTGGAATAGGCTGCCCAGAGAGGGTTTGGGGCCTCCTTTCCTCCTTTTCTGGAGACATTCAAAACCCTCCTGGCCTCGTTCCTGTGCGATCTGATCTAGGTGTTCCTAATTCAGCAGGGGGATTGGACATGATATCTTGCAAGATCTCTTCCAATCCCTGGTATTATGTGATTCTGTGATTAGCTTGAGCCTACCTTAGGCATATCCTACACAAACTTCTAAACACATGCGTATCTTCTTGCTCAGATTTATTTACCTCTTATAATGACATTTTCAAGGATTATTCATGCATCACAAAACATAGGAGTTTTTTTTACAGCACTCTTGATAGAAAATTGTGCCTTATTGCAAAAATGTGAAGGTGCCTGTATAGCTGCTTTAAATTTAAAGACTCCTGGAAAACATGCAAGTGCATGTTATTCTCAGTTGTGTGGCTATCTTTGAAAAAAAGCATTCATAAGGTACTGCATGGAATCAATAAAAATTTCTTTGAGCTATGAGTTAAGGACCTAGACATGACAAAACATTGAATCTCATGTCAGTGATGAAGAACTGAATGGATTTCCCTCAGAACTGGATTTGATGGCTCTGTGTATAAGAACTGGTGGATATGAAATCCAAAGCTGAGAGTTTGGTTGCTGGCTCTTCTCTCTGAAATGAGGAAGCTCATAGCATTTTGGTAAATTAATACTTACAAGAAGAAAGATTGCTTGCAAAGTCAAGTACTGTGAGAGGCTTCCTGCTTGTATCGATGATGTCATTCCACAGAACAGTGTCCATGTTGCACAGTTTGGGATTGTTGCTGATTTTAACACCTCCATTGAGAATTTCTGCCATGAAGAAAAAACACTAATGAGTGAAGCACCTTTCTTAAGTTTTTTCCCTCTCTCTGTGATTTAAAGAAAGGAAAACAAAAATCAGATTTCTTCATTTCACTCACACTATGCTGACAACCTGCACAGCACAGACACACTTGAAGCGCAACCAACTCCAGGCTCAGACTGACAGGTTCTGGAGGGCTACCTGCTGTTGGATGCCACTGAGAAGCCACTACATATAGCTTTTCACACAGTGACACGTCCAGAGGCCACTGACTTTGGCAGACATAGCAGAAGGTAATGTGTTTTCACCTGCTTCAGCTCATAATTGAGTCTCCTCATGCAAACAATTCCTTTCAGTGTGTGCTGCTACAAAGTCTGTAATAAATCGGTATGGCAGAAGACTGGGCATATCGCCTGTTCTGCCATCCGCTACAGTGCCTCCACTGCAGTGGTTGTGATCTCTGATAGAGAGTGAATTAGGCATCTGCTAGCACTGATGGTTTGCACAGCCTGACCCATCAGCCAGAGACCGTATGAGACCCCAACTCTGCAGCTCTTCACATACCACCAGCTCCCACTGGAAATTAACAGAAAATAGTAAATTACACTAGAATTAAAAAAAAATAAGAAGTGATGATTCTTTTCCATTTTGGGGATACAAATAAATTTCAGCATCCTATTGATGCTTTGGACTTCGTGTCCTTTTGTAATGGCAAATTATGAACTTTCTTCATGTTCTGAAAAAGGCTGTACAGCTGGAAAGCGAATAGAAAAACGGAAAACTGCACCCAGTTTTTTAAGCATTGACTTTGAGAGCAGATCTTCAATTTGGTCTTGATATCAATAATTTAATGGTCTAAGTTTACTTACGGGTGCCTCCACCTTTTGCCCTGGTCTCACCTGATAGCCGTTTCATCGGCAGCTCTCGAAGTCCCTGGGTTTTATTCATGTGGTAATTGGATAAAACTGCCAGGGCGAAAGAGTTGTCGTAAAGCACATTCCCTCGGATAATCTGGAGGTTTTCTAAGGGAATAACGTCCACCATGTTAAGTGCAATGAGCACATAGCCTGCAACCTCCTGTATGGTCTGAGAGAAGAAACAAGACACTTAATCCACAGCATTTATAAATCATCTTTCATTCTCTTGACAAGGTTACTTTCCTTCTCCCACTCCCCCAATGCAATCTTTGAATTTTAATGAACAAAAAAACAGTCTCAGAAGAACTAAGTAAATTGGAGAACAAGAAGGGACTACATGAAAAACGGAGCTGAAGAAATGCGTCTTCATGTTTGTATTTTGTGCTTGATTGACTGTGCTAAGCAGGTATAAAATGACCCTAAAAGTAGCTACCAGCTGGTCACTACCTGTATCTTGTTCCCAAGCAAGGGCAAGTAGGCATACTTAGAGGATGCAGGAGAAGAGGGCAAGCACATATGATATGCTAACTGTGTATGATGCTTTCTCTGAATATTTACCTTCAACCATTTGCAGCACAGACACTTCACCTGATTAAGTCTTATACTTTATCTTCTATGCCTCTTCCCTAACCAGCACTCTAATGCTCAACAGAGGGGAGGATCAGGCAATCACCTCTCAAGCGATAGACGTTTACAGGACAACAAGACAAGTGAAACGCTGACCATGGCTGTAGGTTAATTCCTGTCTTGTACTGTGAAATGTGTGCATTTCTATCTTCTAAAAAAAATCCCTGCAAATGAAAAAGCCCTCAGGCTACTTAGGATATTCTTCTCTTCTATGAAGTCTATTAGTGAATTTTCAGAAGACTTGTTATGTTCCTGGAGACACTGATCTTCATGGCCAAGCAGTGCTTGGAAAAAAAAAAAGGCAATACCATCATATTTATAACCTGTATGTCTGAAACAACTATTTTCTGATGTTCATGCTTGCTATTGCAGTGTTTTTCCCTTTCTTTGTTCTGTGAGGAGGAAAGCTCATGAAAATTTCTCTAAACTCAGATGACTGACCTGCTTATTTAGATCCATCATAGAAGAGTTCTTGGTACCAGACACACATTTTTCATGTAAAACATGCATTTTCTCCTTCCGCCTTGTTCTTTGTAAACCTCCTAATCTGACATACCAGGGATGCCAAAAGCAAAGCATTTAAAACTTCTTTAAAAACATAAACCCTAATGTGCAGTGCTGCTGCCACTAGTGCATTCTGACAGGGGGGAGCAGAACTGTACCCTTTACCCAGTGTCTGTTGGTGGGGAACCTGGAGGTGCCAATGACAGACTTCTCCTCCTCATGCTCTGGCTGCATTTTAACATCCATCCTGTCTGTTCTCTTCCCAGTTGGCTGTGGTAGCTCATGCAGTTGTGCACAGAACAAATGTTGTGATGGGAATAGTCTGTGTGTTAAGTGCAGAGGATTACCTTGAAGGTCACAAAAAGCACACAGCTGGTGCAGAATGCAGCTGCCTGCTTCCTTGGGACACAGGTGCTGATAGATGGTGAGGCACTCACCATCACATGTGGAAATGGATCACAGATTGCAGAGAAGGGTAACAGCCTCCACACATCAAAGCCTGCGATCAGTGATTGCCACTCACTTTGCCATTTGCTTTGCCCTATCATATAACAAAGACTTTTGCCCTCTCAGAGGGAGACAAAGGGTAAGCATGTGATAATTTCTGAAAATTACAAATCCATCTGCAACCAAAAATAGGCAACCAAAATAGGTCGGGTCAATACTTGAGAAGCTATTTCTCAAAGTAAATGATTTTGTGTAATTGGGCTGAGCATAACCTGCAGCCTACAGACATGTTGTGACTGTGATTTGCAATATCTCTGACAATTACCGTTCTTGGATCACTACAGCATTTTATAGATAGATAGCTGATCCTTTGCACTCAGAAATGCAGTAAGATTCCTTTACCGAAATAAGCCATGTTGGCCGAAACCACTAACCTTAAGGAAGGAGAGGTCACGGTTATGCTCCACGTAGGTAATCTCCAGGTTACTCAGTACCACTTCGCAGTTGTTGTACATTCTCTGCAGGCTGGTGAAATGGTCTTCCACGTGCCCCAGCTGGGTCAACTTGTTATTTGTCCCTTGACAAACTGTGGAAGAAAGAAGAAAGCTTCACGAAGGAAATCAAGATCAGCTACAGAGAGTTGAACAACTCCAAAACTTGTTGCCCATCCAGTTTTTACAAGAATCACCGTAACTGAAGCATCAGCACAGTGAGAAACACAGATGTGTCTAATGTGCACGAACCTAATGGCAACAGCACTGAGAGCATACAATATTTCCTAGGCAAACAGATGCATCAGCATTATAAACAGGCAAGCCCCAGAAACTCTGCACTCATCCACCAAACATTAAAACATCTTTATGTTATTGCAATATGGAGGAAGGGAGAGTAATACATAAATAAATCCTATAGAAGACTTCAAAACACCTTTCAGGTAGAAAACTTCAACCCAACTTGGCTCTTGGGTGGGATCAAAAGGAGGCCTTCATCTCATCATTATTATAATGTATGTCAGGCCTGATCTCAAGAAATTATGCCTTCACAGAGCCATAATTTTGAAAAACACCAGTTACAAACTGCAACACCATTGTATGGGTTGCCATAAGGCAAATAACAAATATACTTGACAGAGCTGGATACAAGTTTCAGAGGGAAGACACCTGTTAAAGATTTACCAAACAATTGATGTTTCACTAGTAGGAAAAAAAACTTAATAATCAATGATAAAAAACATACTTATCCACTGCCAAAACCATTCATTGAACACATGTTACTTCTCAGTACAGTCATCACCATTAAGGAGCTACAGTGACGAACTACAGACGAAATACTCTTCATCTGTGTTTGAAACAGGTCATTCACTTACATTCTTCAGTTATTTCTCATTATACATCTACATAAGCATTATTGTATTTGTGATCAGAGTAGCAGCTGCACGTGGGAGCAGCTTAACACGGACTGCGATTACACCACCTACAAGAGCATCAAGTGTAGAAAATGACCCTGTTTATATTTGCCTCAAATTTCTGTAATGGATGAGAATTTCCTAGGCAGGATTTTCTGCTCCAGTTTCAAAGTTAAGTGTTTAAATGTGTTCATGTTTAAAATCTGCATCTGAGTTCTTTTGCATATGGGGATCACAGATTATTAGACAGAGACACAGGACAGGTCTTATTCTGTGGCATGATCATATTTCGAGTGTATAAAGTTAGAAAAATTTTCACATATTGGTCTGCACTGGAAAATGCACTGCTGTTGGAGATGCGAGTAAAGAGGCTTTGCACTGTTGGAAAAGTAGGAGTCCTACCGACTTCTTCTGGAATTTTAAGCAATGTTATTGTCCAGCTTTTGCCCAGGGATTAGGGAAGAACACAAAACTATGCAGAAGGTGCAGTTTTTACACAGTTTTTACAGCTTGAATTTAAAGACGGGTGGAAAGAGCAGCCCTCTATGGCCTTGTCTTCCAGGCCCATGCCTACCATCTACCAACATCATCTCTGTGGAACCAGAGACAACCAGGTCACCAAAACGAGCCCTAGGGAAACAGCTTGCCTGCAGATCTATTCGCTTGAGATCACAGAAGAGCCAGAACTCTGAAGTTGGCTCAGTTGACCCAAAAAGCACAGCCTTTTTCACTGCTTTCTAGCTCTGACACAGCAGGCTGAGGGCATGGTTCCTCACGCACTTCTCCCTCTCTCATGGGACTGCTCAATGAATCGTGCCAAAGAGTTGATCCAAACCCCTAATAGTGCAGAACAATAAATAAGTAAATGAAATGAAGGCTTTTTTAGCTCAAGAAAGCTTGTCAATTTGGGTCACCGTGGTGTTCCATGTACTTCTGTATTGCAAACAGCTCTTACAAGGAGAGGGAGAGGGCAGGAGTACATAGTCAGCAGAAGGACCTTGCCAGTCTGTGAGGTCATGAAAGGAAAAGTAGACATAACAAGCTCTGAAGAGGCTTCAGGTTGGTCCACCAGGACTTGCTATCTTCCCCTGTCCTATGAGGACAGACAACTTTGATGGCTTCCTACCAAACATGTTTTAAACCATATGCAAAATACGTCCCCTCCATCAGGCGCATCATGTCCTCTATGCAGTAAACAGAAGATAAAGGACGAACGTTTGTTAAGATCTGGGCAGCAAAAGTAAATAGTTTGCTTCTGTTAAGATTTCAACAGTATATGGCCAGCAGCATTCTGACCACCCCATAGCAGCTCCCCTCATAATTTTTTGTTTGCTCAAATACATATGGGGCCAAACACTTATTTGCCATAAAAAGATCTAAGTGCATAAAAAAAGTTAACTTAGTTACAGTAATACCGACCAGATGAGCACTAGGGTCATAAGTAGTATATGCTGAGAAAGTTGAATCAAACAGAAGAACATAAATCCATGGAGCAATGTTACTGAACTCAGGCTAATCTGCTGCCCAATTTCCCAAATAAAAGGTTTCGAAAGAAAAGAGAATGACTTGCTTAATAATAATACTACCTATAATAATACTATCCTGCAATTTCTCTTCTTATGAAAACCATGTTCTGAAAAGATACATGCTATAATTATCTGCATATAATACATGCATGAACACTATTCTGGCCAGAGGGGAAAAGAAAAAAAACAAGACAAATTACAGATCAGAATCTTCAGAAATAGGCAATGCAGACTGAGACTGCACGTATCAGGTAAACATAGCAGGTCATTTCTTCTAGCCTATGCTGAGCATCTGCACGGGTCAGCAGGCAATAGAGGCAGTCCAGCACAGTGTAGTACTGGCTGCCTCAGCAGAGGTCAAAGGGGGGCACGTATGCATGAATGGATGGAGGAATTATGATTTAACATCTGTTCAGATTGATCTATTTGCCCTCCAGAGATTTTGATGCCAGCAACATTTATTATATACTTTTGTTTCAGTGGGTAACAGAGCAAACTATCCATTGTAAGAAGAGGAGGGAATGGATCCTTCCACAGTACTGCTGAGTAGTGTGGTAGCATACTCTACACAGTAAATCCCCAATGAGGACATTACGTGTGTCTCCAGCACGTTTTAGATAAACATGAGAATGAAGAAAAAACTGAGAAGTTTTCTGATAGCAATTCAGGGTGAGATTGTTCCCAGGCAGAAGGAAAGCTGAGATCCAGATCTGAAAAGTGGGCTGATCAGTAAAAGAGGGAAGTTTTGCTCTGAGATGCTGTGTTACTGTAACAAAAATGCAGCCAGTGTGGAAATGTTGCTGCAGGGCAACAATGTGGGACACCAGGGAGCAACTTCATTTCTATGGGATGTTATTCTTAGCAAACGTACTGGGTTTCCTAAATGTCAGTGTAGAGTCAGCGTTGAGTCATTTACAGCATTACCTCCACAAATGGCCTAAAAGTAATGCTTGCTCCCTACTGTACCTCAAACTGAGCTGCAAAGTAGAATTTCTAGGTGATGCAACCTCTGCAACCCTCTGATTCTTCATCTTCTAGGACTATTGGAAAGGTCATTGGTTTCTGCTGAGTCTATTGCTGTGCAAACAACTAGGGTGAAACGAAAGCATTTCCTAAACTACATTTTTCCACAGGCAATTTTAGGGGCACAGAATGCACCCAACCCTCTGCAATGCCAAGTGATTATATCCTCCCAAATTCATTCAATCTCAAATTAAATAAGCTGGTCCCTACAGTGATCATACTGGTACAAGAGAAGTCTGTTTTCTACTTCTCAGAAAATCTCTGATTACTGAAGCACCAATCCTGTCATGCATATTTGTCCCACACTTGATGAAACCCTGGAGAATGCTCTGAACCCAAATTATTACCAATCCCCAAATCATCAGTTGTTTCTGTTTGTGTTTTGACTGATTTACCCTCTTGCTGCTCTGACACACACACTGAAATAATAACTCAATAAGGCAATTTCAGAGACATGCAAGTCCATTTCCATGCTTCGTACACCACTGATAGCTCTACTCCACATGGCATAATAAACATATATGTTTTATCTGCATCTTTTCCAGCCACTAATGATAATGCAAAACCTGCAGAAAAGAGATTTTTTTGCTTAATCTGCCAGAATATTTCTAATAAGTCCTTTCTTCTCACTCACTTGCAAGTTCATTTTTGATTCATTTCGGCATTTCTTGGAAGAGCAGTACCTTGCAGGGGTCTTGTTCCAGATGCAGAGCTGCCTCCAGAGGTCAGGGAGGAAAATGAGTCTCGGTCTTCTAACATCAGTGATGCCCAATACTAATTCACCTTAACCAGAGTGTGGAGAAAGAAACACTTCAACTGAACTAGAAACATTTTGTAAGAAATACTGATCAGCATGCTTAGGTATGGGCAATCACAGATAGGAATGGCTTTGTGTTGATGTATTCGCCCCTTACAAGGGCATCCACTGACCTTTTAGAACTTGATGATCTTTGAGGTCCCCTCCAACTCAAGCAGTACTCAAGACCCTACTAATTAAGTGAGGATCCCCTCGTGTATTCAGGCACAAATCTGGACAGGTCTTGTACGTTAGACTTTTTTTTAACCAATCCCAAAGCTCTCTCTTACTGCTATTGAACAGCTCCCCAAAGGCCCTCCAGATAGTTGTGGAAACCTGGTATGTGCAGAACTAGCACTGTTAAATGATTGAGATAACGGCATTTAAGATTATGAGGCAGAATGAGAGCAGATAACTCATTTGTAATAATTAATAACTATTTCTGCAAAGAAAACAGGAATGAAAAGTCAAAGACTCAAAAAAGAAAGTGACATTTTGTTATATGTGATTATTTATATAGTAATACTTTACATATTCCTCAACGTTAGACAGAGACGTGATGGAGAACTTCCTGTATTACTGAGTTTGAGTGCATTTTTCATACTGAGTCAGTTTCATGGGGGTAGAAAGACTACATGACACAAAAAGAAAAAGCTGCTGTAATGTGCTTTGAAAAGTTGCAATATGGAAAGGAAAAGCTAGAAAACAAGTGAAGAGTGCTCAGATGCTGGCAGATGTTTTCCCTTGAGAACAGTGGTTGCAAATGTATACAACAGCTAAAAAGACCAGCCTAATGTCAGCACTTGGGCACTGGAAACGTCACCACAGAATACAATCATTTTTGCACATACTCAAATTTGGCAATTCGAAGCATCATGAAAAACAGCCACATGTGGCTGTTTTAAATCCCTACTCAAAAAGAGTAGTTTAGAGTAATGTAACTACTGAGATTAATTCAGATTTTAGGCACATTGGGAAAAAGCAATGATAAGAGCTCTTAAAAATACTTTGACAGAAGCTAATCCTAAAAGTGACCCAAAACTAGAGCCACAGCAAAGAACAAGATTATGCTCTAAAAGAAAACTTTTCCAGATGGTTTCTTACTTCTATTTACTTGATGAAAGTAACTTTTCCAGCTAAATCTAAAGTCTCCCCTGCTCCGATTAGGAGTGGAGATCTGCCCTTTGATGGCAAAAGTCACATCCTAAATTGTAGACACAGAGGCAGCTTGACAGACGGATGATCTGATTGCCTGTATCTCCGTCTAAAAGAATAGGTAATAACATTAAAAAATCATCTTGCTCCTCAATAAAGACCTCTCCAAAATAGAAGCATTTCTAGCATTTCTACCAATAAGAAATTCTGTCTTTTGAATTCCCTATTATTTTTTCCCTCGATATTGCTCATATTTTTGTTTTTCTTCTCTGTTGTTATTATTTAATTCAGCATGTATATTCCCTAATGTTCCAAAATCAGTCTTTCCACTGGCTTCATTGAGAATGGGATGTGGGATTCAATTCTCTGACTGACAAAGATGAAGAAATAATAATGAGAGTGTGGGCTAGTCCAGCATTTAAACTTTCCCTCCAAATGCCTTACAAAACTATTGTAGGAGGGATAGAGCGCAAAACCAATTTTTTCTATTAAAAAATCAATTTCAAAATGTAAATAAGAGCGAGGGGTTTTGTTTGTTTGTTTGTTTTTCCTGGGGAGGTTTTCTAGTGAGATCCTGAAAGGTACATGGTTTTAGACCAGTTTTCCTCAGATAGCTTTGTCAGTGTTCTGTAGGAAATCACTGTTGATTATGTCTGAAGATGACACAAATGCTGGGGCTCTAAATAATAACGAGAGGCAACCTGAACAGGTTGATTTGTATAACTTAGGAAAGCAACCCCTCTGAATGACATTTATCTGAATTATAGCCAAAGGCGAGGTCTCACATTAGACTGTAGGACATGACTAGAAAATGGGGACCTAGGATGCAAACTTCCTGAGAAGGACTTAGGGGTGAGCAGTGCATAGCTTGATGCACAGTTACTGGATGCATCAGCAGGAAAATACCAAGCAAGTAAAGACCTGCAGTCAGCATTCATCCTTAGCTGTGCCCTGGTGTGCTGAGAGCAGAAGCCTCTGCACTAGAAGGCTCTCCAGTCTTAGTGAAGCAACTCCTTGCATCATCAAAAATGCCCATCCTGGCTTCAATCATTCTCCAAGATGGGTTCCCCACACTGATGAGCTGTGCTGTACACCTAGAACTTGGCTTGTGCATAGATTTTGGTTTACTGGAAATGCAATTACCAATGAACTCAACAATGAGATACTGCTACAATAGCAAGGAACCTACGATGACAAGGAAACTTCATATATATTAACTACTGTGCAAACACATATGCAAAAATGATAATGCTTTGTAACTTTTATGCACCAATGATTGAATCTACAGAAAATCTCTCCTATTCATCCCCCAACGCTTTTAGGAGAAACTCAAAGCCACAGTTAACACGTTATTTAAAGTCAAACTAGGATGTGAAGTTCCCCCACAGCAGTTTCTCTGTGTGAACTTGGCAGAGCACAGTGATGATCTTATAGTTCCCAACTTGGAGTGGAGCAATTGAACGTGTATGCCCGAAGATACAAAACTCTTCAAGTTCAAACGTGTCTTAAGCAGCATACTGCATGGCAAAGCAACACCAAGCACTGCAAAGAACAATGGAATTTTAGAAACAACTTGAAGGAAAGCAAGAGGAAAAGGCAGTGCTGGTGGTGCATTTGGTAATAGCAGATGCAAGCACTTCGGCAGGTCATCCAATAGGAAGCACTGTCCACACATCAAATAACCTCGCCTTTGTTTCCTTATGCTATGTCAAACTCACACACTGACAAAACTAAGTTCATTCAGTACTGCAAAAAAACCTTACTGTGAATCCAAGGAAGAGGCCCTGCGTCCTCCTAGTGCTTTTCCCACAGATAGCCCAATCAGGTAGCATAGCTCCTGGTCAATAGCCCTTCAGCTCTCCAGTTTTGCTGCAAATGTTCCAAAAGTCTACGTAAAGGCCAGCACCGAGTGGCCAGAAGACCTACAACACAGCTCACTGAGCCTTCAATCCTGAGAGACGTGCACGGCAGGGGTGTGGCATTTCGAGATCTACGCCAGAATATATCAGGAAACAAGAAGATGACAACAGATACACAAGCTTGTGCCTTGTCATCTGAGAAAATGCATTCTTTGTCATTTGTTCCAGCAACATCCAAAGAGCAGCAGGGTTTTATAGCACAATACAAAGAAAATGTGCCCATGACAATGTGAGACCAGTGACTAATGACATCAGAACTGAATTGTTTAAAACAGTCTCAAAATGAGTTAAAACTTGGGAAACAAAATTTAAAACATGAAATGATGCTGTGAACATTTTATCATGAAGGGTTTCTTAACATACTGCAATTGCATATGTCCATTTGCACTTTCCAATTAAAAGAAAACAATTGTTTCTCTTGATTTATGCTAATTTTGAGCCTTTTGTTGTAACAAATTTTAACCTTTACATACGTAGTTCTCGAGGCTTTTGTTCTAGGTGAGCACTCATATGCAAACTCAAAAAGGGTAATATAAACCTATCAGATTCCAAATAGAAGACTAACAGTTGCTATTACAAATGCAACATATTCTCAATTTTTAACCTACAAATATTTTTATAAATGCATAAATACTTATATGATCTCTAGAGATTGCAAAACATACAAAGCACAAGAGCAACCAAGCAGGTTTCATTTACCACCTTGAGCCATGCATGCCCACACTCCATGGTAAGCACATTCACTTCCATGTACAACCCTGTCCACCAAAGTCATGCGAACACTGCCAGCAACCACAGTGGATGGTGAATCCAGCCTCTGGGGCTGCATCACTCTGTCACTGCACAGTGCTTGCTCTGAAGCTGGTCTGTAGAAAGTAACTCTTTGCAAATTTCAGCCTCACACAGATTCAAGCAGGAAAGCTACAGAAAGAGGGAGTTATGCTCCCAAAATTCCCAGGAAACATCTTGTCCCTTAAGAATGAGATCGCTTTCTTGAGTGAGGTTAAAACAAGACAGGACCAAGATAAACAATTCCTTTGCTCCTTTAAACAATAAAGGTACTGTTGTTATCTGTACTAACAGAGCAAACAGACCCTGTCAAATAACTAAGAAAAATAAGTAAAAGCTGATAAATTTAAAAGGTTGTATTCATGTGACTGAACCCTACAGTTAACACTTACGTTAGGGTTTCCAGTAGAAATTTGGATATTTGCATATGTTGACAGGCAAGCAAGTTAATGCATGCCACGTGGGTTTGAAAAAACTCCAATAATATTTAAGTTTAAAAGGAATAGTTGAAGAGCATATTAAATGTACATATGCTCCAGATTGCTGTTTGATCTTCATTTAAGCCTTGACTAAAAGGAGAGACTCTATTGAAATCAATTGGATCTGAATCAAACTCTTATTTCACTTAATTTAGCTGTGTGAAATTCAATAAATGAGATAAACAGACATACCACTCTTTTATTTCTGGAAGAAGGAGAGCTAAAACTTTGTTTTGAAAGCACCGCTAAACAGCCACAAAGTGATTTAACAGCACTTGGGTAAGTCTGGAAGACAGAGACCAATTTATCTTCTACAGTCTGGGAAGGAAAAATATCCAATTTGGTCATTGCTACTGTAAATGTTGCATGTTACAGCAAATGCCCTGCTTTTAGAGTTGGCCTTATTTAGCAATACAGAATCTCAGCTGCATTTAATGCAGGACTTCAGTTCTGTGAAGAAATGTAAACAAGTTTGAACATCTTAAAATGTACTTGAAATGCACAGTACAATACATTACAGACTGTTCACACGCTGAAAAGATCCCTCTCCATCTTGATTTGAACAGTGAGCTTCTGCCCTGCAACCTGAGCTCAGAGCCAGCACTCCTTGTGCTCCTGCACCCTTTTCAGCAAATAAATTCCTCAGTAGCTCAGTGGTGATCTCAGAAACTCTGCAATCAGAACTGCATAAAAATAATGCCATATTAGATAAACTTCTGCTAGCGCTCCCAGAGTTGTAGGCTCATAATGCACAGCTGCCAAGGTCAGAGAAGAAGAAACGATGGAGTTAATCTTTTGTTACAGAACAGGGCACAGACACAAATTGTATTTCTCTCTGACCTTGCCAAGACAGCCCTCCCACTTCCATGTGCTTCTTTTACTCTGTCACTGCAGAGGAAACATCACAGCTCCTATGCGAAGTATTTTGAGGCCCACATGTGCAATGGGCTGCACAAAAGCCTATCAAACAACTGTTCTTGTGGTAGACTTTTGAGAATGCCTTACCTACCTTTTGTCTTTGAAAACACTAATGGAAGGAACATTAACAAACTGATGAAATAAATGACCTTCTTTTCCAAAAAGAATTAAAGTGTGGCTTTGTCAAAGGCATCAACCTGTAACAATTTTCTTTAGGTGAAATTATTAATTCATCACAAGGATGAACGCAGCTGCTAAATTTGATTCTGCAGCTCCTCTGCCCCCGCAGTTTGAGGAACAATGCTGATTTGTGTCTCCCTGGATCATTTCCACACAGCCAGGTAGGCAAAAATCCACGCGCCTTTCTCAAACACAAAAAACCTACATGCAAATATGATAATGCACTTAACATGCAGACATAAATCCCACGGACAAAAAGTTGTCAGAAAGAAACTGCTGTTATCAATTAAATGAAAAGGGAATAAATGCTCCTCTTGTATGGAAAGCAATTACATTAGCTACAGTGTAAGTTAAAACACTGATTGCAAAAATTTTATTGGTAGCAGTCAGTTGCACTATGCTTATCTTTGCCAAAGATGTCTTGAGTGGAAAAAAGCCAAGCCTTTTACTTCTGCAGCAGAACACATGTGGAGACATGAAAACTTGCTGTAAGCCTGACCAAATTCATTTCTGTTCCTATCTGCTTCACCACTCCTGCCACGTTTGCTTTTGAGAAAGACTGCATTCAGTAGCTGGAGATTTCTGAAACCCACGGACTTGGCTTTTTTTCTAGATGACCCAGATAATAAGGAGTGGAGCTGCTGCATGGAGAGTGGTACCTTCCTGTAGAGCCGATTCTGCTGGAGGGCACCTCCAGCACTGTGGGTGGATGGATGGACCCAGCACTTCCTTGCCCCCGTACTTTTTTCTGGGAAGCATCTTTAGCAGAACAACTCAAATCACATTTTGGCAAGTTTCTGGCACACTGTGGGGAGGTGATATGTTTTTCTGCAGCCTATCTTTTGTGTGGCAATTCAAAGAAAGAGAGAATTGTTGGGGTAGCAAAAAAAAGGGGGAAAAAGAAGAATGTAAAGTCAAGGTGTTACATTTTTTTGAGATTCACTGCTTGAAGTATTTTCAAGTTTGACTCTTTAAGCATCCAAAGACTGAGTGATAAAAACATCAGAAAAACAATACCTACGCGAGGCATGCATTTATGAAAGACTGCAGAAAAAAAAAGAAATCACACTTATTTTTCCATGACATGATGGTAACTCATAAAGTATCTATTTTTGGACACTACATTCCAGAAAGTTTCCGAAACTGCAAAAGAGACACCTTTGAGGCAAACAGGCATGTCACATGGCCAACTCTCCAATACAGCTGGGGATTTTCTCCCCACATTAAGTAACTTCTGATAAGCCTCACTAAAATCAGAGCCACTATATCTTGGCTAAATGACACCTGTCAAGTGTTCATAGCCATAGGTTTGTTTGGCTGCCATTGATGCTTTTGCCAGTCTTCCATCAGCATCTATCACTTCATGGGAGAACTGGATCATCTCACTGCATGCAATGTGATTCTACTAGCTCCAGGAACAGAGCAGTTTTGTCCTTCAGGGATGCAGATGGGACCCCCAGTACGCTCCAGGAGCAGAAAAAAAATGCATTTTTACAATCAATGAGCAGATTTCAAAGTTAAAGTGAGTGGGATGAAAGCAGTGAGGAGGGAGCTGCAAGTAAGGAGGTGGAAACAGGAAAATAATAAAGATTGGAAACAGAGCAGGGGCTTCAGAGGTCACCTCCCACCCTACAGCTCGCTCAGGTTCAGCCTAATTAAACATGGAGCTCCTTTGCAGTAGTGAGGGATGCCTCAGGTATCATCCCTGACTTACACGAGCATAAGTGAGAGGCAAGTCAGGTCTATTTGATTCCCGATCATGCTAGCTTCTGTAGAAAGCTGGAGGGAAATGGTGCTCTCACTGAAATCAGTGGGAACTGTCTCACCACAATTCAATACATATGTGCTTTTTGTTCAAATGCTCTCAGTTTAGTTTTCTTTCTCAAGAAGTTCTTCTCATGAGAAATACTCTCTTTCTCTGTATTCACCCCTGCCCTGGTATTCACCCCTACACAGGCTTGGAAACAAATATCCATCTTGAACAAATCAAGCTATTTCTCCCACAGACTGGGTAATAAAGTATTTTGTAGTGCTCAGTGTAAGCATGGTGCAACACTGACCAGTCTTCCCCTCAAAAAAAAGTGAAACAACCTTCTTCCCAAAATAGGAAATATATTTTTTTAAAGTTTGCATTACAAAACCCAAACTACAAAGCATTTAGAGATTTTACACAGTGGGAATAGCAGAGCTGGTGCAAATTACGCTTCACACCAGTGGAAAGTGGACATCAGAAATCAGAACTGGTTTCTCAGAATTCTGTCTTTAAGTGTTACTGAAGCAAGGACGCAGGATCTGCCACTGAACAGTAACATTTCCAAGCCCACCATGTCTTTACAGAAGGCATATCCTGAAGTAATGAGAGCACAAAGTTTTCCCAAATACTTAATTCCAGTGTTGTTGCTGTACAAGGGCACCTTTAGAGGCCATTTCACTTCAGAATGACTTCACTTCATTGCACAAGGCTGCAATACTTTGAAGGGCACTATTAAACAAAACAGAATGAAGTTTTAAAAATAACAGTGATAAAAGAAAGAAAAAAAAGAAAGACGGGCTTAGAGTGGACATAAAACAGCTGCTGGTAGATGCATTACATTCTCACTCAGCTTAAAATCTCCCAAAAGGTTCTTGCACAGGCGCTGAGAAAACCCATGGGAAAATCTTAGTTGTGATTCGAGTACATTATACAGCTATGGGACACATCTCTGCTTTCACTACACTTGCTTTTACAAGGCCGTCTCTCATAAAAAGATTTTGTATTTTAGCTTTTGGATTTCAAAATGAAATTTATTGAGTACTTTCAGAACTTTGCCAAAATTATTTTCCACTGAAAGTCTCTAAGTAGCCTGTGGAAAGTTTCTGCTACATTCTGTTGGAGTCTCCCAGTAAATGGCAATGCAGTTTATTCCTGGGGGAATAAGCTCTGACAACATGTGCCTATTCCATGCTACATACATGCTCCTAATACAGCCCAGAAAAGAGAATATGGGTCCAACAGTAAATCCAGTGTGATTCTAGGATATTGTTTTTTCCTCCATATGTTGAAGCCGACAGCAGCAGGGGAGTCCCATGTCCTATGTGACTGCATTTCACATCATGCGACTGAAGCACAGTATGCTGGAACACAGTAAAATTCCTGGTTTCTGGAATGCAAAGACCAAGCTGGCTTTCTTGTGAGGAAGCAGTCTTATCCAGATCTATGGGGATGCTCATCAACAGCAAATACAATTCTTATCTGCTCCTGTTAACACATCTAATCATACATGTCTTCAAGCATGCGAAATTGCCAGCTCTTCTTATCTTCTGTTTAATTGCATTACCTCAAAATCTGGCTTCTCATCAGCAGTGCAGAACACACTCTACGCTTCAAGAACAAAAACTCACATGGTGGGAAATTTGCTCTGGCCAAGATCAGTGACCATGGTAAGGATGATGTTGCTGGAAGCTGTGACAGCAATACTGATGCTTTCAAAAATTCTGCCTTAAAGCCTGACTCCCTTGTTTTCACTTTTAAGCTTCTTTTTGGACCCAAACTTGTCTCTAAGTAATTGCATCCTGTAGCACAGAACTGGAAGGCCATGTCTTCATGAAAAAAAAATTCATTATAATCATTATGCAATAACTCAGAGAGGTAAGAGGATTTTAATATCAGTGGATAAACATGTGTATGTCTCAAACAGAGCACTGGAAACATTTTTTCTTGTACTTTAGCAGAGGAATGCTTTTAGGTCTCTGTGGTTATTATTGCAAAAGTGTGTCATCATCTCATGCATTCCAACTCAACACTTAAAGTGCTTCCTCACTATTTATTGTACGGACCAGTGACTTTCAACCTGCACACTGCATCTCCCTGGGAGTCTCCAGACTATTTTTGCACCCATGAAAGATAAATAAGGAAAGCAGGCTTACATTCACTAAGCAGAGGTCTGTGCCCTGCTGCCCTCAGAAATGCTGTAGGTGCCTGCATACTGAGCAAGACTGCAAAACACTGGGATGCACAACCCCACTCCAAATGTGCTGTGTACACCTTTCAAGTAGCTCCTTCTGCTCCACCCCTCACAGAACATATAAACACACATATACATACATTTTATTATATGCAATATATACTGAATAGGCTTTCTGAAGTATATACGAGTCTCCCTGAAGTACTTAAAAGGACAACTAAGCTTGTAATTCTTGGGCTTGGCATATAAGATTAAATTGTCATTTCATAGACAAAAAGAATGCATATGCCTAATTATGATTAAAAGTAGAACAATGAAATTGGGCAACTAGCATTTTAGTTGGTAGAAAGTCAGCTCTACTGCACTGAAGCATCTCAAGCCCCTGGTGTCTCTGCTCACTGACTCCATCAGCACTCTCAGTGAGCCTGGAAACTGCAGCTACCGCTGTGTGCTCCTCTAGAGCATGGGTAGCCTGACAGAGAGGGAGGGAGCTGGGTTTGTTCAGCCTGGAGAAAAGAAGGCTGCGGGGTGACCTCATTACAGCCTTTCTCCCTAAAGGGAGCCTACAGAGGGGAGGGGAATCAACTCTTTGAAAGGGTTGATAAGTGTAGGACGAGGGGAAATGGTTTTAAGTTGAGGGAGGGGAGATTTAGGTCGGACATCAGGGGGAAATTCTTTACCCAGAGAGTGGTGAGGTACTGGAACAGGCTGCCCAGAGAGGTTGTGGATACCCTGTCCTTGGAGGTGTTCAAGGCCAGGTTGGATGGGGCCCTGGGCAGCCTGGTTTAGCATTTAACGTGGAGGTTGGTGGCCCTGCATGTGGCAGGGGGGTTGGAGATTCATGATCCTTGAGGTCCCTTCCAACCCTGGCCATTCTGTGATTCTGTGAAATGCATGAGTTAGAAAGTGTAATAATTATTTCTTTTCAATCATGTGACAGTACACCCATAAATAAAAGTAACCAGTGTATTTATCAGTGACTTAAAACCATATCTTATCCTCTCGAGCACAACTGGATATTTCCATGAACTCCTCACTCAGTGTTTTTCCTCTACAGTCATGTTCTGTCTTGATTAGGAAGAAATAAAAGGGATTTTTTTTACTTTTTATTTCTTTTTATGAAAAGCACATGATTTTAGCTCTGTTGTGAGAAATTTACTACCAAATACATCCTGCAAATACAGCTCAGACCAACACATGCAATTTAAACAGCCTGGCAATCTCTTGCTCAAGAGGGCTAAAATGTCAAAGGACAAGTAACAGTGTAAGATCACGACATGGCTCTGACATACAACTTCTGTTTTCTGAGAGATTCAGTGCCTTTTAAATGAAGGAACCATTTAGGTTTTGCAATCTTACAAGTATTCCTGAAGACTCGGATGTATTTCTCAAAGTGATTCACTTGCATGGGATTATAAAATTGACACTTCCTCTGACAAGATTATAGAGTGCCTTAATGAGTGCATTACTCTGGCCACAACCAGCTCACAAGGTATTTCCCCTCCAGAAAGGGCAAATTGGACTGTGGCAGGGATATTATGCAAAGTGCTGAAGACGTAGGAGGAGGTCACCTACCTTATCACAAACAAGTATCGAATCAAACAATATGAAAGTATACAGGATAAATTGCATAAACTGTACAATGTCCCTTGTGTTAAAAGAGCATCTTCCCCAGTTTGGTATTTTCTTTTCTAATGCATATGTCAAATCCCACATTCATCGGATTTATTCAATCAGCCAGACTTATTTAGCCTTGTCTAAGAAAATTTTTTTTTGTGGTGTTGTTTTGTTTTTTTTTTTCCCCTCAGTTTCCTGTTATTATATCCCTTCTATTCAATATCCATCTCCTTTAAGTTAGGGACCAGAACTGCAGACAGTATTCCTGGTGCAGATTTAGGAGTCTTGAAATTGATGTTAACACCTTCCGTACAGTGAGTCCTTATTTTCTTTACAGACACAAGGTGTCTCCTTCCTGCATAAAGCAGAATCAGTACATGCTTTGTGCTCTGCACCATTTTATCTAATTCCTCTTCCATTCGTGAGCATCCTGCAGTTCTTCTTAAATGCTACCAAACCTTCCTCTTCCTTCTCAGCACCTCTCACCTCTCCACTGTGAAACTTCGCTGGGACAAACTTATGTCCGATGCTGAGATTCTTAATGAAAATATTTAATTAGACATGTTTCAAGAACAATTCTGAAGGAAACCCAGAAGACACCTGTCTTCAAAGATTTTCTGATACAATCTATTGTGTCCTCTTTAATCACCAAATTATCCAAGTTTAAACTTCTATACTAAACTACCTCCTAAAAGATAAGTAGTAATTTCTATTGTTGCATTATTTTACTTAGATTACTCAGGTTCAAGTAAGTAATTATCTCCCTGAAATAAAACAAATAAAAAGATCCAGCCATCTCAACAAGAAAGACAGTCTGGTACAGCTGCTCTTCAATAATGCAATTGAGCCTTTTGACTGTTTTGCATTTCCTTTATTGCCTTTAAATTTCCTCTCCTTTGATATGCTTTCTGAAGCTAAGGTCTCAAAGGCAGAGTAATGGCTCTACAGCTGAGTTACTTCTTTCAGTCCTTGAGTATATGGGGACATCATTTCATTGTGTAAATACTTAGAATTATGATTGCTTAATTTATTAAATTCTTTATTAAATTTATTATTTATTATTAATTTATTTATTAAATTTAAACAAAGTATGCTGAGTGATAATAGGAGGTTAACACAAGTACGGTGCAACTGGAAGTATTGGGAAAGCTAGAGATGGCACATATCTCATAGTGAGAAATGTGAAAATCCACCAAGAATTATCTTCACACATATACTGGCCTGGCTATGTACCTTTCATTGTTCACCCAAATGTCCTGTGTGTCTCTAGTACTGTGTAATTCATTTCACAATGGTATAAAATTTAAATTCCTTTCCTTAATCAATGCAATTTTCTGATGTTCACACCCTTTACAGAGAAATAAGGAAGGCTGGTCTTTTAAATCCAAGTAATTTTAAAGGGCATATTTTTAAAAAGCTATTCAGATGGTCATACCAGCCACTAAGGTTCTCTGCATCATTCTCTGCTGATAAATGAGCTTTTCGTAATATATCAGAAAACATTCAGTACTGCCTTCTATACACCTTGTTTGTAAAGCTCTGTTTACTTATCTGTCACTGTCTGGCTAACTATTAACCACAATTAACCTGATGTGTTTTCTTCTTTGCAAACAAGCCAAATATTTATGAGAAAAATAAAACTTATTCAGTAAGCCAAATGCAAATGTTGTCTCAAGCACAAGCTGAGAGGTTGGGGATAGAGGGTAACAAGGCTCTCTTTCCATGTGCAGCAGTTTTTTAATTATTTCTGGTTCCAAATTAGAGGTAGGTAAGTCGAACAGCAAAATAATAATTATATGATAGTTACTGGCTGTCTTAGAAGTACTATTTGTACGTACGTACAACGTAATCAATGTATTTCAGGGAGAAAAAAAGTTATTTTCAAGAGCAGCTGATGGAAAAAAATGTAAAATTTACTGAGATGTTAGTAAGTAGTTTTTTTCATTCTGAAGTCTGCTTCCATTTCATGCAGTAAGTAACAAAATACCTCTGGTAGCACAACGGATGCCACATTCATCAACAACTTTTACTAATCTCTCGCTGGCACTGCTCCATGCTTGCTCTAACAACACAGATGATGGCTTCTGTCTCTCTCATGGTGTTCTTTCCTGGGGCAGACCCACAGCACTAAACCTGCTCTGTCACATGTTTAATACCCTCATCTTCCCCTACCTAAAAATCACCAGGAATAAAAAGAAGTATAGCTAGCTTCTGTACTAATGCTGTCAAAGGTATTCCAGGCTGAAATTAAAAAAGTAAAAGAGACTTTAAGTCAATACTGTAAATGCAGAGATTAGTCTTGTATCTTTGTCGAGGAGTACTATGCAGAGAGTGCAATCTGAAATAAAATGTTTCACTTTTCCAAATGATGCTTCCCTATTCAAGGATGTTTGTGAAATCATGCTGCCGAATCTGATATTTCCAAACTTATCCAGAGTGATAAAATAAACAGTAAGTAGTGATTTATCTGCAGGATCAAGCTTTGTTAAAAGAGGCACGTGAAAAACATGTACATTTGAAAGCATTCTCTCCCTTGAGGGAGGAGAAAAGCTCATATGTGTGCACAAAATGAACCACGTGCCACAAGTTTTGCTTTTCATTTTGATCTTTCTGGAAATCTGTGAAATCAGATGAGTTAAAAAAAAAAACTAAAAAGTCTATTTGTTAACTGAATTAACTCACCTTATCTCTTACTAAAGAAAAATTGAGGGATTTGCACAACAAGCTTTGTCAATACTATTCACAGCTCAGTGAGCTTCCAGACATCCTTTTAAACTGCAGATGATGTCTTTATCAAGGACGATCAGACTTGGCTCTCAGTTATATCAATGGCAAAACAGAAGTAATGCAAATTTACTCCAGAGTTACATCTCAGGGACAGCACTATGTAAGGACAGCTTAAATAAAATCCATCAAATTAAATCCAAATTCACTGAACTTCAGCAAGTTATTAGCAAGACGAAAATCTAGTCTGTGTGCACTAGTTGTATTGCCACCAGTTATAAAATCCTCTTAAATTCAATGGATAGGCATAAATATAGCAAATAGAAAGAGGCAAGAAGAATGAAAGTCTCTTTTTGGAAAAAAAACAGCTCAGGCTAGAGCCAGCTGTGTGCTCCCTTTCCACTCTTTGATATCATCATCCAGAAAACCTCAAAAGCAAAATCTCCATTTATATCTGAGCTGTACAAAACCATTTGTAAACTGAAAATCAGAGGTGTGACACGCTCAGAGTAGATTAATTCAGAGTAAATTTAATATTGAACAGTGGAGTCATTGTTTGCTAATGTGTGGAGTCTTGTGGGTTATCATTTTGTTAAAATGTTTACTTGTGTTTATCCGTTTTCTGGAGGTGTGTAATCTCCTCTGTGACCACTAATAGTGATCCTCTGCCAATATTACCAAGTGCTAGGCACTACTGAAGTGCCTATTTTCAGGAGCATTAAGTAAAAACTTTGTGAACAGAGTAACACACAAAAAAGGCTGCTTAGTCCTCTAAGCTGAATGAAAAAAATATTAGGGAAAAATAAAAAGCCTCAAATAACAACAGAAAAGATCTACAGAAATTAAGTCAGCCACATTTTATGGTATACTACTTTACTTTCAGTGGCTGATGGCTCTCTTAATGGCAGCTATAAGGAAATGAGGAATCTTCTGGGAAGGTTAGGAGGTGAAAAGTCTGCTTTCTCATAGCCACCCAGCTTCCTGATGCGAGGGGTGCAAACTTCAAGCTGGGCCCAAAGAATCACAACCACTCAGAGATGCCTCCTCACCTCCTGCAGCCTTCCTGCACACGGCTGACAGGCTTGCACTGCCGCTGGGGCTGCCCTGGCTCCGCTCTGCCTGCTCCTGTGCAGTCAGAGTACTCCCAAGAACAATAATAACAATAATAAAAGAATTAAAACCTGAGTTTGTACTGAGTTGTGAAGCTGGGAACTAAAACCCCAGTTCACATGTCCACTGAGCCAGCTACTGGGGTGTAAATAGAAAAACTGAAACCACAAGCAGCAGAGCTATATATAGGAGAAACTTCCAGCCACTCACTTGGTGGATAAGTTTTCACTGGGAACCATCTCCAACTTAAATCTGCTTTTTACATTTAGGGAGAAGCAGATGAACACAACCAGCCTGGATAAACAAGAGTGTTTGCTTTCCCACAGTTATGTGTCTGTTCTGTCATCCCAAGAAATTCAGTATGATGAAAAGTGTCCTCAATGCACACCTTGTACCTCATTACAAATTACACTAGTAAGGCCAAGGGAGCTAGATT
The DNA here is from genome assembly GCF_019238085.1 of Lagopus leucura. NCBI lineage: Eukaryota > Metazoa > Chordata > Aves > Galliformes > Phasianidae > Lagopus > Lagopus leucura. The sequence continues at coordinate 255,626 of NW_024962334.1, read as the reverse complement.
TCAGGTATTACCCAAGATTTTACTGCTGCTGGTGTTATCCAAGAACAGCTCACAGGAAATCTATGTGAGGCTAGACAGGAATTACTTACAGGCTTTGACATCACACTAGTTTTACTATGAAGAAACATGGGGGCACTGCTTGGTCTGCTTGGTAGCAGAGTCCAAGGAAGTCTGAATAAGCTGCTGCCTCTTCGGGCCTCCCAAAAATAAACATGCCAGAGCCATGCAGGTGCCCCTTTGGACATGGATGGTGGAAGCCTGGAGGAGGATAATGCATGAAGTGGGATGAGAACGGAATAGCAGCACAGAAATAGGTCAGAGCGCTTGCAGCCTCAAGAGCAAAGCAGAATCAAAATAGCTCATGGCACTAATCTGCACACCTGACCACAGCTGCTGATTGTCAGAGGAGCTCCAGTGGTGAGTGTGGCTTGGCACTGTGTATGACACGCATTTTCCAATGGAGCACAATACAGTTCCCTTTCTAATTTCCAATGTGATAACAAAGATACAAAATGGCTTTGTTAATAATGTCTCTGAAATGACAGGATGATGGGTACAACAGGCCATGTGCCTGGCAACCAAAGTCTGCCCTTACCTACACTATCCTCTGTCTGGCAGAGATAAGGACATGGGGCAGAACAGAGTCCACAGCACACATCAAGCAACAGAAACAATAAATGCAGTCACCTGTGTCCAGAAGCAAACAAATTGCCTGTCATGAGAAACTAGGCTAGTCTAAGCTATCAGCAATTCAGCCTGGTGTTTCATGCCATGGGTTTTCCCTATGGGTGGATGCTCATACAATCATAGAATCATAGAATCACCAAGGTTGGAAAAGACCTAAAAGATCATCCAGTCCAACCGTTCACCTATCACCAATAGCTCCCAAGCTCTGGCCTTCCTTGGGACGGTGTCTGTGAACACAGTGGATATAAATCATTGTGATCAGTGCAAGTCAGAGCTCATCAGGCACCAGGGCTGTATTTTGTAGTCAAGGTCCAGGACTGCATGACAAAAAAATGGGTAGTTTAGGCTTTTTTGGCAATGCTGAAGTTTCATTAGAGAACATGAGAAAGAGCAACGTAAAGCAGGTTTAAAATTATAGTTGATCCATAAATGAAATTGGCAATGGTTTTGTTTGTTTGGCTTTGTGTTTTAACTTTCATTTTCTTGATCATTGCATAAATGGCAAAGGGAATATTCCCAGGAAGACTGATTCATCTGGGAAGTAGCAAGAGCTTCCAGTCATCTTTTCTAGTGCCTGCTAGTTCTTGCTTGTAAAGAGAACAACTGTTAACCAAAAGACAACTTATGTGTTACTTCACCTTCCTTTCTGAAGAGATCTGAGATCACCTACTTTTTTTCCTCAAAGAGAGCCCATCTCAGCATGCAGAAGGGGCTTTGCATGAGCTGTGGCAAAATTAATCTTCTTTCCTTCTGAGAATTGCCATCAGTCTGTCTTCTTCCCTGTTCTTTTGGCCTTGAAAAATAGTTCTTTAATGTTGCTAGGATGGATGAAAAGTTACCGAAACAAAAACCCGAGAAGTCTCTTCTTGAAATTGGCTGGGGAAAAACAAGAAACTTTTCATAAAACTTAAACCTTTTCTTTTAGTAAATTACCAGAGCTCACTGCTGACAATAACAATGAATATGTCTACAATTAGACACGTCACATTAATGAAAATACCTTTAGGAACTCAACTTATCCTCTGCCCATTTACAGAGAAGGGCACAGCTCTGTGCAGCAACCACAACGGCCCGCATCCTGTGCTGAGGGATGCCTTGCAGAACATGGTCTTCATTTCCAATCTTTTGTAGAGTGAACATAAAGTCAGCATCTAGTTGCCAGCAGGGAAGATGCTCTGTATATTTACATAGCCTTTAAATATTTTTCTTAGCTCCCAAACAGTCTGTCCTGCAGCCCAGGGAGCGCTACTGGTGAGGGCCTGCTGGTGAACTGCCTCAGGGCCTCATGGATCTTTCTAGTGACACAAGTGGGAAAAAAAGGTGACTCTACCTTGTATACTTTTTCTAACAAAACCACTCATGACAGCTAGATACCCTCTAATTAAAACAGAATTTCACTGGGGAAGGTTTGAGTACAACCAGTGGCTATTTCTGTTCTCTCTGCCTTATGTTTACCAGGAGTTGCAGAATTATGCATCATCTGAGCAGTTTATTCAAGCACCTGAAATAACAGGATTTACACTGTTTTAAATCTACAGGACATCGTGACTCACTAGCAGTAATAATGCACTTCAAATAAAGACATTCAGCTTCATGTTTTCAGATTAGCAACTTAACCTAGGAGAGGGGGCCCAAACTGTCATTCCTCTATTAATATTCCCCCAATAATTAGCTTCATATTGTAGTTTTCCCTTTTATATCATGCCAGAAATAAAGCCTTTCCATGAACAACATCCCAAAAGAGAGAGCTACTATTTTAAAGTGTCTGCGTTCACAAAATGAACTACTCTGTGTAAACAATGAGATCTTCTCCTGCCTTGAGTGAACCAGATGTTTAAATTAAAAAAAAAAAAAAAAAAAAAAAAAAAAAAAAAAAAAGAACACCCTCCCCCTCACAGAAGGAAGTTACAGCCAAGAAGAGTTTCTTCCCTCAAAATGACCAATGGACTTTCATTGCTGGTGGAACAGGCCCTGCTTCCAGATTTTTGTTCCCTATCGCTTATCTGCATTACTTACAAAGAGAGGCATAAATTAGCTTTCCACAGTCATTCCTTAACAGCCAAAGCTTTACATTCAAGACTTTATGTTCTGTCCTGGCTGCTCCCTCCTTCCTCCCCCACTCTCCTATACAAATTGTCTGTTCTTGCTATGTAAAGATGTTGGATATGGTTGATCTTAGATTCTTAGCTGTTTTTGAAATCCTTGGCAAGATCTATTTGGTAAAACAGTGTTTTGACGCTGATGAGCAGAGCATTAAACAATATAGTCTTATCACATGCCAAAAATCACCAAGAGAAGGTTACACAGATGTTTATATTCTACTTGGTACTGCTTTCTGTTGAAATGATGTTCATATCATATCTGAATGTGAGGAGACCTGTTGAAATGAGCAACATTTTGGCTGTGGCTTGCTCCAATGGGCTAAAGGAGCAGAGACCTTAACAAGAGCTTTTAACTTAGTACTTGTGATGATAATTTCCAGTGATAACAAGCTGGACTTTGAGATGACTGACAAAATGCTTTACAGTGTTTCACCTTGTTACAGTCAACAGAGAGAAATCAGTTTTCAGTAGGTCATTAAAAGACTGCATTTAATTAAAAACAAACAAACAAACAAACCCCAACTTAGATCTGTACATTACTAAAGTGAACATTTAAATGATTTTTTTTTCATTATTCAAAGTTCAATTTCATACTAAGATCTCATTTTTGGAGGTAAACATTCATGTGCCCATTTTATTGCTGTTGTTCAAATCACAGAAATATTCTAATGAAAAAGAACTTCCCTTCTCCTCTATCTTAATAAGAAAAAATTGATTGTCAGTAATTGTGGCTGAGGTCAAATTATCTTTCAGATGATGAATGTGAATACAGAAATTAGGTTTCAGTGCTAATGTCAAGCATTCATTTTTATTCTCTGCATAGAAAAACAAAGAGCTAAATGTTTGCTACTGCTTACGAAATTAAACTCCTCATGAAATGAATTATCTTGGTCAAGTACCATAAAAGAATGGATTTGTTGCACTGCAGGCTCTAAATCTTCTTGTAAGCCATGAGTTAAGACAAGATTTTTTTTCTCCTGATTCCAAGCGAGTACTTGAGGACCCCAAAGAATCCCTGCTCCAGATGTATTTATAATTCCAGCTTTTGATACCAGCATCCTCAGAATAACACAAATAAAAACCAGAACCCCTATAGCGAGGTATCTAAAAAAAATATGCAAACACATGCTACATCAAAGAACTTGATCTATATGATTCTAAATTTGTTTTAAGTTACAGTTGTTGGAGCTATCCCCCCTGCAGTGATTGTGAATTTAGTAAAACTGCTTAGCCAGAATGGATATGGCTCGTTTTACTGGCCTATGAAGTACTCAATTTCTAGAGCCAGGACAAGCCCCAGCGCTCCAATGAGGTAGAAGGAGCTCCCCTGAAGCCACACGAGGTTGCTGAAGCATGCATCTGCATGGGGCTGGGGAAGTGATACCCCATTGGATGGCTTCAAACAACAGATACAACCCTTCCTATGTTTCCTGCCCAAACCGTAGGAAGCAGCCACTGCAGGCATTTACTCTAAAGCTGCAATAAATTTAAACACATCTGCTTCTAGTCTCAAGGGATAGGTGACCTGCTTGCACCTTACATGCTGGCAACAACTGAGATAATACGGCATGTTGCCTTGTGTCAGAGCCTGCAAAGGGCAATGGTGAGATTTCATTTATATGCCTCACAACTGAAAAGAATTTCAGAAAAGCTGCCAAACCGATTGCCAGACTATCATGCTATCATCTGTTTATGGTCACTGCTGGTGTATGCCATCAATTATAAAAGAATGGAACCATAAATTTAGAAAATTGGCAATAAGCTGAGTGATTCAAAAGCTTCCCCCAGTCATCATCTTCACAGCACCTGCACTGCAGCTAGATAGACCCAATGCACAGTCTGAACGGCAACAGATTTCAGTTTCTGCAAGACCAGAAAGAAAAGCGCTTTCTGGACTTGTCAGCTGCATAAAGACTGTATTTAAACCCAAAATAAATGAGACTGCTGTTATTCACACAATCATTCTAAAATACAAAATCTACCCAGAATTAGACCTGCATCTCATCTGGACCATAGACACATTAGTGCCAACTTTGGTGTTGAAGATCTGCTTATGTTTCAGTTGCTTTCCCCAGAAAACCCCTTTGCCAAAAATGTATGATCATCTAGCTTCTTTAGAAATAAAAATATTTTAATATTAAAATATGTTTTCCTTTTGTAACAGTATTAAAAGTCAGTGCACACACAATAATTTTCAGATGTTCTGTTTGTACCTTCCTTTGTCAAAGCTTGAAGCTCCTAAGCTTCAAAAGCCACTATGGCCTTTGGAAACTACAACTCAGTCTGCCATCAATTAAAACAGCCATTTCCCGTCCTGTTAATGTTATTTGCAGACTAGATTAAAATATTATAAGCTACATGGTTGTTTGAGTTTGTCATGATTTAGCATCCCACACACACGTGCACACACACACACACAAACTGTGCTCCCCTCTGTAGAGCTTACAGCTCTACAGATAGTAGCATGTTATTCTGACTTTACAATGTGATGCGTGAATTAGGAGACTGAGCACAACCAGTTCACTCATGCCAAATAACAAGGGCTAGAATTAGCTTCTGGAAGTCTCATCACACACATATTTAAATATATTCACAATACCTTCACTGCTGCACTTAATCTTCTATGCAGCCAAGATTCCAGTGACTTCAGAAAAGCAGAATTGGGCTCTGAATATATGCAGAGCAACAAAGTTACACCTATATACAAACATTAAGTATCTTTCCTGAGCATCTAATACTGCTAAGATACAAAAAGGCATTCACAGAGAGTCTAATAATTCTGTTCATAAAGTAGTTGGCTGTAAGAAGTACAACTAGTGTGCACTCATGTTATGAGGTTAAGTTTCACATTATTTTTCTAAATTGCTTTCTACATAATGGCTACGTAATGGCTCACCACAAATACCATGTACTTACACATCTATTCTTAAATCAGTTTTCTGAAAAATACACTACAAACAGAAAATAAATTCAAAATAGGATTTTTAAATAACAACCATGAAATCTGCACACATGGCTGATTTTTTCCTATTTAAATTTCTATTTGTGCAATAAATTCCATACTTTCTTTCAAGATACTCCATGCTTTCCTTAACAGTACTAGTAAAGTGTAAGAGTAACTAAATGTCAATTACGAACAAAAACATCCTGTTTTTCCTTGGCACTTTACCAGAAGTCTAATTCTATGAAGCAGGTATTATTCTCTTTTTTGGTAACTGGATCCCAGTTCAAGTTTTTGAAACTTTGGGGATGCTAAAGGAAAACATACTGCAGATCAACCAGTGTCCAACACTGAATAACACAATGCCTTTTCTCTCTCATACTGGCCTGCAGAAAATAATAATCAATTGTTTTAGAACCAATATTCATTCCATGCATCAAATCAGATCTTCCTTTACCTTGCTGTAGGGCAACAACAACAACAACAAAATAGGTAGACAAACTGCAGAAAGTGCTCTTGCAAGGTATCTTTGACATAACTGCCTGCTGCAAACATCTGTACAACCAGATACATTCCTCGTGTTCAACATCCAGCAGAGTTTGCACAGTCTCATTACCATGATGTCATGACTTACAAGTGAAAATATACAAAGTTCCAGAGGTGATGAAAATTTAGCATACACCTAAAGAAGACAGAAGAGAAACTTTCCAGCTATATTGGTCTCCAGGATTTATTAGGCAAGAAGGCTATTTTGATGGCTCTGGACCAGTCCCTCCTTAATGGATCATTAATGTATCATTAAACGTAATGATACAGTGGTTTTTCATAAAGCTTGACCTTCAAAAACAAGTCGGTGATATTAGACAGCAAGCATATTTAGCTTTATGGAGAGATGTAAGAGCAAATCCTTTTCCTAGAGGAATGTCAGGCATCAGGATTGAAAGGTAGTGCCAATTGCCTAAGCATGTCATGGGTAGCCTAACTGATCCAAGAGTTTATAAAACGTCCTATTTAACAGAAAAAAAAACCAACAACTTTCTGTGGCCTTATGAACTGCGAACCACAGGGACACACACAGATCCCTGAAGCACCGCAGGATGTCACAGTCTCTTTAATTTTGTGGGGCAGATGGCAGGTCCGTACTCTTTCATTTTCCTCTGCAGAAATTTGGAGAAAGAAAGGCTCCAAGACCTACACTGTTGCACTAGCCAGGCTGACCATAGTTGCTCTTGAATAAGACAGCTGCTGAATACCCAGAGCAGTGACAATGTACAGACAGTGAGAGGGGACCTGGTAAACTCAAGCGGTGGGGGTTGAGCTTTTGTGTGACAGAGGAGAAGCCAAAGGAAAAAGCAACACAAACAAAACCTTATCCCTCCACCCCCTGATTTCCTCCTTCTAAACAGTACCGTAATAAACCAGATGTGCCTGTTATTGCCTTTCTCAGGAGAAAAAAGAACACAAACCTCTTATATGCAGCTTTTCATTCTTTCTTGTCACACACAGACACACACAAAAAGTGGTAAAGGAAACCATTGTGAATGGTTCACTCAAGAGGGATGGCAAAAGATACTTAGGAATATAAAAAAGGAGGCTGTACTGAGCACAGAGACTGCTGGATGCCAGCAGTTGCTGCATTCCCAGGAAATCAAAGAGAATGTATCCTTTTGGGTTATCTCTTATGGCTCAGTCTCCACTGATTAGCTTCCAGACGGGAAGGATTTGTTTTACTTGATGCTATTCTATGATTGTAAAAAACAACACCAGGCTTTAGCTTAGGTACTACAACTGAGACAATATAATTAACTAAATATTTTTTACAGGAAAATGTTGGAGGTTTTGTAGCTCAGCTGAATGTTGAAGGAGTGTCGAACAAAGAGGTTGGACAAAAGGACTCTTTCCCTTGAAGAAAAGCAGGAAAGAGGAGGCACCCACTGGGCCCCAATAACCTGTTTTAGCTGTTGTTTTGCAAACATAGTCCCGCTGTCACATCAGAGTGCAGGTGCAATTGCAGCATTGAAGGAGTCTTTGAGAAAGGCAGGCAGGATTCTTGCTCTGAACACCACCACATACACCAGTAAATGGTTTCATCACCTGGTCACCTTCTCTCACTTCCTCCTTCTCTCCTTTCAGTTTTCAGTCAGCTACCAAGCTCAGTGCTGGGAGTAACCGTATTCATTAACCTTTACAAAAATACCTCGGCAGATGTATTAAGCCAGATGACATTTTATAGGCAGTGAGTGACTTTCCAGGAATGATTCTCTACTTAGTAGTAACCTATTTGATAGCATTTTAGCATTGTTTCTAAGACTTAGAGCCTGAAGAAGAAATGAACACAATTCAATGAAAAAGAATGGAAAATGAACGGCACCAACCTGCCTCTCCACACCAGACAGTAATGCTTCCTCTGAAAAACCACAGATAAGAAACTTCAGCATGCATTACAAAACACATTTTGCTTTTCTAATAAACCTTATCAACTATTCGCTAAAAGCTTGAGGCCAAACCTTAAGTTTTCATTCAGAACTCAAAAATAAAGAGACCAAGCAAGTTCAAAAAGGACTGTGTTTTCTCTTCTTCCCAGTTGGACTTTCACCCTATATCACAGGCTTCTCTTGAAAACCACCAGCCCAAGCCCTCATACAGTCTCTGTGCATCAGCCTTCTGGTGTCCTGCAGCAATTCTTCCCCAGGACTAAGCTATACATGGGCAAAAGACTCCATGGTTTACTGTGACTGTAAAATCTCTCCAGGTATGAATGTTGCTCTCTCAGTGAAGAAATACTGCTCTTTAAAGTTCATTTAAATTTGATTTACTTTAAATAGAGTCATATTATGCCTGACAGATTTCAGAGACCTAAGAGGAAGGATGTAGCCATCTCTTGGAACGAACTCTGAAGAGATTTACCATTTTGTATGGTAACATTAATATTGAGCAGGTAGACCCCAACTTCTCACCAAAATCATTCACAGGTATGATGCAAATTGATAGCAGCCTGGATTTGTGCATGGAATGCCATCTGGATAGCTCGTCTGTGGAACACTTGAGATATGAGCTCTGTTAATGAACTTATTAAAAAGAAAGTCACTGCTCTAGCCCATGGCTCATGGCAGATCTTGAGATTTATCATGAACATGTGAAGATAATATATTATTCAATATATGGATCATAAATATTGTTGGAGAAGAGAAACAATAAACACACACCATTTGGCATGCACCTTTAACCAATGTTGTTTGCAGCTTTATTTTCAACATGAATTTATTCTAACAAGGCCATTCCAGGTGTAGCATTGTATTATATGGTTTCAACACATGGCTGAAAAGCTTCAGCTTTTCATAATCAATGATGATTAGTTTTTTTCTGAAATTCTAGAAGTTCAGCTGTTTGAAGTCAAAGCTAATTTAGTGCAGGAGATTTTCCAGATAGCACCATACTCTCTGGGAGACTGTACTGTACTTGCTGCTGGTGATATAACTGGAATGGGCTGGAAGAGTTTGTAGTCATGGCAAGGGAACACTTAAAGCTTGGCTGAAAATCTTCAGCTATTTAAAAAGCAAATATGCCCCTTCTGCTGGTGTGACTGCATAAAGAATCCCCCAGACAAATGGGAGTGGTAGCCTTTTGGACAGAGAATTAAAAAGCTAGGATGTTAATTATGAGCTAAGATGTAAAGCAGATGAGTTTATAAACAAGGAATCGTTTCTAGTGAGTAGAAGTGCTGAGGGTTAAATTTAATTGCAAACCTCTGATCCTTTTCTTCTGCTTCTGCAATCACAGACTCTCTCCATATGCACTAAGAGCCCAGCCCCTCCCTGACATTAGGAGCTCTCAGTATGTTTAGGGTTTTTATTACAGACTCCTGCAAAAACTTAATGAGCAATAAACTCAGTGTTGTTTCAGACGTCAGCAATGACCGTGACAAGGGTATTCTGACTAAGTTTCCCTGAATCACCCAGTTATTTATCAGTTGACTAGAATAAATATTGACTGTTCTTTGCACTATCTTCTACAAATACAAATCCAACAAAAAACTCAAAAGTCTAAAAAATTTTCAAAGTTCCTAAACTGATTTAGAAAAGAGCTGATTGTTTCTATATTAATTTTTTTTACTAGCTTTCAGATTTCCATAACCAAATAATAGCATCTAGAGAAGATCCTTAAATAAGGAAGACCTTTCAACAGTACAAAAACTTGAGTAGCTGAAGATTATTTTTGTTTGCTTTGCTTTTAAAATGATTTTCCGAAAGAAAAATAAAATCTAGATACTACTTTTTTAGCCATGGCAAACTTTTCTTTCCAGGAAGATGGATAAATATATATACTTTTTTTTTTTTTTCCCCCAAACCCATACTTGCATAGGGAAAAACTAAAGATAATTAAGCTTTGAACATCATCCTAGGTCCATGACTGAGAAATTTCTGCTTCTTTTTCCTATATTTATAAATGATACAGCTTAACTTTTCAAATGCAATTGTTATCTGGGAGGACCCCTCCTTTAGGCACCAATTTGAGGCACCATTCTTTCAGTTTTCCAACATGTCTGTCTTCAGAAACTTCAGTCACAAAGTTTCAAGAATGTGAAAGAACATCAGAAAGGAACAGCTTTCAGTATCTCCATCTGAGCACTCAATCAATGGAAAGGTTCAAAACCACAGAGCACTTAACAATACAGGCTTTTGTTTACTAGCTTTGAACAGAAAACACTGAAGATGATAGAGAAAGCAGCCTTTACCAAAACCACCCATGCAGATCAAACATGAATGCAATCCTTGATGCATGTGACCTCATATACAGCTTCTTCTATTACTGTAATAACAAAACATATGGGTATAAAAAAAGCACAGGTTCATGTGATATTTTTTAATTTCCCCCCTCCCTCTTATTTAGAGGATTTGGAGACTCTGAGGAGCTAAAGCATAAATCCTTGTGCACTTTGGATCAAATTTTCAACCTCTCTCCATGGGCACCAGCATAAATTTGGTCCTTCCATTGCTCTGCTGTTGGCCGAGTTGAATGAACCATCTTCTGCACAGCGGGAAGCTACAGCTTATGGGAGGGGAGAGCAGTGGTGATAGAAAAGGAGATCATGAGAACTCAGCAGGGAGAATAACTAGTGCTACTGTCATGTCATGTCAGGGAGGGTAACTGCTGCTACTGTCATGAGATACCACGCAAAGGAAAAATCAATACAGAATAAGCTCCTTTCCACGGCTCACATACTTCTTTGTGCCCTAAAGCAACATTTAGAAAGGAAAGAAAAGCCAATAAGTAACACCTTCTGGAGTAACAGGATGCAATTAGATGGTCTCTGTTACTCTGAATGATAATCATTTTTGTGATTAATGGTTCTGTGTTTGTGATCAGTGGCTCTATGTCAGGGTGCAGGCCGGTCACAAGCAGTGTCCCTCAGGGGTCGGTCTTGGGACCGGTGCTCTTCAGCATCTTCATCAGTGACACAGATGATGGCATCAAGTGCAGCCTCAGCAAGTTTGCAGATGGCACCAAGCTGAGCGGTGCACTCGATACATTGGAAGGAAGGGAAGCATACAGAGGGACCTGGACAGGCTGGAGAAGTGGGCCCATGTGAACCTAATGAGGTTCAATAAGAACAAGTGCAAGGTGCTGCACTTGGGCTGGGGCAATGCCAGGTATTGATACAGACTGGGGGAAGATCTCCTTGAGATCAGCCCTGCGCAGAAGGACTTGGGGTCCTGGTGGGCGAGAAGCTGGCCATGAGGCAGCAGTGTGCGCCTGCAGCCCGCAAGGCCAGCTGTGTTCTGGGCTGCATGACAAAGGGGCAGCCAGCAGGAGAGGGAGGTGATCGTCCCCCTCTGCTCAGCTCCTGTGAGGCCCCATCTGCAGCGCTGCGTCCAGGCCTGGGGCCCCCAGCACAGGAAGGATGTGGAGCTCTGGGAGCGGGGCCAGACGAGGCACTGAGATGAGCAGAGGGCTGGAGCAGCTCTGTGTGAGGAAAGGTTGAGGGAACTGGGCTTGTTCAGCTTGGAGAAGAGAAGGCTGTGGGGAGACCTCATGGTGGCCTTCAGTGCTTGAAGGGAGCGGATAAACAGGAGGGGGAACAGCTGTTTGTGAGGGTGGATGGTGATAGGACAAGGGGAATGGTTTTAAAGTGAGACAGGGGAGGTTTAGGTTGGATATTAGGAGGAAGTTTTTCATCAGAGGGTGGTGAGGCACTGGAACAGGTTGCCCAAGGAGGCTGTAGATGCCCCATCCCTGCAGGCATTCAAGGCCAGGCTGGATGTGGCTCTGGGCAGCCTGGGCTGCTGGTTGGTGATTGTACACATTGCAGGAGGTTGGAAACTAGATGATCATTGTAGTCCTTTTCAACCCAGGCCATTCTGTGATTCTATGATTCTATGATATAGTCACTTTTAGCCTTAGAAATCTCTGAAGGTATTTATCAAGTTTTGCTTCTGATTTACAGGTGAGAAAAGCAGAAGACCAACAACAAATTCCACTAAGCTTATAAATGATGAAACCTAGCAAAATATATATACTTTTTTTATACACACCTGTCAAACCCAATAAAAGTTTTTCAGTGTTAATTAAAAGAAAAATGTAAATGCACTACTTGAACGTGTCAGACCAATGTTTTCTGTCTCTACTAGCTCCCCTCCAAACAGCATGCATCTGCTGAGCTTTAGCTAAGGTTAGGCTTCTAGGAGGAAGACTGCTCTTTCTTTGATGCACAAATATATCTATGGAAATTTTGGAGGCAAATGAATACAGCTCGTCAAATTAAAAGTATGCATATAATTCCAAGACATTACATGCACAAATACAATTCTTTAATAAAACGCAGGCTTGAACAAAGCATTTAATAAAGATCAGACACCAAAAATTCTTTTAATGTTTTCAAAAACAATTTTAATCTCATGCTTAATAAGATGCATTTTGCTTCTCTAAAATTCCAGTTTCTTCCAGACAGACTCACTTAAAAAAGAGGAGAAGAAACTTCACTGGCTTCAAAGTTACTGCAGCTGCACAGCCCAGCTGGAGGGAGACGGCAAGCTACACTTCCTGTCCACTCTTGTAGGGCTGGAGGAATCCAGCACTGTCTCTGACTGGTAGATGGTGGAGCACACAAAGCTAAGAGCTGAGGGAAGGATAGGACCCCTCTGCTGCTCTCCTGGATGCCTGGTTACAGGCTCTACTAGATCCTATTAAAATCAGCGAAAGCCCATCCATTTACCACAGTACAGTATTTAGTACCAGGCCCCCATGTAAGTAGGTGGAACTTTAATTAAGGAAAGGGAAAAAAAATGTTAATTTCATTATTAACTCCAAAGGGGAAAACTCACTTAGATGAAAATCTTGTTTTCTAGTGTCACAAGCAAAACTGCTCTGTAAGTGTCACCAGTCTACCCACCCCTCCCTTTCATGTGAACCTGGTGGGTGAGGGGCTTATTGTGTTGGAGCAGAGAACAGAACACTTCTGTCCCTGCCCTTGTACAGAGCATCAGCAAAGCCAAGGCAAGAATAAAGTGGACAATAAGTAGCTTAACACCCTAAATAGCAAAACTTGTAATTTGCTGATAGATGAGACAAGAGAAACAAGTTACAGAAAAGGAAGTACCTTAAACAAACATTCAGTGGCTACTCAAATAGCTGAATTTATATTCAGAGTGAAAACTCTTATTCAATTGTCTCAGAGACTTTCAATAGTCCTCCAAACATCAAGGAATGAATGAAATAAAGTAATTATGATATTTTTTGTAAACTCTGGCCTGAGATGGCAAGGCCATACAGTTCCTTCTGAAATCAAAGAAAGCAGAGAGTATTTATCACCTCAGAAACTTTTAAGGATGCATTTTTGCCTTTGGTTTGACATAAACCAAGGACAATATTAAACTCAACAACTGAATTCCCACCAGCTTATTTAATCATGAGACTATTCACTGCTCTGTATTCCTAGAGCCTTGGATTTCTGGACTGCAGCTCAGATACAAAGCCTGTGAGAGCAAATCTGATGCCTATCAAATTAAAACAAAAGATTTGTCTTATAAGTTTAATAACACCCACTTCATCAGAAAGGGTTCTGTGCTAGTGAATGTCACACAAGTCACCTTGTAAATAAAGTATTTTAGTTTGTAAATTTCTATAGAGCAAATAATAGATAATCTATAGTTTCTATCTAACAAGTTGTTTCCAGATAACATTTGCATTAAAATTTTACTTTTTTTTCTTCCTTTAAATGCATTGAGCAGATGGACAACAGAAAACATTAATCAATATTCTTGCTATCAGCCATGAAATAAGCCCACAGGGCAAGCACTCTATTAAATTGCAGCACCAACATTTTTTCTAATATACCCCATTAATGTTGTGCTGGATGTCTTTCTTTGGCAGTTCAGAATAACATACAGACACAACCCTGGGTTATATTCCAGGGCTTTTACCTTGCGCTGGAACTTCTTGCATACAGCTTGACACTACTTAATTTAAAAGTTTTAATTTATTTTCTCAAAAACAATAATGTTCTCTAAACAATGGGCTGATAAATAATGTAGCATTATTTATCTCTTGGGAGATGGCTGTGCTTAATATCACTTGACCACACTCAAAAGAACACATGAATTTTCTATCATTTCATCATTGCATCTGGTTTAGTAAAAACAATCCGGTCCCTTCCTGAAGTCTGAAGCCTGTCATTTCCAGGAGACATTCAAAACTTAACCAAGTTCTTGCATAATAGATGGGATGAGTTATGTCTTAAGCGGGTGTGCAGCTTGATACTGTACCAATATATTTTTTCCATCATTGGCAATTGCCATTTGCACAGAAATAAAACTTCCAAATGAGTAAATGTTATCACCAGACATCATTCCCTGAGATACAACCTCAGGAATTATGTTTTCCTCTTCCAATGTGAAAAGATGTTCAGCATGCAGCATCTCTGGAAGCACTGTGGACGGTGTGTTCTTTTGTTAATGTGAGAAACATTTAAAAAAATGACAGGGTTTGCATTTGATTGGTAAAATTTATTTCTCATCTTCTTGCATACATGTAGACACTTTCTCTGAGAAAACTGATGACTTATTATTACAAGAGCACTACAGCAACTGGATGAAATACCAAGACCAACTCTAGGAATAACATAGTGGCATTGAACAGGTAGTAGAAGTTCTATTACTGGTGATTTAGATGGCTTTTGAAGATATAAAATTGAGAAAAGAAGTTCAAGAATGCTGCTTGTCACAGCCTGCAATTCAGAAAGGCTATTTCTGCACACCCCCACAACCATCTTAGCCTCTAAAACTTCTTCTGTGAGAGTTTAATTAGTAGGTGGGCTTAAGCGTTTATTTCTAAGACAATTAAAGCTGCCCTAAAAGAGACAGAGTCTCCTTCTTCATGTCTAAGATCCAGCAGTCATTCTGGCCTTTGGTGCAATCAGCGATGAGGGGAAAGGCTAACCTTGGAGTGGTGCAGCCTAGCCCACTCCCTTGGGACCACCAGGGCCCCACAAAACCTGTTCTTTGGCGCAAAATTACTGAATCCAGTCTCTTTCTTTATCTCCAACAATAAGCAGAAAAAATTACAAAACTGAGTATTTACAAAAATTAAATGCTGTGATTTATCTCATGCACAAACTTTTTTTCTATGGTTCACCTGTAAGTGCTTGGCTGAATTACCCACATTTGAACAGAGGCACCAAAACTGTAGGCTGTTGTGAAGGGATGCCAAGGAAAGCGTGGCTCATTGCCATTTCTCACCAGTGTCTGTGCAACATACTTGACAGACAATCTGCCTTATGGTTTCCAAGATGTTACTGTCAATAGCCTCTACACCCTCCCAGTTCTACATCTTTAAGATTTAGTGCAACCATACCTGCAGTAGAGGATAATTCAATCAAAGACACAAATTTGGCACACTTCTGAAGCAGTATTCCTATATATAATAATACTGTCACATCATATCTCATTGAGAGTTTGAAGAGTAGAGAGTAGAAGCACACTGAGAGTTTGGAAGAGAAGAGAGGAGGAAAGGAGGAGCATTTCAATCTCCTCACACTTAGTGCAATACCCCCAAACCCTCAGCTCACTTTCCCAAAGCTTGCTTAAGAGCACAAGTCCCACAGCCCAGCGATGATGCAGGAACCCGAGGATGCTGGCTGCAGCCCCAGGAGCAATGCAGGAGCTGGGCCAGTAATAGGGCAGCTGCTTGCTCACAGCTCAGCAGTCAGGAATGCAAGCTGCAGGCCGCCAGGGGATTAAGTGGGCAGAGTGCAGGTGGGGCAGTCACATGCAAATATAGTTTCTACAAGCAGCTATCAGCTGCAGATGCACGAGTTCATAAAGGGCTTTGGGATTGCTTTGTGTGAATAATATACATTACATACACATATTGTTTCAAATACATGTTAGCTTTCATGGAGGAAACGCTTTCTGCTCTAAACTCAGCCAGAGTACAGTGGGAACTATCCTCAAAGCCCTGCCAACCCCAAGGTCAGCCTGCATCGCTGGGATGAAGCTAAACATCGAGCGCACAAATGAAAATTTGCATGAGCATCCTTGCTGGCCATCAGTAGGGGAGAGTGAAGCAGCCTGCTGCAGTCTGAAACCTGCATACTTCTTTGCGGTCAGTGGAATTCCAGATACATGGGAATGACAGTGAAATCCAGGAGGGAGAAACCTTGGTGAATCTTCGCAATTAACAGCCTTGGCTTAACAGGCTTCAGCAATAACCAGGGAGGAGTAAACACATAAGGGATAATTCTTGTCTCTATATATGTTTTTTTAGCACACATCTCATTCTTTGTCCTAATTAATACCACAGGGTGTCTACTACCTGCAACAGAAACATTGCAGAACAGATGCTACAATCCCACACTTCTTCTACTTTTGTTTTAAAGAGAGCTGAGAACTGTAATTTATACTTCCAAACAGTACAATGACTCTAGAGAGAAAGAAAGACTAGAATTCTTTACTCTTCGGCTCATCAAACAGCTTCTTCACAGGAGAACACAAACAGCAGTAATGTAACACTTCAGAAGAGGACCTGAAAATCAGCTCTGCAAAAGCTTTAATTTAGCATAAAGGAGCAGACTGAATCTTCTCTTTCACATGCATCATACAATGGAAGATTTCACTCAAGTGCCAGCTGATGTGGTAATCATGGGGGTAGCTCAGAACAGTGCATTTACTTAACTTTACTGTAAATCTCATATAGCTGTAGATGTTCCACTCTACCACAATATGCTCTGTAATGCAGTGGTACCTTTGCAAAATAATGACCTCAGATTTTATTTCTAAACAAAAGCACCTGGCAAGTTGTTCAAAAATCACACCAAATTTTTCTTTGTTTGATGTGATAGCCATATGTTTGATCCACTCTCTGTCTGAAAGCTGGGGAAATATGTCGGGTATAGTAACTGTGCAAGTCCTTCCTAAAAAAAGAACCAAAGGGCTCTTCTCAATATTGTATACAATATTATATATGATATTGCATGCATTACCACTTTGACCTTCTGTGCCAAATCTGCTTGCTTTGTTGTTAAAAAGAAAGGACTTGTTACTAACCAGATTCAAATTACTACTGATTTATTCTTTGCTATCTCAAATCCATACTTAATCCAGCTTAATGAATGGATTCTGAAGAGAAGTTTTCAAAATCAGTGAATATTTTCTCAGTGCAATTACTATGCATATATACTGTATGGTAAAGTCAGTGTTGGCTGCTTTTACTGAATGACATCTTATAAGCAAACAGAATGCAGCTAGCAACCAAAACACTCATTGGAGTTTAACATCCACCACTTAATCAAAATTTATCACAATATTGCCAGCATGTTTCAAAGTAGAGGAAAGAACGGCAGAGATAAGGGCTTGTTCGGTGATTAATAAAGAAGTTCTCTTATCTGATTATCCTGCTTGTGAAACATACTCAAGTATAACAGACTTTTAATATCTGTGACTTCTGGACAGCCGTATTTGTGCACGCTTCTTCAGTTAGCATTGCAAGAAATTATCTGTGCTGCTGTATCAAAGCATGCATGCATTCCTCTATCAGTCCCTCAGGGAAGCGAGTCTCCAGAGCTCTGATGAGAAGATAGTGTGGGATGCTTTACTGCCAAAGCTTTTTCCCTGTTGTTATTGTTAGGGGAAAAAAAAGAGAAAGGAAAAGTTTCCAGCTGAAAATATGTATGAGTGCAATGTGTAATGGCAATGCCAAGCAACAGCAGCCTCCCCCAGCTTGGCCAGAGCAGCACTTGGGGGGGGGAGGGGAGGGCTCAAGTGAGCAGTGCAAGCAGTGAAAGCCTAAATAAACTTTGACCATTAGATAACAGGGATATTATTGCTCTGTACGACTTCCTGAATGGCCTAGAAAAACAGAGACAGTTCTTGTTCCCGCCTGAAGGAAAGGAAAACAAGGATGAGTGCTAAGTATGCAGACTGAAAACTCTGATTATTTCCTTCCTGCCTTCTTTTTTCCTCATTTTTTTAAAATTTGACTTTACTTTCTTCTCCTTAAAAACTGCATACACCACCAAAACCATGAGGACTCCCTTCTCATGCAATCCCTCAAAAGTTTCCCCTGCCTATTGCCTCTCTGCACAAAGTTCTTTCATTCTTTCAGAACTTTAATATGGTTATTGCTTACTGAAGTAATCTCAGCAAGGGTTACTTGCTGCTTTTAATCCTTATGCTTGCATATATGATATTGCTGGTGTGCTAAAGCTGTTAGAGCCATTAAGATGATTATTACAGTTCCTCAGCTCAAACCATATGTTCCAGACATATGTTTTTTTTATATATTCCATGTGTTTTTATATTCCCTGTTTCACATTGAAAACAGTGAGCAGTAGGTGACTCTCAACACCAGGTTTGGAATATAATACATCTTAGATTCACAGTCCCAGATGACCCTCCTCTTCCAAATCACTAAAAATCTGTTTTCCCTTCCAACTCCTTCTGGTCAACTGAACGTTCCCTACCTTCTGTAAGCTCCTTCCCTCTGGTTGCTTGGCTCCATAAATGCATAGAAGTTGTTAGAAAATGAAGCACGTCACCAAAATGCCTCTCACATCCGCATCCCTAAGGCTGCTCACTGGCTTTTCTATTGAAAATGAACTTCCCATCCAACAATTTCTGCTGCTGCAATCAGACCATGCCTGTATTTTTCACTTACTTCCTTACTCTTAGATTTCTTCAAGCTCCTGTCTAAGACACTCCAATTATGCAAGTTTTTTGTTCTTCCCCAGCTCCTCACTACTCTGTACTTTCTCTATTGGTGCATGCTTTTCTCAATTCTTTTCCAGTAAACCATTTGAAAGCCATTCTTTCGCAGCACTGAATGGGAAATCACAGACAGCACCTTCTCTTTGGCAGAGGAAGGGTGTGCTAGACTTGCTCAGGACTCCTTACAACACAACACCTTCTCAGTTTTGTGCAGCACAAACTGGCCACCAGCCTGACTGGTGCCAACCACTGAACAGGAACAGCAAACTGGAAAGCACTGATCTGCTGCCGAAGCTAAGGAGACAGCCTGTAAAACAGAGTTGCAATGACCTCCAATCTCCATGCACCCTGAACTGAATAGAAAATCCACGTGGAATACAGACATTCATGTTACAAACAGCAGATGAAAGAGGTTGAGTATTAACAATTGATATCTAAAGAGCCGACCAGAAGAAAAAAGAGAAAAAACAAACCACAAACACCCCAAAAGTTTCTATTTAATTCTATTGGTGTTGATATGTTGTTTCTCACTTGAGCAGGTAGTAGGTTAAAGAACCAGAAACACGGAAGACAGAAAAGAAGCCCCAAGTCTTGGAGACTGCATGAAGCATCAGGATGGTAAGGCAGGTAGAGTAGAAAGAACATATTTCTGAAATGCACAAGTGAGTCTGTGGCAGATGAGATGAAAATTAGTCTTGAACAGATTTCTGGTGCAAATAATCATGATTTCTCACAACTCCTTTCTTGTATTTCCCAAACTTTTTTCTCCTAAAACTTCTGCCCTTGGATGAACACCTAGAGAGGAAAAGGGAAAAAGCTGAATAACAGCAATTTTACACTTTTATTTTAGTAAACCTCCAGCATCAGTAATGACATTCACCAGTCATTAGCTCATCCAAAGCTAATTTCCAGCAGGACTGGAAATAGTGATGTTACTTTAACTTGGCTTAAAAAAGAGTCAAAGTTTGTTTCCTCTGGTTTCAACATTTTCCTAGGAACAGTTAGTTAATTCAGGTTAGCGTCTTAAAGTTTAGTTCCCAGGAAGGCTATTATGAAATAAACAACAGAGTTCACATGTAAAAAGACAGATATCTTTCAGGCCAAAGCAAAGATAAAGCAATTCCAGAAACCCCTGAAATGACCAACTAAACAGACGTGAGGATGGTGTCAGAAGTGACTGACATGTTTCTGAGCCCTTCAAAAATAAACCTTTTTGTAGGAAATACATAAATAAATAGAAATTTAAAAAGGAAGCCAAGGTAGCTGGTATTGCATTCTGTAGTTTTGATTCAAGCATGAGGTTTGTAAGACTTTGTGCAGTATCTGCCTACAAGGCAGACAGGCCACAGACCTACGGTGTGGGATGAAAAGAGGAAGGAGCCAGAGCCAGAAGCTCTGGTGGACACTGCAGGGCACAGATTAGCATCTAATGCTTGGCCATTACATGGTGTAGTGCATGCCTTTTGTTCTCATGATACCAGATGATACTGTGCCCTGCAAGCACAGTAACAAGAACTCCAGGACGGAGTGACACTCATCGCCAGGAAGATGCATAACACCAATCCAATCCAACACTCCCATCTTTGCTCTCTAGCTTGCACCAGATTTATCTCCTACTAGCTGTCTGATAAAGTCCTCTAAGAAACAAGTTTGCCCTGTCAACTTCTGTGTGCATCTAGTGGTGGCTCAGCCCAAACTATGGGTTGCAGCAAGACAAGACCTGTGCTTTCAGGGCTATGGACCTCATCTGGGCTGCTCTGCAGGCAGGCAGATGAGACTACAGTTCAACCAAGAAAAAGGCCAATCCAAAAATGATGGGGCCAGAATATAAGCACACTAGAAGTTAGCTGTATTTATCTTGGCTGAGAAGTTGCATTTAAATTAAAGCTACTAAAGTACTAACCTTGACTTTTGCCTGTGTTGTTCCCAAGCATCATATTTAACTTTCTTCTCTGAAGATGGACTTCTTGGAAATCCTCCATAAAGATGAAATCATATACCAAGTGTGAGTGCAGTGCAAGGGTTGGTGCCTGTTGCCACATATTAAATGATTATCAGGAACCGCTGCCTTGGTGGCTGTCCATTTATTCAAGTTTGGAAGGAATATTCCCATTAAGATTGCACAGCAGATTTAACTATTTCGAATTTAGAGCATCACCACAAAGACAAAGTTTGGAAGAAAATAACATCAGAAAGAGCTATGTTTGCAGCAAGAGTCATATTTTCTTGATAGAAGCATTTCAGTGCAATAAAAATATAACAAGACAGAGACATACCATGTTCTGTTTCTATCAGGCCTCCACAGGCAAGTGACACTTGTTGCAGTCCATCAGTAAGGTGGTTTTTTTTCTTTGATTTTGTGGACCTTCACATGCATATTAAGTTAGAATGAAATTTATTTAAAGTGCAATAGGAAGAATATTCTGACACTGTTAAGTAACTTTAAAAGGGGAAAAAGTATTAAAACATTTGAATAGCTAACAATATTTTTTCTAGTTGAATGCATTTACTTCTATGCTCATCTAAATGAAAAGAAGGTACCCCTATTGAGTTCTATTAGTCTGTATAGCTAAGGAACTTAGGCAAAAATGAGTGAATGAAAAAAAACAATCTCAAGTGTTACTCCAATTTCTTGTTTCAAGCTATTTGACCAGCATGTTTTCCTTTTCCTGTGTTCACCCTACTGAAGCAGAGCCAAGGTGTTTTCTTTCACAGGGGTAATCATTGCTTTACCTGGGAAATTCCAGCAAATAAAGTTGGATCCCAGTTCCAGTTTTCACTGAGTGATATTATTACCAGAATGAATGAAAGGAAAATAAAGAAACAAGGTTGAAGTGCAAAACTAAAAGTAAGTTTCTGAATATGAAATCATAATGGGAAGGTCTGCAGAAGTCCACCATACTCCATTTACTGGCTGTACTGAGGCTTCCTGTGAACACAGTGATGCCCATAAACTGCTGAGAGCCCAAACCTGAAACGGTTCCATCTACAGCATCAAATTGCAATAACAGCTAAGAAAAGCCACACCGTACATCCTCTTCTAGGAAACAGCATTTAGAAAAACACAGACACAGTTATTGCTAAGAAATGACCGCTGAATAATACATTTGAAAGTTTCAGTGAGAGATACAAGTTGGATACCATGCTGGCCTATGCAAAGACTCTGGAGGTACCGTGTTAAGACTGACTTAATTTAGTCTTCTCCTTTAAATGCTTTCCCACTGAAGACACTTCATGTCAACCAGCAGGATAAACACATCACTTGAAGTTTAAAGCACAAGAATGTCATAGCTCCACCTAGCATTTCCAATTCTACAACAAAATGATGCTGCACAACATAAAATGCAGGATTTTTTTCACCCTGCTAGAGCATCACTGCCTCCAGCCTCTCAAGGACCCTATCTCCCCCACTCTTCCCTCCAAGCCTCTACTTATCCCTAGCCCAAATCAAAGCATTGGTTTTTTTTCCATGCCCAAGACTTTAATTTCCTCAAACACCTCTTTCAACCTCTGCCAGTGGAACTTTCCTATTCTAACAGCTAAAAAACACCTCTTTCTGAGATACCCCAGGAGAAAAGTAGCTAAAATGTAGTAGTTAATGAACTGGACTGAGAAACATTACCTCTGTGCTCCAGCCTACACCCCATCATACATCTCCTGCATGACACTGGCTAAGTGAACCACCTTCACAGACTCAGGCACAGAAGAGCGAAATCAAAATTAGATTCATTAATATTTGCAAAGCACTCACTGATTATAGCTGGGTAATGTGATAAATATTTTATTATAGAGATGACCAGCAGAGCTGTAACTCTTTGCCTCAGTAGCTCTCTGAAATAAGCATCTGCCCTGAAAACCTCGATTTGCTCCAGCGATGCCATACTTGTTGGGGATGGGCAGGGAGGAACTGAGAGACCAAAATCTCATATTGTCTTGCTAAACAGGCTCAGCTAAGAAACTTAAAAATTGCTAGAGAACTGTGCAAATCCATATCAGCATGGTGTTAGTGCATGACTGCAACAGAGCATACAAGCTGCAAACCTTGTGAAAGTCTGATGAGATGGTGAAGTAAAAAAACAAACTACAGACTGTTAAATTAAAAAGAGCTTGTGTGGGCAAGTCTGCTTCATTACTTCAGGTTTTTGTAGCAGGAAAGATGCCATTATGAAGTGGTTAGAGCAAGTTAAACACCTTTTAAGTGTTATAACAATTAGTGGATTATGAAAAAAAAAAAGCTGGCATTTGTTTAAAAAAAAAAAGTTGTCTTATTTAACTACAAACACACAGCGTTTAAAGCATTAATAACTGCCTATGCCACTCATTCTTACACACTTACATGCTTTTCAAATTGCATTTGGTAAAGCTTGTTCCATCTGTTTTCCCACACTCCATCAACACATGTAAGAGAAGCAGGCACTACCGATGGTACAGTTGTATTTAGTTCAGAACTTTCTGCTTGCATACCAGAAATTCAGTGCTAATTCAACATGCTTTGTGGGCACTCAAGCTATGAAGGATGGGCTTGGAAAGGGGAGGGGAGAAAGGAGGTTTCACTCATCACAACACACACACTTCCAGATGAACAAGTGCACAGGTAGGATTTGTGCTTTGTCAAAGTCCGGTTGTGCCCACTGCCTTTAGACTCCAGTACAAACCTGTTGCAACACAATGATATCATGCCACAGGAATTGGATAAGTGGCTGCTAATCTGCTTGCTAACTTCAAACAAACAACCAAAGAAACACATATATTTTCTTTTAAAACCCATCCAACAGTACAAAGAGAAGTCTGAGATTCATCACAAGTCCCAGGCCAATCACTAACTTGCATGAAAACGGGTACGGTGATACCTGTAAGCAGCTCTCCTCAGGTGCTCTCTAGGCAGAGAGGCCTGAGGAAGATTTCAAGATCAGGATCAGCCTATGTCGAAGTCTTGGAAGGAACAAATGGTCTGAGTGTAGCCCCAGATGTGATGGTGAGAGCTCTTTGTATAGAGAGCCAAGGTCCACAATGGGAAAAAGTGCACAGCCTGAAAATGAGGATGTATGACGAAGCTGTAGCTTTCCTAGGTGAATTCATTGCAGGAAAGTGACCCTGCTATCCTTCTGCTCACCAGTCCCTGCCTGCTCTTATAAAGCTGTGTGCCTGCCACTCTGTTGCCCCAGCACAACTGTTTGAGAAATCATGCTCCGTGAACGGGATTAACAGGTCTGGCTTTAAAAAAAAAAAAAAAAAAAAAAAAAAAGTTTTTAATTGCCAGTCTATTTTTAAATTCTCCAGTGTTACACAACATGGCAGGTTTAACTGAGGGGGTGGCACATATTAGCACAAGGCAAGGGCAAGAAGAGAATGAGGATGCTCTTAGCAGGCAACAGCAGGGAAGGTTTTGTCAAATGATATTTATGGTCTCAACTTTCTCTCCCATTAGAGTTTACTCTGTCTGCTTTATCTATCATTACTTCTTGGATAGCCTTGCTGTGGAGACAGTACTATTAATTTTTCATAGTTCTAAATTTTGACTCATGAAAACATTCAAACAAAGAAATCTACCAGCTCTGGGAAGCAAGCCAAGCAGAGATATAATTTTTTATTTTTGTTCTTTTTTTTTTTTTTTAATTGGTTCTATGATTTGTGTCAGGAGGCACTACATCAGATGCTAGCCGTGCACAGATCAACCATCATTTGTACGATCATATTGTCTAAAAGTATCTGGAAAAAAGCCACTGAGTTTGGTAAGCACAGACAGAGTAAAGATATAATCAAATTAAATGGCCCTTACAAGCAGTTTTGGGTGGAAACAGCTATCACTTAAATCCTTCGTATATGAAGCTTTGGAGGCATTTACCTGCTGCTTTTGCTTATCAGAAGTGACAATAATGTTCAAAATCCAGAAAGGAAAACATTCTGCCTCACTGAGTTTCTTTTTCCTAATGCATTAAGGTAGGTGAGCTGCTGAGCATTTAGAGATGTCAGAGATTAGAATGGAAATTTAAAATACCCTCTCTGTTAACAGATGAATTTCTAGTGATACAGATAGGATGCTATATACATTCACTATTAAACACACAGGCAGTAGTCACTTGCACATGCTCTGGCTGCCATCCAGATAGAAAATTCCATCAATCAATGTAAGAGTAAAAACCTGTCCTCATGCAAAGCTTAGATTTAAAACATAGTGTTTTTCCAGTGTAAAGCTCTTGCACGGTAGCACAGTAAATTCTAATGAACCAATGGCTTGTGCTGCAGAACTAAAGGTTATTGTTTCAATATACAAGTTCATGCTTGATTGATTAATTCCCGGTTGTTGCCTAGTACCACTATAAAAAGTATGTTCTGGTAGCTTATACCAGGGTAAAACTTTAAGAAAAAAGTTCCCCATTCAGCTTCTACTCTTCCTGGGAAAGCCCTCATGCAAGTATATATACAGATTTCAATATCTGGCTTAAATTATAATCTACAAGTCCTATCCAACTGCAAAACTCAATTCAGCAAAGCCAAATTTAAACCCAAAGGTTCAAAAACCCAAAGGTTTTGCAGCTTATAGTTAAACTAAAGCTAGTGTTCAAAACCTACGTCCAAATGACTGAAGCATCATGACATTCTGATTGAATGATGAATTTTATTTTCCTCAGTCTCCCCCACCTGGACCTCTTCCTGTGGCAGAAGGAAATACTTGGAGCTTCATTAACTTTGAATCAGCCTCCCAGAAAATCCCTGCACTTTGTGGACTTTCCATACCATGCAGTGTGGTAGTGCTTAAGCAACAGCAAATCTCCAGCTTCACTCTGTTTATGCTGAGTGGCATGGAAACTACAAGTAGATTAAATGACTTTATTTGGTGTCACTGTGATTTTTTCCCCATTGTTAGTCCTTATACATACAATAGGGGAGGAGGAAGCTTTGCAAAGGTGGGAGATGTTACAAGGTCTTCAGCTGTTCTGTTGCTACTTGCAGCCAGTTTTAAGGTTGGAGTAAAGTGGAAACATGTTATAATGTGACTCAGTCAGAGAAGTTTTCTCTGAACAGCCTGCAAGTAAATAAAGCCACAAAGACCATGAGTGTAAATGGCAACAGAAGACTCTGAAGAAGCAGAATTACTTCGTGGTGAAAGATGAGCTCATTGAAATGAAAATCCAGAAAGATGGGCTACAGATCCCATTAATAGAGCAGTAATAATTAAAAGAACATTTCAGAGCAGTGTTTCATTCAGTTTTGCTTGTGAAAAGTGCAGAATCTACAAGCAAACTGGATCTCCCCATCTGCTTCCATTGTCTGCCTACTATGTGAGATACCATTAGAAAACATCACTCATAGCAGCAACATTCAGCTGCTCACACTTTGCCCTATGTAAAGCTGTCCATTTTACATCATTTAGAAAGGCAACAATAGAACGCACCCCTGCAACTCCTCTTTCAGCCCCTGTGATCACACTATTAACTTCTGCGTGAAGAGGTAGAAGGTTTATTGCAGGAGGAAGCCAAAGCAGACTGCTGCAGCCTTCTGCCAACTTCAGCTCCAAGCAGCCCTAAACTTTGGCCACGTTCATAGTAGCAAGGAATTGCTGAGAGTTTTGCTTTCGTAACGTCAAACAGGTTCTAATTTGCAGGAAAAGGAAAAGGCTACCAAGCAGCACAGGGGAATTTTATTCACCGCTATTTGTCTCCCTAAACCTAGCACTTGCCTGAAAATGTATCACTTTATCTATCTCATTCACAAGCAATTTGTTACGCTGCTTCAAACTTCAAAAAGCATATTGATTCCAGAGCCAAAACTGCAGCTGTCAGCAGTGCAGACTCATGCGATCTGTTAAACACATTCCTCGAAGGTGGTTTGTATCCTCTGCTCCCATTTCCTGTGGGAAAGGCAGCAGCCACAGGCTCTCACTCACAGTCCTCTGGGAGGCTTCGCTGTGGGGTCTATGGCAGCTAGGCCCCAGCCTGCCTCGCAGTGAAAGCATGCAGCAAGCTGATGCTGAACCTCAAGTGCCACTGCATGGATCAGGCCAGCCACATCTGTGGCAGGGACAGCAAGCTCAAGGGCTGCTGGGACACCAAAGTTTGAGGGAACAGAGCTTGATCTGTCAAGGATTACAAATGTCAGTGCTGCGGTGGCAGAGTTGTTTTTGTCTGCTTGCTGCAGCTACCTCAGCAAACTGTGGCAGCAGCAGGGCCTGTGGGCTCGCTCTCGTTAAGAACACACCATGAGTCTCAAACGCTACGGAACAGTTCCATTCCTAGATCCTCCATTCCTGACATGAATTAGTATCAGTTTCAGACACGGTAGCCAGGTGAAAATAGGTGCAAGAGATCCTGTTGACTTCTCACAGCCAGAACTCTGGCTGGCACAGGTTGTCAGAGTGCCCCTGAGAAGCTGTGGTACAGAGCTGATTTGCACCAGCCTTGCCAATAACCCTCGTAAGGATTTGGAAGGAGCTCCCTGTGAATTAATAAGCTGAGAGATTTTAAGGCAAATGAAGGAGAATAGCTCTTCTGTCTGACTTACATCATCTCTGAAGAAGAGGAGGAGGAAAGGTGAGCTGGGTTGGTGAGCTGGAAGGTTGCAGAACAAGAGCAGGTGCTGGCCTGAGAGAGGTGTCGCAAACCCCAACCAGCTCAGAATACAGAAATGTTGCCATCTAAACTAGCATTTCTTCATACCAGATACATTAATAATATCAAACAGTGCATGCAAGGAAAATCCACATCATTCTCAAACAGTTGCCTGCTTTCTTCCCTTCAGCACTGAAGTCAAAGGTGAGGCAAAGTATTTCTATCAGAATGATCCCACTGAAGGTGGAAAGTGTGAACAAGTGACACACGGGACAATTTTGTGACTGTCAAAGCCTTAAGAGAGATTTTATGGCTTTGTTGTAATGAACTTCTCCCTAAGCACTTTCGTCTTTCAACACTTGAAACTGCTGTTAGCAATGAAGTAAAGTCAAACAAGAAAGTTTGAACCTAATGTTCTCTCAGCAGAAAGGGCATTAGGTGGCACCTTGCATATTAAAGCAGACCTGCAAAACTTATGACACTCTCTGCCAGATATGCAGTGTATAGTCAACCCTTCTGAGAACTGGGCAGATTGCCCTTGATTAATTTTACTGTCATATCGCAGAGCTATTCTTCATCTTCTTTACAAGACCTGTCATGGATACCATAATAACCATGAAACTTTCAAGAGCAAACGGCACTTTATAAGACGAGGTATTTGAACTGCAGCTCTTTTTACAAAACTAACTCAGTCACAAACATGAGCTTTCGCCATAGAAAATCTCATATTTAACATGAAAAGCTACAGGGTGCATTTCTAAAAAGGCACATCAGCGCACAAATGAATCTATATCATAAAGTAGATGATGTTGAAACACTAAGTGCTGCCAAAAGGCCCTCTCAATTAAGGGAGAACAACTGCACACTTCTGCAGAGGCAAGGGTATACAGACGAGTAAGTATTGCAAATATATGCAACTGTTACTATATAAATTCCATTGTATTAGTCATCATGTTCTTCTGGGTATTAAAATCCTTTTCTATAACGAACTGAAACCACAAGCTTCTCCCATTCTGTAAATAGGTCACAGGATACTTGGAAATTCAAATCCTTCATCCAGCAGTACTATGTGCAGCAGCTACACCAAAGAAACTGCAGGAGAAAAACATATATTTAATTTCTTAGATCTGGCTGGGCTTGGTTTGTTGGTTTTGCTCACCTTTGTACACTTGTGCAAGCGAAGAGAGATCTAGTACAGGTCATGTGTCTGCTATTCTTAAACTCCAGAAAGAAAAACATTTTTATTTTTCTAAACAAAGCAAGTACTCTGATCAAGTGACTTGATTTCCAGAACAGTCGTACAGAGAGATGTATAGGCAACAGCTGGAGCTGGGAAATTACAGTACCAGGTTATGAACGAGGGCACATACTTCCTGAGAGTTTTGTGGATACTGGGAGTTTATGTGGAAAACATACTTGGAAGCAGTTTCCTAGATTGATCAATGCAGTAAAATACAGTGGCATCTCTTTTAATATATTTTCTGCCCTGCTATGTATACTTTTCATATACTATACTTACAGTCATGTTATATAAAGTACTAAATTTATTTAACTAAGTTTCTGTACAACTGAAATGCTCTCTCTTGGTTGCTTCTGACTAATTTTGGTTAAAGCTCAATAGTAATGCACATCAATATGCCTTCTGCACACCTCACTGGAGAGCGTCCTGTCGTCCTGCCAGGTTAGGTTGCCTAAACACCCTTTTCTTAAAAATCGCAGTTGAGATTCATTTAAAAAACTCTTCCTCCTCCAACTTTTGCAATTTGTTAGTTCTCCATAATTAAACCAAACAGGAAATTTTTCCGTTCAGCATTGGGCTTTTGTTAATCAGGAAAACAACGACAACAAACAAAACAACAAAACAAAACAAAACAAACAAAAAAACCCCCTTTTTCTTGTGTATGCCTTTCCGCTTTTGCTGAGACAGTCCCAGCCTTTTCATGTGCACAGCTGCTGCAGGGTTATTCAGGGTCAGCTTGCATACGAAGCAAAGGTTTCCTCTAGTCATTAAGGGGAAACATAGCCATGGCTGGCTAAAGGGAAAAGAGAAAACAACTTCTATTCAATTATAAGTGCATTTAAAGTGAAAATCAGAAAGAAACATTTAAGAACGAGACTTATCTAACAGATAATGGAACAGGGAAAACAGAAAAATCTAGACAAAGCACTTAAAATAGTCTACAGAGTCTACAGAAACCACTGGTAAGAGTTTTTGGTTTTATATCAGAGCACATCATCAATATGCCTTAACCTTGGAAACTTGCTTAATATCTTACAGTTTGTGAGGGCACCTAGGGCAGAAAACCGATCTTTTTTTTTGCAGGCTTTTCTCCATGCAAGACCCCACTTCTCACTGGTTTTAGAAGTGAAAAAAAACAACAAACAAAGCTGCCCTTCTCCTCTAAAATCCCCTTCAAGTCCCAAAATACATCAAAATTTGCAAGGTTCTTGGAGTTTCAATTTCCATCCTGTTTAGGAGAAATGTTTTTTTCCTACCTGTAAATGAAAATCAAAGCTTACAGGTTTTAATATCACTAGCCACAGCAACAGCTCTTTCTATTCCTCAAAGCCTCTCCTCCTAATCTGTGTATGTACTTATTCTCCTTGTCCAGTGTATGCCACTCAGCCAGATAACTTGGAGAATTATTTGTGTGAGTGGTCTCATGAAAATACCCTCAGTATTTAATTTGTGGTATTTACATCTTCTCTCAATTGCATAAGGTAAAAAGATGATAAAAACAGACTTCAAAACATCCTTGGAGATCGTCAAAGGCTACTTTGACTTGGTCCTGGGAACTCTGCTCTAGGTGGCCATGCCTGAATAGGGGTCGGACTGGATGACCTCTGGTCCCTCCCAACATTAAGCTTTCTGTGATTCCTTGATTCATCAGTTAAATAAAGGTTTAGAAGAAGGAAAAAGAAAAAAAGAGAAGTATGCTTTATGTAGCACCTACAGTTATTGCTATATTGCAATAGCTGCAGAAACTGAAATTCATTTTTATCTCCAGAAGAACTACAAGGAAGAGATTTTGCAGCAGCTTCCACATGTTTCTGAACATGTAAGGCTTCAGGAAGACATGCCGAGGGCTAGGAGGACCTGCTTGTGGGAAGGAGCATCTCTGCTCCTGCCTGGCAGCTGCTAACCACATTCCCAGTGGCAGCCACCAAAAGTTGGAGTGATGTTGCCCGTTTATTAAGTGGAGGCCCAACCACCAGCGGTAATGTGGGCACAGGGCTGAACTTGTGGTCTGGAGGCTTAAAAAGGAACTTCTCCCTCTGCTCCATTATTCTGCCCCCACATTATAACATCAACATCGATGCTATTGGAGCCAAAGAATTTTGTGCTGTTTTAGATCAATCTTGATGTTTCCTTTCCCAGGCATCAGCATATGTAAATACATAAATGTACACAAGTAGATGCTGAAATAATTTCAAAAATCAATTCTGATTGGTCATAGATTTTCTTTATTTTATTCTACAAGCCAAACAGCTCACAAGGCATCCATATATTGATGGAAAAAAATAAAACCAAAAAAAACCAACCAAACAACTCCTGCTATTTAGTTCATGGCAAGATTAATGGCTTGAAAGACAGATTAATTTCCTGCATCAGATTACACCAATCACACAAAAGAAGATCCCTGTCATGAAATGAGATCTGTAAACTTAGTATGCTATTCATGAATAATCCAGTGTGGATGCAGAGTTATTCAGCCACAGTGCAAATAAGAATGAAAAAGAAAGGACAACAGTGGTAAACACCCAGGGATATTTTGAATTTAATTGGGCTTAGCACCTAATGTGCTTACAAGCTTTAGAAGAGAGGTTGTGCAGTGGCATAGTGAGAGCATCAGCATTTGAAAGCCACAAGCACCTAATTTAATGAGATTGAATGGCAAAAACTTAATTTGACAGTCAGTTCATTTGCTTGGAGTTTAACCCAGTGCTGCTGATTTAGGCTGAACAGTGCTAGTGGGGGGAAGGCTTCAGTGTTAAAGTGCACTTTGAAATTTCAAGGCAGACGACCAGTACATGAGGGTATTTCCATGACCTAATCTCCTCTTGCAAAGTGAACTCCTCACACAGAGATACTACATGCAGCACTACTCGCTAGTCTTGATGAAAATCAGAATAAATATAGAATTTTGGGCTTACCAGCACACGGTCAATTTGGTATATGATGTACCTACCTGGGTAGGAGATATAATCTGTATGAGTTTTACCATCTATCTGTCATGGCTGCTCAGAGGAGGTAAAATGGAAAACAAAAATACTGTTTTCAACCAATGTTTTGGGAAGACAGATTTGGAAGAAGCCCAACATGTCCCTGTTTTATCCTGAGCCCACAGGAATATTACTGGGTTGTACAAATATTTTAATAAATTGCCCCACTTGATTAAGTGGCAAACATCTGTAGACTGTTTGTAAGAGGAAAGCATCCATTGGCACTCAAGACAGTTGTGTTGGATTTGACTGGAAAAATATCACAGGGGAGAAAAAAGCCTGGTTCAGGGACCTAATCACTGTTATGGGCTCCCAAAGAATATTCAGCAGCTTTTAAGCTTATAAAGAGCGTCTAAGTATCATTTTTGAAGAAAAGCAGAGGAAACATTTTAAGTACTGTGAATTTTCCACAGCCTCTTCTTGTGACTACAGCAGAATGGTCTATAAACTTTGACAAACAAAGGGGAATTAAAAGTAAGGAAAACCTGTTATTGTTATTTATTTATTTATTTACTTTTTAACGCGCTATTTCTCTCTCTTTTGGGTCACAAGTGTTAGCATGGTTTCACCAAAGACAAAGTCTGCAGTAGGGCTTGCACTGCAGAGGGAACCAGTCAGCACCCTGTAGTTGTCTTCAAGGATTTTCTTCCAAGCTGCTCCCACTGTGCTCCTCACCAGTTACCAAACCCAGTGGGAATGAATTGCACAAATTGCCTCAAGTCTTTCTGTAACTGCAGAGCTTTGTCTGTATGTGGTGATAGTAGGGGAAACAGCGTCTACAAGCGTACTTTATTCTAAATATATCTTCCACTTGCATCTGTGTGAAGAGGCATGGATGAGGTTATGCTCTTAAGTGCTGGTAACTGAGTCTAGTGTATTTGTTATTGCTGCAGCTCTAAGAAAACTGTTTTAGGGATTGCTGTACAAACTTATTTTTCCCATGTACTAGCAGTTTCTGTTTTGGTGAGCTTATACAAATTGGTGAGCTTATACAAAATCTACCAACAACCTAGAAAAACAAGGACCAAATATTCCGCTGACTTTTGTCTACTGCAGACCTAGTGAAATCAGTGAGGTTGACCTATTTGTAAATTGAGCAGAATTTGACTCCTGTGTTTATTTGTGGCTACAGAAGAGGATGGCAAAGTTTGCATGGAAAAAAATAACCCAAAACAAAAGAGATATCTTTAAAGAAAGTAGCTTCTGCTTGGACTAAACTTCAGAGGGTTTGGGGACAGAACATGGGAACGGATGGACAAATCCTTAGAAAAATAGCAACCAAACTATCTTTTGTTAACCTGGAAGTGCTCACTGAGCTTCCATGCTGAGAGAATTCACATGATTTCTCTACTTTGGCTTACTACCATTTTTAATTTATGGATATGATCTGAATAAAAGGAAGCCAGCTGCACAACTGTGACACCAACACCACTGCAGCAGTAAATCAGAAGCAAAAGGACAAGAAAACCCCTGAAAAACTGTAGATATGCCATGCAACTGGCAACATGCAGAGCTCAAAACATGCTCCAGCAGTCAGGCACAGCACTCAGAACTGGTCCAAACATCACAAGCGAAGCACCAACATAAATCTGAGCATGCATCCTGTAAAACTTCAGGGTACTGGCATTCACTGAGCAGCTTCTAGTTGCCAAACATTTAAGAGGGACAGAAGCAGTGATGAGGCATAGCTCAGATCCAAATTAAGGACTGATAAATGCTATTAAGATATCAACTCCAGTTTATCTCTAAGAACCTAGGGATCCCAGGATCAGTTGCACTGGTTGCTGAGCTGTTACCCCAGGATGGGCAAGGACTTACGCATCCCATCCCACACCCACTGCTGGATAAAGCTTCAGTGGCCTGGAAAGTGCTACTAAAACTTGCACCCCTGCTACAAAAAGTCTTTTTGGCAACCACAAGTTTAAAAACTCTGAAAACCATGAACACAGAAGACTTGGAGAGACTTAGGACATGAATTTAGAAACAGCTAAGTGAGCCAGCCTGCTATCAATCTGTGGTTCCTGCTCAGCGAATAACTACTTGAGTGGGTTGAGGGAGACGTGTGTGGTATCTGTGCCTTCACTTTAGCAGCAAGAAATCTGGACAGAAAAAAAAATATGCAACCATCAAGTGAGTATACAGGAATTATTTAAAAGTTCACAGGGAAAAGAAGAGGACAAGTCCAAGCACATGCATGGTAAAACAACTTAAATATGACCCTGAAAACAGGGTTCTCCATCACTTCCAGGATGCTCTAAACCAAGCTGCCATGCTGCTGTGTGAAGGCCAGTCTTGACCAGCACATCATAGCTACTGGCTTTCAGTGACTTCCAAACTCAGTGAGAGCTAGGAGCCAGGAGCCATTACCTCTCACAGACACACTACCAGCATGCTTAATTTGGGAAAGGAAAATACAGTCTGGCACATTATCCTTGAATGGCAGCCAAGCCCTGCTCTCATCTATGCAGTACTGGAGCTTGCCAAAAAATAAAGGGAATAAAGAAAAAACAAAAATGAAAGCCTCAAAGCAGGCTGGACTGCCCTAGAAACAACCTGACCCAGACATCTCAGACTCTGTTGTGCTTACCTTTTTCTAAGCATAACACTGATCCAGCGCTTACAGAGGCAATAAGCATCAAGAAATAAGCAGTCTGGAGAAATTAGAAGTAAGGCAACACAATGCAAAAATGAGTCCACACAAGAACTTTCACAGCCTATAAAGTTGAAATAACCACTTTTGGAGGCTGTGACCAGGCTTGGTTCACCCTTCTGCTCAATACCACCACTAAGAACAACAAAAATCTTGCCTCCAAGGCTACTCTACAGTACACTCTCCTGAGCCTAATCCAACTATAATTAAATTAACCTAATATCAAATGGGGAAATTTCAAACCTATTAAAAAGAAACCTGCAGCATGGATTAAGAAACATATTGAAAATACACATATATGTATTAATAACACATGTTAGGCTTATTCGGAAAAAAATCCAACCATCACACATCTTTGAATAAAGACTACTTACTACACCCAGATCTTTTCAGAAATCATAAAGTAAACAGGCTTCAAGAAAGAAGTTTTATAAAAATAAACACAGATAATAAGTGTGGAGACAGCTGTATTATTTACATTTTAAGCCCTAGGAAGCATTTATGTCCTATTACAAAACATTTTCTACAAGCATGGAGACAAAACCCAAACTAAACCTAAACCTAAACTCCTCCCTCCCTCCCTCCCTCCCTCCCTCCCTCCCTCCCTTCCTTCCTTCCTTCCTTCCTTCCTTCCTTCCTTCCTTCCTTCCTTCCTTCCTTCCTCCCTTCCTCCCTTCCTCCCTTCCTCCCTTCCTCCCTTCCT